>NW_023144627.1:18766862-18836862 GCF_012932325.1 Thrips palmi | reverse complement strand
TCGCACATATTCCCCCCTGCGCTAAATTGTGTGAGATCAAGCAAAACAATTGTAGTACGGACTTCAATGTGGGCTGTTTTTCTGACTCTCCCACTGGCTCTCCCACTGGCCCCTACAGGCTCCTTCACTGACTCTCCCACTGGCTCCCCCACTGACTCTCCCACTGCCTCTCCCACTGACTCTCCCACCGACTGTCCCAGCCTCTGCCCCGTGTCAGGCCGTGTAGGCCGTGCCAGTGGTGCCACCCCCTATCCATTTAATGGTGAGAAATGACGCTGCGTGTGCATGGCGAGCCTGCGGCCCTGCAGCCCGGTTCCCTCCGTCTCTCTCGCACTCGTGGGGCGCCCCGTGCAGGTGCGAGAGAGACAGAGCGAGTCCGCTGCGGCCCGCCGCCCCGCACCCCAGCCGGCGCAGCAGCAGCCCTGCTGCAGTCTGCGGTTGCCCACACTGACAAAATTGGCGCTCCGGAAGGGCGGGGCTGGCGCACAGTGGGCCAGAAGACCGGCGCAGGCGGCCAAAACTCTAGACGCGTTTTGAGCTCCAGAGTCGCTAGATGAGACTCGAACCGAACGTGTGACCCCACCAATGGATTCCTCGTTCGGAGAGCAACCCATTGGTGGGGTCACACGTTCGGTTCGTCCCATTTAGCGACTCTGGAGCTCAAAACGCGTGTAGAGTTTTGTCCGCCTCCACCGGTCTTCTGGCCCACTGTGTGGCGGGGCTGGCGTGAAGTGCAGTGGCGGCCGCTGTTGGTCCTGTTGGCTGTTGGGCGCCGCGGTCCGTCGGTCCGTTGGCCACTCAGCGCTCGGCTCGGCTCGGCTGTCGCAATGTCCCGGTGGTGGGCGTTAGTTTGCCCCGTCGGATGTGGTGTGGCCAGTTTGACGATGCACACACTACACTGGCGGATTTTCTACTTTTAAAAGTGCAAAAATGTAATTTCCTTATTTCGGAATTTTTATTTTTTGTCGTTGGGGTGAGTGTTTCTGTGGCAGGCACCGTGCCAAAGTCCGCTTTCGACCTTAAATAAAAGCAAGAGTTTGTTTTGTAGTTTGTTTGGGCGGCCGGTTTTCTCGGCGTGTAGGACGACGCGTGGGCGGCGTGGGCCACTGACCAGCAGACCCTCAGTCCGGTCCCCCGGCTCGGCCCTCGGCTTGGCCCTTGGGTCGGGCTCGCTCCCTTCGCATACTTTGGAGGTTTCCCTCCCGAGACGAGTGGACCTCTGGACCTGCAGGGGCCGAACGGCCGAACGCTCCAAGTGCTCCAAACACCTCTCCCCCCTCCCCTTCCCCTCCTTGCCGGTTGGCTGACATCAGCACCCTCATGCGCTGCTTTCCCTGAGAAAAGTTGCAAGGCCGGAATTCGGGAGGGTCCTTCCGTATGGCCGCGGCCTTACAGTAGGCCAGAAGACCGGTGGAGCCGGTCAAAACCCCGGACGCGTTTTGAGCTCCAGAGTCGGTAAACGGGACTCGAACCGAACGTGTGACCCCACCAATGGATTGCTCTTTGAACGAGGAATCCATTGGTGGGGTCACACGCTCGGTTCGAGTCCCATTTAGCGACCCTGGAGCTCAAAACGCGTCTAGAGTTTTGTCCGCCTCCACCACTGTTTTGGCGCGGCAAAATAAATGCAAAGCACCTCGGCGAGTGAAATGGGGGGAAAGAAGGCGTTTTATTGGCTGTTTGATTAATGGCCTTCGCATCGGCCTGCTGCCCGGCCAGCCTCGCCGCGATTGGCTGCGGAATATCCAATCGTGTCGCACATCTGACGCGGCGGCGACGGGGTGCCGGAGAGTGTCGCGCCCTCTCTGTCGCACCCGCGGCCCGGGCCGCACGCGCCCTAGGGGTGCGAGAGAGACGGAGCGACGCCGGCAACGACAACGACCCCCAGCGAGGCGGCGGCGAGGCGGCGGCGTGTCGGCATGTGTGCCTGTTATCGCCTCGGAAATGGCTTTTGAAAAGCCCGCCGAATGCGGGGGAGGGGGAAGGGGCCTCTTTTGAATTCCCCGCCACTGTGCGCCGTGCGGCGCGAGCTAGCGCGAGCCGCCGAGGAGGAGTTGGTGTGTTAAAAGCGGTTATCTTGCCCTCCGGGGGCCGCGCGGGGCAGGGGGGTCGCATAGAGGTGGTGCCTTGTAGGTGCGAGTTTTTGATTGGCACGCAAATTAGATAGGCCACGGCCTTAGCTGCTGAAAGACCACACACACACACACACACACACACACACACACACACACACACACGGTGGGTGTCGTTCGAAGGCCATTTTCTGGCCCGTTTGTCGGGGCGACACTCGGCCGACAGACACCACTTCTTTGAGCCCCTGCCCTGAGCCGAGCCGGCCTGAGCCGTGAGCCGGCCCGGACCGCACCGCCCCGGACTCCCTCAGGACCGGCGGGACGCGCGGGGACGCGGGGACGCGGGGGGCGGACGGGACGGGGGGACCCCCTGCGACTGGCTGCCGACTGCGCGGCGCAGCGCGGGGCGTCCCCCCCCCCCCTCACCTCGGCCCTCCTCACACGACGACTGTCCACTATTTTTCATTAGCGGGGCGTCGCGTCGTGGAAAAGAAAGGGAAGGGAATGGGAGGGAAAGAAGGTGTCGCTAGATAGCGAGGCGCTGTCCCTGTCTACCGCCAGCCAGATATTCACGCTCTTTTTCTGTTGATTTTTTTCCCACCCCCAAGGTGTGCGTGCGTGCTATTCCGCTGGAAAGCCTACAGGCCCGCTCCCCTCTCTTCTCTTTCCCCTTCTTCTCCTTCTTCTCCTTCTTCTTCTCCTTCTTCTCCTTCTCCTCCTTCTCCACAGATTGCACATGCAATTAGCGGGGCGCGACAAACGACGCTTTGTTTTGCCTCCGGCTGCGTTTCGTTTCAAAAAGTATTTGCGGCAAACAGCGCCCAAAGAGAAATAAAAGTTCGAGAGAGACAAAAAAAAATTGCGTCTCTCTGCGGCGGGGCGGGGCGGGGCGGGGCCGATTGCACTCTAGTGCAAATGCCCTGTCCCGCTTTGTTTCCAAACTGTTCGGCAAACCGCGTTCGCCCTTCTCTCCCTTTCTATCTCCCTTTCTCCCTCTCTCTCCCTCCCTCCCCCCTCTCTCTCCCTCCCTCCCCCCTCCCCCCTCTCTCTCCCTCTCTCTCTCCGCTTGTCTCTGTCCATTTGCGACAGCCTTTCTTTCTGGCTTGGCGTTTGGCGCCCCCACCCCCGTGTCGCCATCACGGTTCACTTAACGTTGCTTCTCCTCTTCGAGGCTAATTACACTATACTTTATCGCGTGGAACGGCCGGATGAACGGACAGACAGACAGACAGACAGACAGGCGGACAGACAGACAGGCAGGCAGGCGAGTGGGCAAAAGAAGCAGGTAGAAGGGGTTGCGGTGACCTCTGGCCTCTGGCTGGCCGTACTCGGCTCGCCACGGCTCGGTACTTCCTCCCCCAGCAGACTGATTCCGAGCGTCGTTTCCGTCGCTCTGTCTCTCCCGCTCTCGTGGGGCGACCCCTGTGGGTGCGAGAGAGACGGAGGAACGACTCACAGTGTGCCGCACTTGTAGCTGCCGGGGTTCCGCCGCGCCGCGAGGGTGCAATCCGGATGAGCTTCTTTTATGAATGCCTGCGAATTTGATTTTTGCCGAAGCGCCGCGGCGTGGCGCGGCGTGGCAACCCGAGGGGATTGCGTGGTTCCCGGTTCCCCCCGGCGTGCCCGGAAATGTTGACACATGTTGGTCCCGGCGGCCGCGGCGTGGCTTGGCGTGGCGCGGGCTGTGCTGGTGCAACTGCACAGGGGGCACGGGCTGCAGCAGGGTGCCCAGGAGGCGATCCCCTGAAGGGTTGCGAAAAACTGAGGCTTTCTTTTTTAAAAGCCCGGGTTATGCTGTATCTTGAATTTGGAACGCGTTTACGTTCCTGGTTGTAAGTCTGTCATTGCGTCATGTATTTTTTTTTTCAAACGGTAGTTTTAAAGCGCGCGATGACGTGAAAAGGCGGCGTGGAAATGAAAGCAGCAGCGGGGTGCTGTTCGTGCTGACCGTGAGCTGCGGGGCGGGGTGGGGCGGGGTGGGGCGGGGTGAGGTGGGGCGGGGCGGGGCGTCGCAAAACAGCGAACACGTTTCAGAACTTTGCAGGAAGGTGCCTGCGAGGCGGGCCGAGGTCAGGAAGGGTGTCCTACTTCGTGTCCTGCCGCGTGTCCTTGGCGTCCTCATTGCGACTCTCCCACTACACCATAATGAAGCGGAGCAGATGGAATGGACACATTGGTTCGAGCAACTTACAACTCTACGGACCTGCTGCCCAGTAAAAGCGCGATTTTGACATCTTCGTTGGCTGCTTTTCGCATTTGAAATATCCGAAAAATTGTTGTCAATAATGGAAGTTTCGGTTTTATCCCTGGGCCGTCCCCCTATTGTCTCTGCTTTGCATAATTACACCGCTTGGAAGTTTGTTGATGGAAAATTGTGTACAGCCGGGTCGATGGCGAGTGCTGTCCCCCCCCGAGTTTGACTTTGAGGGAAGTTGCAGAAGACGGATGGCGGCCGCCAGGTGGCAGGGCGGGGCGGGGCAATAACATGGAAATTGCCTAGCTCAAAGAAGCAAAAGGTGGCCAAGATGCCTCAAAGGGGATGCACTTTATTACCACTGCCTTCTTCGATCAACGGCTCCACAGAGGGCAGTGGAAGCAGAGGGGAGAGAGAGAAAACGGGGGGGGGGGGTGTAGCAGTAGTAGGGGCTGTAAGAAGATTCGGCGCAATCTTCCCCGGCGTAATGGTGATAAAAGCACGCTGAAATTTTGCGAGGGCAGACATGCGTAGGGCAGGATGTCGGCGTGGTGCTGCAGCCCTGCAGGCCCTGCAGGCCCCGCGGACAGGGTGGCCAACCCGGCGCCTACAAAACATACTCATAAATCAACCCCCTTCCCCCTCCCCCTCCCCGCCATCTCCTTGTGACGTAGCAACCCCGTCGCACAGTGGGCCGGAAGACCGGTGGCGGCGGCCAAAACTCTAGACGCGTTTTGAGCTCCAGAGTCGCTGAATGGGACTCGAACCAAACTTGTGACCCCACTAATGGATTGCTCTCCGAACGAGGAATCCATTGGTGGGGTCACACGTTCGGCTCGAGTCCCATTTAGCGACTCTGGAGCTCAAAACGCGTCCAGAGTTTTGGCCGTCCCCACCGGTCTTCTGGCCCACTGTGCGTCGGCTGCTTCAACCCCCTGCAGCGCGCTCGCAGCGAGCCTCGGAGCGAACGCGCTCGCAGAGAATTATAGAGTAATTATTGTTCCACATTATCTGGGGGCTCCCGTAGGCCGCTCCCATATCGCTCCGAATTAATTATTTCAGTGTGCCAGGCAACGCCGGGCCATGCACTATCCCCGGATGACACGCCCGGCGGCGCGCGGCGTCTTGGCCTCTTGTTGTTGTTGTTGTTGTTGTTGTTACTGCTGGTGGTCTCGTTGGCTTCCTGCAGGTGCTCGCCCTGCCTTGCCTTGCCCTTCCCTCGTCGTTACGTCTATTTATAGTCTCGCCGTTTTATTACCACACAACTTGGTTCTTGTTCCCGATGTGTCGTGTCTGCGGGGATGAGTTTCAGTTTGTCATTCCCTTGCCCGTCTGTCTGCCTGTCTGTCTGTCTGTCTGTCTGTCTGTCTGTCTGTCTGTCTGTCTGTCTGTCTGTCTGCCTGTCTGTCTGTCTGTCTGTCTGTCTGTCTGTCCGTCTGTCCGTGTCTGTGTCTGTGTGTGCGCGTTGAGTAATGTGCGTCCTTGTGTTGCAGGTATGTGTGTCCCCGCGGCTCGCGCGGCTCGCGCGTTGTGTGGCGGTCGGTGAGTGGGACAAGTGTGTCCTCGTCCTCGCTCGGCTTGCAGGCGCTCGTTTTTCATCACACCGGTGTGTACGCCGTCAAAGCCCTGCAGCCCTGCGGAACCTGGCGGCGATTTCACTGTGGAATCGCCGCGTGCTCGTGCTTTAGTGGCCGCGATGCCCGCGGGAACGTGGAGGGGTTTCGAGTAGTCGAACTGGCGCGGTGAAACCCGCCCGAACCCGTACACGCGTCCGGACGCACCGGACGCACCGGAAGACCGGTGGAGGCGGCCAAAACTCTAGACGCGTTTTGAGCTCCAGGGTCGCTAAATGGGACTCGAGCCGAACGCGTGCCCCCACCAATGGATTCCTCGTTCGGAGAGCAATCCATTGGTGGGGTCACACGTTCGGTTCGAGTCCCATTTAGCGACTCTGGAGCTCAAAACGCGTCAAGGGTTTTGGCCGCCGCCACCGGTCTTCTGGCTTACTTTGCCCCGCGTGCCGCGTCGCGCCCCAACAGGGCCACCAGTCCATGCAGTCCATGCGGGCAATTAGGCCGCTGCGATTTGGATCCAAATGAGTGTTTAATTAATGGCGCGGCCTGGCGGGGGTGGCCGTGCGGGGCCGTGCGGGGCCGTGCGCCGTGCCCTGGGTGTTTGGACACCGGGTCACACTCGGGGCGCGGCCAGGCGCGGCCAGGCGGGGCCCGCCCGTAACTGACCTTGCACTTCCAGCACATAGCATTTCAAACGAAATAAGCCTTGAAATTCTTTTTATAAAAATTTCTTTTAAAATCTCTTATGAAATTTGCAAAAAATAAAAATCTTAATAAAATGGGCGCCTGCACCGGTCTTCTGGCCCACTGTGCGGTGGGGCCTTGGTGGGGCCGCTGGTGGGGCCCCGCGTCTTTCATCTCCATTCTTCTAATCGGGCTCTCTCTCCCTTCGCACGCGTGCGCCCAGCGCCGCCCAGCGCGCGCAGCCAGTCTTGTATTTTTAATCCTTCGCTCTGCCTCCCCCTGCCTGCCCCTGCCTGCCTTCCCCCTTGTCGGCCTCGCTCTCCGTCATCTTCTTGCAGTCTCAAGCCCCCCCCCCCCCTCCCGCTCCGTTCACCCCATGGCAGTCTTCCCTGGCGCCTCACCCCCCCCCCTCTCTCTCTCTCGCCCCTCCCCCCCCCCCCCCTCTCTCTCTCTCTCTCCCCCCCCCCCTCTCTCTCTCTGTCTGTCTGTCTCTCTCGGCGATTATCTGCCGCATCTCAGCCCCCGCCCCGCCGTGCCTGGGAAGTGCGATACGATACTGCATGCCGCGCCGTGCCGTGCCGCGCCGTGCCCCGCCGAGCACTACCCTAACAGCCCTTGGCCATTTGCTGCACCCCCCTCACGGCCACCACCGACACGGTGGCGGCCCCGGACCAATCACAAACGCGCAAACGCGCCCTTGCAGTCTTGTGACGTCACTCGATACCCGGCGGCGCGTGCGGTGCGTGCGGTGGGCTCGATTGTTTTCGCAAAGGCCCGCACACTGTGTGTGTGTGTGCGTGTGCGTGTGTACGCGTTCCATTCATGCGCTCCATTCAATCGCATTGCTGTTGGGTTTCCATCGGGTTTCCATGGCGACGGCGGCGGCGGAGAGGGCGGTGGAGGAGATCGGTCTCTCACAGACTGGCTGGCGGCGCTACGGTGGCGGGCACGGTGGCAGCCCCTCTAGCAGCCGCGCGCAAAGCCGCAGCCTGTGTGTGTGTTCGTGTGTGTGTGTGTGTGTGTGTGTGTGTGTCGGTACGTTATAGCCTTGCTACGGCCTGCGCCAGCCGTGTACTCGTCGTTGGTGTGTGTGTGTGTCCAGAGGCATGGCGGACACAAGGGGTTAGGAGGGCCAAACGGCATTGGTTATGGCTCGCATGCTGGCCGGCTGGCTGGCGGTTCGGACAGCGCGTGGGCTGGGACTAGCCGTGTCCCGCCCCGCCCCGCCGAGGTGTGAGGTCAGCAGGTGCACCTATGGGATTCCCTGGAATTGTTCTCGGCAGCACGTGGCGCGCTGTGGGCCGGAAGGCCGTTTGATGCGGTTAAAATCCCGGACGCGTTTTGAGCTCCAAGAGTCGCTAAGCGGAACTCGAACTGAGCGTATGACTCCACCAATGGATTCCTCGTTCGGAGAGCAATCCATTGGTGGGGTCACACGTTCGGTTCGAGTCCCATTCAGCGACTCTGGAGCTCAAAACGCGTCTGGAGTTTCGGCCGCCTCCACCGGTCTTCTGGCCCACTGCGGCCCGCCATGGCGCCGCGCAGGTAGGCCGCACGCGGCCAGGGCTGCGGCCGTGCTGCATACCTCGCAGGCGTTCCCGGAGTCGGCCGGCCGACTGGCCGGACAGCCTTGACCTGTTTATGCCGCCTTTTATTTCAGTTTCCTTGGCTCTTAAAAAGGAATTTCCCCGTCCGGGAGGGGAGCCGACGGAGCCGGGCGAGGCCCGCCGTTCCTCTCCGTCTGAGACTGTCTTGAGGCGCCGCCGTCTCCTTCTGGTCGGCTTTTTGCAGCGGGGTCGTTTACACTGATGGAGCCCGCCGCCCGCAGGCCGGGCTGTGTGAATAGCTTGACGCTTTCGCTGTATCTCTTTTTTCGGTTCGCGGTTTTGTGCCACTGTGTGTGTGTGTGTGTGTGTGTGTGTGTGTGTGTGTGTGTGTGTGTGGCCCCGCCTTGCGGATTAGGTTTCTCCAGGCGAATGTGCCTCCTCGCACTGCCGCCACTGCCGCCACCGCCTGTTTTCCCCGATATCAAAATGGCAAGGCGTCCGTTTCCGTTGCGCTCTTTTTCCTCGAGGCAAGAAATAAAAACTTCGTCCACACTTAAAAAAAAAAGTCAAAAATTAAAAGAAAAGGTTTCCAGAAATCCAACGGACAATTTACAGCGTACAGAAAATCCGAATGCTAAGGAGAGTTCAGGGGCAGGTGCACTGTGGAGGATTCTCACAAATTTATCAAACACACTTGTTTTAATTTATTTTTTTTCCTCTGCCGAATCCTTTTTTGGTGGTGTCTCCACCCGTATGACTCTTAACGCCGTTCCGTAGCCTCTTTTTTTAAATTTTTTTTTGTTTATTTTTGCCCTTTGGCCGCTCTTGCCACTTCAAAGGCCAACAATCAGCGATTGTATAATTGCGTTGACATGATTTTTGTTTGCACGTTGTGGCGGCCCTCTGGCGGCCCTGCAGACTGATTCCGAGAGTCGTTGTCGTCGCTCCGCCTCCCTCCACGCGGGGCGCCCCAGTGAGTGCGACGGAGACAGAGCGTCGAAAAACGACTCTCGGAATCAGCCTGCTGGTTCGTCCTCGCCAGATTTAATACACAATGCGGGCCAGCCCGCCGCGCTGCCCCTCGCAGCGCCCAGAAGGTCAAACTCAGTCGTCAGTCTGTGAAAAAATAAATTCAAAATACTGGTTTATCTGCCGCTGTTTTTATTGGTTGCGTGCTCTATGGATTTACACGACTGTGTGTGTGTGTGTGTGTCCATTATCATCACACTACAATTCGCTCTCGCCTCGTATTGGGATTTGCTCGACCCGCTGCGTGTTTGCCCCCGTGACAGTGTAGGGCGCACTCCGATATATCGAAGTCGAAGCTCGACGCGCGGCGGGGCGCTTTCAGGCCGTTTCGTTTCGTGCGGTCCTCGACGCACGCCACGCACAGTGGGCCAGAAGGCCGGCGCAGGCGGACAAAACTCTAGACGCGTTTTGAGCTCCAGAGTCGCTAACTGGGACTAGAACCGAACGTGTGACCCCACCAATGTATTCCTCGTTCGGAGAGCAATCCGTTGGTGGGGTCACGCGTTCGGTTCGAGCCCCATTTAGCGACTCTGGAGCTCAAAACGCGTCCAGAGTTTTGTCCGCCTCCACCGGTCTTCTGGCCCACTGTGCCACGCTGCCGCCGTCTTGCGTTCCCATTCACGCCGCGGCCGCGGGTTCGAATCCCCGGCGAAGCAAGGCGATTTTGCCGCCGATTGGTGTGTGGCCAGGACAATGGTGAGCACTTGAAATGGGAGCGTGTCGGTCCGTCTGTCCGTCCGTCTGTCTGTCCGCCCGCTGCCCGCTCACTTGGGCCCAGGAATTTTGAGCAATCCCCTTAATGGGCGTTCGCTTCAGCCTGCTCCCCCCCCCCCTCCCAATCCTCCACCCCGACCTGATCAAAGCAGCCCACATCTGGCAGCCCCTCGTCCAATCCGCTTCTCCGGCCGCTTGGCCGCTTCGCACTGTCACTTCCCGCAGGGCGATCGACACGCTCTTTGACACTCCACGCCACTGCGAACGCTGCGATTCGGAAGGGAAATGAAGAAGGGCAAACCAAACGGGGTGAACGCTCGCGCGACGCTCACCCCAGAGGCTGTTTCGTGTGTGACTGTTAGTCCGTAAAAAAAGATGCGCACAAGTTTTGAAAAAAAAAAACGGTTCTAAAATTCACACAACTTCTAAAATTTAAAAATTTTCACCAAAAGTAATTTGAAAATTTCTATCAAAATTTACAGAACTTCTGAAATTTAAATTTTTTCACTGAAAAAAGTTTTTAAATTTCAATTTTTCTATGAAACATTTTTTGATTGGTTTAAAAATTTCCCTGAAGAAAAGAATTTTTTTTAAAATGGAAGCTGAGTGAGTGGACTTTGTACCACTACACTGCCGTACGTACTTGCACCTGGAGGCGGCGGTGGGTGGCTTGCCCGGCTGGCTTTGCTAATCACCCCGTGCTGCCGTCGCACAGTGGGCCAGAAAACCGGCGGAGGCGGCCAAAACTCAAGACGCGTTTTGAGCTCCGGAGTCGCTTAATGGGACTCGAACCCAACGTGTGACCCCACCAATGGATTGCTCTCCGAACGAGGAATCCATTGGTGGGGTCACACGTTCAGGTCGAGTCCTGTGTAGCGACTTTGGGGCTCAAAACGCGTCTGGAATTTTGTCCGCCTGCGCCGGTCTTCTGGCCCACTGTGCGTCGCCTCGGCTTTCTCCGCCTTTTGGCCGTCTGGGCCGCCCTGCCTTGCCGCCTTGGCGCCTCCCGGGCTCGAGGCGTAAATCCGCCCCGGGGGAGGGAAAGGGGGGGCGGGGGACCGGGCCACACCGACAGATATTGGCCGACGTTTTCCCGCGATAATTGGCCAGTCCGGCTCCAGAGGCTTGGCGGCTGCCGCGCTGCCGCTCCAGCGGACCGGACTTGTAAACTTGTCCAGCGACACCGGTCCAGCCCCGCCGGCTGGCTTGGAAGGGCGCCTCCACTGTCGCCATCTGACGACGACGGTCGGTACGGTGTTCGCGCACAGCCTTGGCTTGGCTTGCCTTGACTCGGTGCTGCGGTTCGTGAATTTAGTCAGTTGGGAAAGGGAGGCGGGGCGAGGCTGCTGTCGGACCCGGAAAAAAGTCGGACCGGGGTTTCTGGTGGTGGCGCGGCGCGGCGGTGGCGGCTTGGCGGGGCTGTAGTGGAGTTGTCTCTGCTTGACTATCAGCAGCTGCGAGGAAGCCCCCCACCACCACCACTCCTCAACTTTCCACCCTTCCTGCCCCGACATTACCCGGTAATTTGCTGCTACAATTAAGTGGTGCTGCAGGCGGGCCGTGAGCAAGGCGGGGCTGCCTTGTCGTGCCTTGCCGTGCCTTGCCGTGTCGTGCTGTGCCGTGCCGTGTCGTGCTGTGCCGTGCCGCGCCACGGCGCCGAGCAGGCCTGATGGCAGTCGGCACACGTATCAGGCACTGCATGCCGGTTATCTGCAGGCGAGTCTGCAGCCTCAGCGTGTGGTTGATCTCCTCCCCGGTCGGAGAGAGAGAGAGAGAGAGAGAGAGAGAGAGAGAGAGAGAGAGAGAGAGGTGGGGGCTTTTTCCGCCCTTGGATGTCCGCGCTAACATGTCTACTCTAAATGAATCAGGTTTGTTTCCGTCCTATTCCATTAGGCCTTGCCCGGCCTTGCCACATCTCGACGCGTCGTCCTCCGCCCCGCCACGCCGCACGAGCCCCTTAATGCAGTGAAATTCTGCGCGCTAACCACAAAAAGTTTAAGTAATGGCGCCCCGGGAAATCCACAATGTGCCGCCACGGACGGAGAGAAGGATTTTATTTGGGGCTGGCTGGCGGGCTGGCTGGCGGGCTGGCTGGCTGGCTGAGGTCAGATACGGATGTAGGTCACTTGGCCCGCTGGGTGTCGCTCGCTAAATCCGAAGTCACTGTGACACTGGGCGCCGTGCTGCGCTTGCCTTTTGCCGATCCAATACACTGTACTCCCACCACCACGATGCTCGCTCGCGGTGCGGCCAAACGAATGGGGAAACGAAAAGACGGGGCGTCGGCGGGAATCGAACCCGCGACGCGCGCTTCTCAGCCTGAGTGAATGCTCGGTTGATGAGGCAAGGACAGGAGTAATGGACGCTCCGAGGCGCCACTTTGAACGACGTGCCGTGCGGAGCGCTGTCCCGGAGCAGGTGCTTGGAGCCCTCCTTGCGCGCAAACTCCGGTACGTGCCTATAACGAGCTCCAGCGAGGCTGGGCGACGCTAGGCGAGGACGGACCTCAGTGGGCCAGAAGACCGGTGGAGACGGTCAAAACTCTAGACGCGTTTTGAGCTCCACAGTCGCTAAACAGGACTCGAACCGAGCGTGCGACCCCACCAATGGATTCCTCGTGGTGAGAGCAATCTATTGGTGGGGTCAAACGTTCGGTTTGAGTCTCATTTGGCGACTCTGGAGCTCAAAACGCGTCTAGAGTTTCGGCCGCCGCCACCGGTCTTCCGGCCCACTGTGCGGGCAGGTTGTTTGGCACCCCTGTACTCGTCCGGGGCAGGCCGGGCCGGGCGGGGCGGGGCCCCCTTTCACCCTATGGGACCAATTTCTGTGCGCTCTGAACGACGCGGCCTGGGGGGGGGAGGGGGGGAGCCTCTCCTCTCGACGATGCCATTTCCGGCCTAGTTGAGGCGCTGCTCGCTGCCGCTCGGCCTACAAGCTGACGCTGCAGCGGTTTGGTCACCAGACGGCCGTAAGTGCCCCGCGCGCCAAATAGCGCCCGATCCCTCATTTGCAGGGGAAATGCCGCCTATTCGCAGCACGGCTCTAGTGGTGATCGCCGTTGGAAAACGTTATTGGCAGTCGTTTTTCGAAATTTTCGCTCCATCCGCTGCCGCTGCTGATTTTAGGAGCGCCATCTGGACGGACACCGGGGGGGCAGAGGGACCAGGGCCCCTGTCCGAGAGGTGTCGTGTCCCCGCTGACCTGTCCATGTCAGAGAGAGAGAGAGAGAGAGAGAGAGAGAGAGAGAGAGAGAGAGAGAGAGAGAGAGAGAGAGAGAGACGTGGGCAGGGCAGTGACCACAACGTGAATGAGAGGACGACTGCAGGCCGGCTTTTGCATAATGGAAGTTGGTCAACTTCTTTCGTGTTGTTCGCCCTTGGGCCCGAGCGACCTGCGGGGGAGGGGGGGGGTGACCCGTGGAGGTGCTCGCTGTCGTTGTGGTTGTTGTCTCTCGATATTTTAATATCATCGGGGCAATAAAATGAGGCCGCGTTGAAGTGTGTGTGTGTTGTGTAGCAGGAGGGGGGGCCTCCGCGCTCGCAGGGCTCCCCCGGCGACGCGACCCGAGTGAAATGCCATGTACCGTGAAAAACGCGGGAAAACGCGGAAAAGAGGAAAACGGGGAAAAGGCGCCAGCGACAATGCAGGGCCGTGCCCGGGCGTGCCCGGGGGACTTTTGGGAGTGGGGGGGGGGGAGAGCCAGGTCCGCGGCGCGCCTGACCGAAGGCTTGTCTTGGCCACCTGCCGTTCCGACATGTTTAATTTAGCACTAGGTTTCTGTTCGTTTCTTTTTGCGAAGAGCGGGGGGCACGAGCGCGTCCATGCTCTATGTCCCTCGCTGGAATGTTTGTACCTTTTTCTGGAATCTAGCCCGGGTCACGCCACGCCTGGAAACGTAAATTGGGTTATTTCCGCGGCGCTGCGGAACACTGTATAAGCCTTCGATTTTTTTCTTTTTTTTCTTTTGCGGTGTGCTCTAGTTAAAAATGGTGGTGCGGTTTTTTTTTTTATCGCCGCGCGAAAATAAACATTGACTTTACCTGGCGCGAGGCGCGTGAGGCTCCCCCCCCCCCGCAACCCGGCCACCCCTCCACTGTTGACAACGATATTTCGGCCCTGGATTGCCGGATTAGTACCCGGCCATTTGTCTGGCATGCCCAATCCAAGTCTCTCTCTCTGTCTCTCTCTCTTTCTTTCCCTTTCTCTTTATCTAGCCGCCTCTATCGTTCTATCACTGCCTCATACACTCTAGGGGGTGGACAGCCAGCCGTTATGATTTTTGCCTCGCGATATAGGTTTTTTTTTTTTTTTGGTTGGTTGGCAGCTCCGACAAGTGAGCGATGAGAGCGCTCTCTGGTTGGCGGCGCTGGTGGAGTCGCCGGGCCGACGGCAACGGACACCTCGACGGGGAAAGGGAATCCTCGTAAGTGGGGAGGCGAGAGAAAAAGGGAAGGAAGGGAAGGTGACCCGGGAAAAATAAAAGTGGACGGGGGAAAGTAAGTGGAGGCAAACAAGCGGGGCGGCATTTTTCATCCCGCTGTTTGGGCATCGGCTTCGTGGCGTGACCAGGGAAAAATTAAATTTTTCCATCTATCTTATTTTAGCTGTGGCGCGAGATGATGGTCGAGCTGTTCGCTGGTCAAGTGCCTTAGCCCCCTCCACTCTCTCTCTCTCTCTCTCTCTCTCTCTCTCTCTCTCTCTCTCTCTCTCTCTCTCTCTCTCTCTCGCTCGCTCGCTCGCTTGACCACGCCACTCGGCAGGGACGCCTCATGAAGGCTGGTCCGCATTGACGACTCGAGTGCCTTTGTGGAGGTGGCGTGGAGGTGTCGCCCCACAGTGGGCCAGAAGACCGGTGGAGGCGGACAAAATCTCGGACGCGTTTTGAGCTCCTGAGTCGCTAAGTGGGACTCGAAGCGAACGTGTGACCCCACCAACGGATTGCTCTCCGAACGAGGAATCCATTGGTGGGGTCACGCGTTCGGTTCGAGTCCTGTTTAGCGACTCTGCAGCTCCAAACGCGTGTAGAGTTTCGCCGCCTCCACCGGTCTTCTGGCCCACTGTGCGTCCCGAGACGCGCTGCGGAGAATCGATAAATAAGGAAATAACGCGACGAGTGACTTGACTCCTTTGGTCGTGGGCAGAGTAACGCCAGGCGATTTGGCAGTGCACGTCCCCACGTCGGAGAAATACTGCCGAACTAGTGCTGTGCCGTCCGGGCCGTCGGGCCGGGCCCCGGAAACTAGAGGCCCGCTTTGTGTTGGGGCGCTGGGAGCACGCTGGGAGCACACTGGAAGGGCCCTGGAGGGGCCGGATGGGGGACGGGAGGGGCACCCCATTGGAAAGCCTTGTCGGGGCAGTTTGATTTGTCACGAGTGAGGCAGAAGGCAGGTCACGTCTCCATCTACTGGTTTGTGGGGCCGATCGGCGCGCTACGCACGGCCCGGGCACGGCCAGGGCAGGGGCCGGCCGGGGACCCTTCTTGGACGGCTTGCCGGGGGACAGTGTAGGACCCTCACTCCGGAATGCCGATTTCCAACAATTGCGGCAGCGGAAGTTTCTGTGGCGGTGCCAGCGTTTTCGTGGAGTTGATTAAATTGTTAGGGTCGAACGGTGCCAGGGGGAAATCACTCATGAAATTGCTCGACCGTCTATTACATTTTGAATCGCTTTTACATTTATCGCGGCTGGGAGAACAACCGGTTTTTCGTTGACCGTATACGGTTTTTCGTTTACCGTATACGGCTTCTCGTTTCGTTTTCGTTTACCGTATACGGTGTCTCGTTTACCGTATACAGCTTTTTCGCCTTTTACGGTTTATCCGTCGTGTACTGTTTGTACGTTTTCATAGGCGTATACGGTATTTTCACCACCTACGGTTTTTGCTGCGTGGCTGGGGGTAGGTACAACCGTCGCGCGCGATCGATGTGCCCTTAGGTGTACCGTGAAGTTCTTGCCCACCTTCCTTCCACCTTCTTTCCGGAGCCGAGTGCTCTCGCTGTAATCCTCCGCCGAGGTCGGAGCGCGGCGGCGCGGCGGAGGTCAGCTTCCTGGAAAAATGCCGGGCCGGCCGCGCACCACATTCTGCGGAAGCCTGGACTAATAAACCGCGAGCGTGGGTTCGAGACCAGCTGCCGGCGGAACCGGCAGGCAAGCCGGCAGGAACGGGGGAAAGCAATTTTTATTGGAAGGGCACTGCGGGCACTGCTGCCCACCGGCCATACCAGCTTCCAACACACACACGCACACACACACACACGCACTCACACTCTTCGACTAGCCACCTGCAGAGCACCTGGTAGTGCGTAGTACCTTTGATGGCAGAAGTCTCATCGGTTCTTTGAAGGGAAAAGGAAGAAACGTCGTTGTGTGTGTGTGCGTGTGTGCGCGCGTGCGGCTCGCAAGACGGTTGGCTGTGCGACGCGCTGCGAGTGGCTTGCAGTGGGGACGCAGGCCGTTTGGATTAGAGGCATGGCTTTCCCCGCCCCCACTTCCAGCCTTCCGTCCGTCCCCAGGGACACACACAGCAGCCCCCGACCAAATTCGGACCGCTTTTATTTCGTGGAGGATGCCATTTTTTTTCCTTTTTCATTTTTTTTTGGACCGTTTTTTTTATCGTTTGCGTGAGGGGCGGTTGCCGGCTACCGCCGCGGAGGTACTTGTTCGTGGTTCCCCGGCGAGCCGTGGCGCGGCCGTGGCGCGGTGGGCCGAGCCAGCCCCACGACACTGTCAATTTGGGCCGGGCGGCGCGTTGTAAAGGGGAAATGTGGCGCCCCGCCCCGCCCCGCCCCGCCCCGCCCCGCCCCGCCCCGCCGCATGACATGAGGGAAGCCGCAGCGTACACCCGCTCAAAGCGACGCCACGGTGATCGTTTACCCCCACCCCTCCCTCGCATGGTGTCATTTGACCAACCCGCACCCGGGCCCCCCACCCAGCCTCTCTCCGCCCCCTTCGTCCCGCGTTTGATTTTATTTTTCACATTTCTGCCCCTTTAAACATTTGTCCCTCGCAGCCGCGGCCGTCCAGAGCCGCCCCGGGCCCAGCCCACGGCCCAGCGAACCCGGCGGGCCGGCCAAACGCGTCAGGAATGCGGGGCAGGGGACGGGGCGGGGCTGCTGTCAAATATTACGGTGGAGGTGGCGGCCTACGGTGTGGTTACGGTGATGCGTCACGCTTTTTCGCGTCAGGGGTTTCGCTCGGGGATCGCGGACGCGGCGGGCGGGGTTGGTCTCGCGCCTGCCCCAGGGTCTGAGTCACGCGTCCGGAGGGTTGCTGGTCACACTTTCTGGAAGTAGTGTTACACTTTTTGGGGGTCGCGACACGCTTTTTACGGGTTTACACGGGTTTTTATCCCTCTTTTGTCGGTCTTTCCAGGGTTTTTGTTGCCCTTCCCTGTATTTTTGTCGGCCTTTTCAGGGTTTCTGTCGTCCCTTCCAGGGTTTTTGTCGGCCTTTTCAGGGTTTTTGTCCGGTTTTTGTCGCTCTTTCCGGGCGGCTGTCACTCTTGCTGCGGGGTCACGCTTTCCGAGGGCTGCTTTGAAAGGCCGCCGCCCCCTTTCCCCTTTTGTTCCAGGTGCGTGCTTGATGCCTGAGCCCCGCCGCAGCCCCACAGTGGCGCAGCAGCCAAAGCGATGGATCCACTGTGCGCCGCGGCCAGCCCAGTGGGCCAGCCAGCCAGCAGTCCGACTTGCTCCTAAAAATATACACAAACGAAAACAATGGCTTCCGCTCTTAATTTTTCGGGCTGTGCTGTTTTTCCAGTGCTGTGTGAGTGAGAGAGAGAGAGAGAGAGAGAGAGAGAGAGAGAGAGAGAGAGAGAGAGAGAGAGAGAGAGAGAGAGAGAGAGAGCGCTCGTGTGTGGTGACCCGGCGGCGACTCTATTAATAGCGGGGCCCTTCGACCGGTGCTTTCGCCGCGTTGTTTACCGTGTGCTGGCCGCCATGGCCGCCTTTGGCCCAGTCGATTAGTTGTTAATAGAAAGGCAAGCGGGTAAATACTTGGCGCCGCGCGGCTCGATACGGATCTCAAAGACCTGGCTGCGTGGCTGCCTGGCCGGCAACGAGGTCGAGTAATGGGTGGGTCACAGTGGGCCAGAAGACCGGTGGAGGCGGCCAAAACTCTAGACGCGTTTTGAGCTCCAGAGTCGCTAAATGGGACTCGAACCGAACGTGTGACCCCCACACATGGATTGCTCTCCGAACGAGGAGTCCATTGATGGGGTCATACGCTCGGTTCGAGGCCCATTTAGTGTCTCTGGAGCTCAAAACGCGTGGGAGAGTTTTGTCCGCCTCCACCGGTCTTCTGGCCCACTGTGCGGGTGTCGCGATGGAACGAAATGGCGGATTGAAAAAGCGCGGCGCAGTGCAGTGGCGCGGCCTGGAGACTGATTCCGAGAGTCGTTTTGGTCGCTCTGTCTCTCTCGCGCTCGTAGGGCGCTCCGTATAGGTGCGAGAGAGACAGAGCGACTGGTGGCGCGGGCTGGACAGGCCGGCCTGCTTGAGGCCGCCGAGGTGCGACCCGCCCCGCGCCGCGCACGCAGCCCCGGACGCGATTCCAAGTGATCAATCACTTTTCTGTCAGGGAAAGGCGGGGCGGCGGGGCGGCGGGGCGGGGGCGTGCGAGGTTAGCTCCGATATGAATACGCTAGGGCCGCGGTGCCGCGGTGCCTGTGGCAGGCAGCTGGCGGGGCTGGCGGGGCTGGCAGGCAGCTCGCTGCTGAAAGGAGCGTTTTGGCGTTGGCGGCGTGACGCCTGGTTCGGCGCGCCCCGCCAATACCGCGTGCGTGTTGTGTCGGGCAGTCACAGTGGATTGGTCAGAAGACCGGTGGAGGCGGCCGAAACTCTGGACGCGTTTTGAGCTCCAGAGTCGCTAAATGGGACTCGAACCGACCGTGTGACCCCACCAATGGATTCCTCATTCGGAGAGCAATTCATTGGTGGGGTCCCACGGTCGGTTCGAGTCCTGTTCAGCGACTCTGGAGCTCAAAACGCGTCTAGAGTTTTGGCCGCCCCCGCTGGCCTGTGCCCCGGCGCGGTGCGCGGGGACTGGCTTGATTTCTGCCCCCGTTTTGGCCACTCCCTGCCGCTAGCTGCGGATTTCGGGGCCACTTTTCGGCCTCGGCGTCGGCGGGGCGGCCGCCGGGGACCTCCCTTAAATGAATGGACCGTCCCCGAGCGCCCCGGCCGCCCGCCCCACGCCGACTGGTCTGGGCCCTCCCCCCACCCCTCTCTCCGCTACATTCTAATGACAAAATGATTGGGCACCCATTTAGCCCCTCCGTCATTTGCCGTGGGCTCTTATCGGCAACACGGTGCACTTGATGGAGTGCCCACCGAGACGCCCTGGTGACCCCCTCGAGGGACGTCGGGCCCCGCCTTGCCCCCCCCCCCCCCCCCCCCCCCACCTCACCCCATTGGCGGCTTTGTCAGTGATTCCGGCGGCCATGCAAGTGACCCCCCCCCCCCCTCGCCTTATCACTCTGATGAATGGTCATTGCGCACTCACCCTCGTGCGTTGCGCGCATTTCGAGAGAAACTCTGGATTATTTCCTCCGCGGACCCGTTTTTGGTTGTGTTGGCTCATCTTTTGCCGTTTCCGGCGGCGTGGCTTCGGTTGTTTGTTTGATGCGGTCCGTCATTCAGAGCGGCAACTCATTACTCAAGGTATCCGGGATATCCGGCCGGCCCAGCCGGTACTGGTACTGCCGGGATGAGAGGCGGGCTGCCTGTCGGGGATTAATTTTTCAGCTCGCAGGTGGAGAGCGGGGGCGCACAGTGGGCCCGAAGACCGGTGGAGGCGGTCAAAACTCTGGACGCGTTTTGAGCTCCAGAGTCGCGAAATGGGACTCGAACCGAACGAGTGACCCCATCAATGGACTGCTCTCCGCACGAGCAATCTGGTGGGGTCACACGATCGGCTCGAGACCCATTTAGCGACTCTGGAGCTCAAAACGCGCCTCGAGTTTCGTCCGCCTCCACCGGTCTTCTGGCCCACTGTGGGGCGCAGAGGGTGGGAGGGTGGGAGCGCGTGCCGAAACAGGGGCAAGGACAGGGAAAGAAAAGGGGTGTGATAGGCGCCGTTGGAGACACAGGCATCGGTCTGGGGCAAAAAAATGGCAAGTCCTTCGTCACGGCGACGCCACGGCGGCACGGCGACGCGACGGGGACGCTGCGGATGCGGTAAATGTTTTCTTTGTCAGGCTGCCGGTGTGGGGCCCGGCCTGGGGCTGGGGCTGGGCTTGGGGCTCGGCCTGGGGCTGGATAGGGCATTAGGAAGGAGATGGACCGGAACCAAGAGAAAGCCAGGCGACGATGTTTGATGGTCCGCGCGACATCTGTCGGCATATTTTCTGGAATTTCGATCGCAGCTTCACCAAAATTTTTATTTCCCCATGGGCTGATATTTAACAAAAAAATCTCCTGCTTAAACTTATTTTTATTTTATTTTTAAAATTTCGTTACATTTTGGATATTGAAATGCGGATGTGAACCCGGTTCATTCCACTCCTCCACTTGCGTGTTTGTGCAGTGGTGTAGACTTGACGTGCGAACCTGCAGCACGCAAAACTTTGCCAACGCCGCCTTGCAACCTTCAATCTTCCCATCTCCCCCTCTTGTTCCTCTTCTTCTCCTTCCTCTTCTTCTTCTCGTCGTCTCCGTGACAGTCTCGGGGACGCGGTCCTGGACGGAATGCCCACCGAGCCAGGCTGGCAGCCCCCACGACTTTGACGCGATGCGGCTGTGGACATTCCCGACCTGTCTGGTCCAGGATCCCCCCAGAAAAATGAGAGTCCCGATAAGACCTTTTCTGTGGGTCTTGCCCGGGCGAGGACACCGAGTCCGTTCCAGATGCCTGGCTGCACGGTGGGCCGGAAGACCGGTGGAGGCGGCCAAAACTCTAGACGCGTTTTGAGCTCCAGAGTCGCTAAATGGGACTCGGACCGAACGTGTGACCCCACCAATGGATTCCTCGTTCGGAGAGCAATCCATTGGTGGTCACACGTGCAGTTCGAGCCTCATTCAGCGACTCTGGAGCTCAAAACGCGTCTGGAGTTTTGTCCGCCTCCACCGGTCTTCTGGCCCACTGTGCTCCGTCTCCGGCCAGCACTCCTTGCAGTGCTGCGTTCGCCTCGCCGGCTAATTTGACTCGATGATGCGGATTCCTGCCGCGCTCCTTTGAGAGGCGATATTGTGCTGGAACCTCCTTCTGGAGCCCCCAGGTCCTGACGGCCCTCGCTTCCATTCAGTGTATTTCGTTGTCTAATGACTTGTCGTTCTCGTCTGCGCAGGTATGTGTCTCGGCCAGAATGGCGGTGCTGGGGTGAGTGCCAACGCTATTTTTTGGAGAAAAGGAGTCCGAGTTTCCAAGAAAAGAAGCACAAGCGTCGGAAGGAAGTACACGTTTGATGAATGGAGCACAATTTTCAAAGAGAGAGTACGAAACGAAAGCACAAACAAAGCTAAAAGCGGTTTGTAAATTGGCAATTTGGGTCGGCTGCTGTGCCTGTGTGTCAGAGAGCGCGACAGTCCAAGCGTGGACGTGTCCGGTTGAAGGCGTTCCGTTTGTCTGGCCGCCGTTTGGGGGCCGTACCGCTTTTTGCCTCGACACACAACCCCAGCAGGCCAGGCCAGGGAGGCCGGACTTTATTTGCGACTGGGAATCAGCGCGCGCACACTGTTATTCGGTGGCACTCGTCTGATTGGGGCTGACTCGACGGGAGGGAGGCTCAGGTGAAGGCGGAGGGAAAGTTGCTGGAAGAAGTGCAAAGCAAAGCATCTCCCTTCGGCGGAGGCAGCGCAGCCTGCGAGTTGCCCGGAACGCCCGGCACGCCTCTCCCGTTTCAAAGCCCGCCCTCCGACAACCGGAGGGAAAAAGGCGTGGCACTGCGGGTGTTTGAACCGGCGTACACCGGGCCAGAAGACCGCTGGAGGCGGTCAAAACCCCGAACGCGGTTTTAGCTCGAAAGTCGCTGAATAGGACTCGAACCGAGCGTGTGACCCCACCAATGGATTGCTCTCCGAACGAGGAATCCATTGGTAAGGTCACACGTTCGGTTCGAGTCCTATTTAGCGACTCTGGAGCTCAAAACGCGTCGAGAGTTTGACCGCCTCCACCGGTCTTCCCCACAGTTTGCGAGTCGGACAGCCGCCGCCGCACCTGACAGGGCTGTGATAGTATTTCCAATTAGCGGAGTGATTTAAGAAGCTGATCGATGACGTCATTTCCGGCGGGAGAGGTGACGTCGTAGTTCGCGGCGACGGGGGAAGGGAGGGGGGGGGGGCTGTGACGCCTAGGAGTTTGGCAAGCCGCAGCCTGATCGCGGCCCCGCCGGGCCACCGCCAGTCTCCAGCCGGGTGTCGATGCATAAATCACACTGCCAATGAAGGATGGGGCCGCCGCAGGGACGCTTGAATGAACGAATGAACCGCTCCATGAACCAGTGCATGAATGAACGAATCAATGATCTGTCGCTTGAAATTTTTCCCGGTCGGATTGTTTAGACCGGTTTAGACCCGGTCCAAAAGCGGGCAATGTGTAAGTTTCTTTTTGGAGGAGGCAAGATTTTTACGCAGTACTTCGTCGGTCAATCAATAACACCAAGAAAACTGAGGCCCCGGCTCGGCGAGAGTGTGAGACGCGCTTGCGCAAGGGCTTGCGGCATGCCGCGGCAGCGCGATGAGTGCCGAGCCAACAGTCAACTTCCGCAAAGCGAGATCGCAAAGTTTGTGTCGGCCTTCGCCAAGGCCTTCGGCTAGGCCTTCGGTCGCCCACCTCGTTTGCCTCGATTCGCTAATTGCACACAAGGCTTCGCCGCCCCTTTGGTATTTCACGGCGGCAAGGGGGGGGGGAATAAATTGAAAAATTGTCTGTAGAAATTGAAAATTTTTTGTGGGAATCGAAAAGTCGTCTGTGGGACTTGAAAAATTGTATCCGGGAATTGAAAACTAGTCTGTGGGCGTGTAGGCATTGAAACTGCATGTCGTGGAGAAGCCGAAAGCGATATCCTGCGCCCTTATCCGCTTGCTGAATATTTTAAGCGCAATTCAAACTCTGGTAGTTAGCGCAAGACGTGCTACGTGATGGGCTGCAGAACAAGGCGTGAGGCTTTGGGTAGCGGAGGAGGTGGGGGTACCCAGCCGGACCCAGTCGGCCAGCAAATTTGAGCTGTGTGGACGTTGAAGTAGGTGTGCTTGTTGGACTCTGTGCCTCTGCAGGGAAATCAATGCCGTTTCCTTGCGGCCCTGCAGGGCCTGCCGACGCACCGTGGCGTTATTTGTCCTAATTTGGCCCCTCAAACTGGCCCTCTGGTCGTTAATCTCGATTGGAGCGCTTAATCCATTCCATGCACGCTCAAACGATCGGCCATCGGCCGCACGGACCCGCCTACTCAATTTTCAAATTCGCTGCCTTATTTATTGCCGTCCCATCGCTCACGCTGTTCCGCATCTCTGGGAGAAAAATGGCGATGGTGATTTTTGTTTTTAGGTCGGCGAGTGTTGAGGCGAGTAGTGTCGTTTAATATCGTTTAAGGACAGACTGGTGGGCTGGCCGGCCAGGTCGGCCCGCACTCCGTTCCGAATGCCTGGCCGGTGTTGATTGGGTTAACAAGTGTGCTGGACCCGGCGGCTGGGACGGCTCGGCACGGCACGGCACGGTTTGGCTCGGTACGGCTCAGCTCGGCACGGCGCGGTGGTCGTGCCTAGCAAGTTCAATAACGCACAGGGTTGGCGGCGTGCGCCCCCCACGGCCCCCAACGCCCCCACGGCCCCCGCAGCCCCCACGGCCCCCAGGCATCACGTGGCGGGCAAACGTGGTTATGGGTTACACATCATTCGGGACCCGCACTGGGTACTCCAAAAAGGCAGCGGCGAGCAGAAACACGAAAAAAAAAGAAAAACACTTTTGAAAATGCCAACAGGACAACTACCTCCGGTCTCAACAGGAAATTCTTAACCAATAAACAGAAATAAACCGAAAGACACGGAACGCAAACTATTTAATACTTATTGATACTGCTTATGCCTTTCGAAAAAGAGCACCAATTTTTTTTTTTCGAAAGCGAGGGTGCTACCTGGAGTTGAACCCGCGTCCTTGCCTCTGCGAAATAACCGGCGGCGCGGAGTGTTGTTGTGTAATCTTCACCTATTGTGCGCCCCTGCCTCGGTTTACATATTCCGCCAACTTTCCGCCTCTTTTCCCTCTTTCTCTCTTCGAGTTGGTAATCTAATTAGAAGAGAGTTTTGAGGAGGAGCGCGGGCTGCGCGGGCTGTGTGCAGAGGACTAGACGCAGTGGCTGCAGCGCGGGTTCAAGTTGGCGTTGGCTTGCCGGGATTCCGGGATTTGGGGCGGGGCAGGCGGCTGGCTGAGGTCTATCAGACGCAGGCATGCGAAAAACAACAACACCGAGTTTTTAAGCGTGCTTGCGTTCACGCATTGGGCCAGAAGACCGGTGGAGGCGGTCAAAACTCTGGACGCGTTTTGAGCTCCAGAGTCGCCAAACAGGGCTCGCACCGAACGTGTGACCCCACCAATGGATTGCAAAGTGGCGGGGTCACAGTGCGGACGGGGACAGGGCGACGACGGGACTTTTGGTTGTGCGCTGCTCGCACTCCCACACAGCAATCGCCGGTCTTGATTGGAATGGACTTTCGGTGTCTCAGAGATGCTTTCATTTAATTAACCACTCGGTCCGTTTGTTTTTCTGCGAGTGCATCTCCCCGGGGCAGCGCGCAGTGGCACGTCCCGGCCGACTCGCGGCCAAGTTCCTCGAATGCAGGTGCCTGCAGGGCGGACGGCAGGGGGGGGGGCAGGCGCCCGGAGCTACCCGGAGCCACCGGTGGCACGTCCCGGCCGACTCGCGGCCAAGTTCCTCGAATGCAGGTGCCTGCAGGGCGGACGGCAGGGGGGGGGGGCAGGCGCCCGGAGCTACCCGGAGCCACCAGTGGCACGTCCCGGCCGACTCGCGGCCAAGTTCCTCGAATGCAGGTGCCTGCAGGGCGGACGGCAGGGGGGGGGGGCAGGCGCCCGGAGCTACCCGGAGCCACCGGTGGCACGTCCCGGCCGACTCGCGGCCAAGTTCCTCGAATGCAGGTGCCTGCAGGGCGGACGGCAGGGGGGGGGGGCAGGCGCCCGGAGCTACCCGGAGCCACCGGTGGCACGTCCCGGCCGACTCGCGGCCAAGTTCCTCGAATGCAGGTGCCTGCAGGGCGGACGGCAGGGGGGGGGGGCAGGCGCCCGGAGCTACCCGGAGCCACCGGTGGCACGTCCCGGCCGACTCGCGGCCAAGTTCCTCGAATGCAGGTGCCTGCAGGGCGGACGGCAGGGGGGGGGGCAGGCGCCCGGAGCTACCCGGAGCCACCGGTGGCACGTGTTTCCCACTTACGCCGGGACACTGCAAAATGGACATTCTCGGTCTCGAACGACAGCATTTTCAAGCAGTCCGTATCCGGCGGCTCCCCCGGGCCACCCCTTTACAGTGTACGCCTGCAACTCCCTCGGTAATGGCCGGGTACCTCCAGACCGAGCGCTCCGCTCCCGAGTCGCGCGAGTTTGGCGCCGCCCGTTCCCTTTCTTTCGGGGCGTTTTCGTTGGTGGCGCGATAGAGGCGTGTTTCTTTATCCTTGGGCGAGATCTTCGGGGAGGCTGGCCATCGGGCGCCGTGGCCGCCGGGCCGCCAGCGGTTCGGTAAATTATTCCTCGGCCTCGCCGGGAATCCCGGCCCGAGTGGAGTCCTCCGCATGAGGGAGGATGAAATTAATACAAGGCGTGCCCTGCATTGGCAACGGGACACTGTTGCCAAGGCCCGAATTCCCGCGGTGCGCCAGTGGCGAAAGGGTTGCCAACCTCAGCCTGCCTACTGGGCAAGCACCCTAGGGTTACCAACCTCAGCCTGCCTACTGGACAAGCACCCTAGAAGTTGCTGAGTAGGTGGGCCGGGGTTTGCAGCCCTTTCGCCACTAGTGCATCGTGGTAATTTTCGTCCGCTCATGTGGCAACACTGGCTGGGCTGGGGCCCCTGCTAGGTAGGCCGCCGGCGAGCGCGGTGGACTCCTCTGCAAGTTGGGTTGCCTACTCCGCGGTTCACAGGGGCGCTCGAAGAGAGAGAGAGAGAGAGAGAGAGAGAGAGAAGAGGAGAGAAGAAGTATGCGGCGCAGCGCAGGGGAGAAAAGAGGGAGAGAGAGGGTAGAAGGGGTTGGCGGTTATGAAGGAGACGGTAAATTAAAGGCAAACATAGCGTGCACCGCCCCCTCCCCGCACCGGGCAGGGCGGCCCCTGACGGTGACTTGACAATCGGCCGTGCCGTGCTTGGCCGCCAGGCCGCCGGGGCTTGGCCGGGCCAGGCCGGGCCGGCTACACCGTGTAAAGCGTAAAGTTGGCCCGCCATCTTGTCTCGACTCGCTCTGCAAACGCACAGTGGATTTGCCAGAAGACCGGCGCAGGCGGCCGAAATTCTAGACGCGTTTTGAGCTCCAGAGTCGCTACATGGGACTCGAACCGGACGTGTGACCCCACCAATGGATTGCTCTTCGAACGAGGAATCCATTGGTGGGGTCACACGTTCGGTTCGAGTCCCGCTTAGCGACTGTTTTTCTTCATTTAGCGTAAAATTACCGGCTGCTGGATATTGTTTCGCCGAGAGTGGTTCGAAATGGGCCGGTCGAGCTACCTGTCGTTCCGCACGCGAACGGGTCTTTACCGTGTGCCGGCGCCTTGCCATTTTTCCTGCGTGCTCTGTTTCCACCTTTTGTGTTTGTCTTACGGGGGGTTGTTTGCCTGGCAGGTGCGTGAGTGTGGGCAGCTAAGACGCGTTTTGAGCTCCAGGGTCGCCAAATAGGTCTCGAACCGAGCGTGTGACCCCACCAATGCATTCCTCGTTCGGAAAGCAATCCATTGGTGGGGTCACACGCTCGGTTCAAGTCCTGTTCAGCGACTCTGGAGCGCAAAACGCGTCCGGGATTTTGGCCATCGGCCACCTCCACCGGTCTTCTGGCCCACTGTGATGGACCCTTCGACAGGGCAAGGGCGCCGACCTTGCAGGGCTTTGCACCGCTTTGCTGCACAGCCCTCGAGTAGGGTGACCCCACGTCGGGGGGTGGCGTGGGGCCGCGCGTCCCGACCAGGGGAGGACGCGTCGAGGACGCGAGGCCCGCCCCCCCGCCCCGCCCCGCCCCGCCCCGCCCCGCCCCCCGCCCCGCCGGCCAGCATAATCTAGGTACTGCCTGTACTGCGCCGAGCTGGGCTTGGCTCGGCTGTGCCGCGGCCCTGGCAATCTCGGAGCCATAATTTCTTTCCGTTGCTATCGGCTTGTTTTCCTCCGATTCAGTGGCGCGGTTCCACCCCCCCCCCTCACCCCGGATGAAATGGAGTGTGACATGGATTAGAATGCCAACGGCCTTCAGCCGAGTCGCTCGCTCCGACGCACAGTGGGCCAGAAGACCGGTGAAGGCGGCCAGAACACTAGACGGGTTTCGAGCTCCAGAGTCGTTAAACGGGACTCGAACCGAGCGTGTGACTCCGCCAATGGATTGCCCTTCGGACGAGGAATCCATTGGTGGGGTCACACGTTCGGTTCGATTCCCGTTTAGTGATCATGGAGCTCTAAACGCGTCTTGAATTTTGGCCGCCTTCACCGGCCTTCTGGCCCACTGTGCGACGCTCGAAACGGCGGCCGACCTTTGCTCGTCTTTTAACGCTTGGCGCGTTCCCATCCGCCCCGCTGCCTTTTTCCACTTTTTATTTATTTTTTCGAGGCGACGAACGACACACTTTAATTAAAACCGAACAAACTAAATGTAGTAAACGGCTGTATTTTTCTGTCCCTTTTATTTATTAATTTTTTGTTTTCGCAAAACTTTGCCAATTCGCAGGAAACTCGGCGAGGGACTGAAATTGAACCGTAATGTAGTCAAATTTATTCTCGGAAATTGAAATGACGTCATTTCGGCGCGCGGCTCCTGTTTTTAGCGTGTTGCGTTCCCCTCTTTCGCGTTGTCACCCTTCAGGTTGGGCCCCGCGGGAAATATCCGGGCCGCAAGCCCCCGGATCGGGGCGGGGCGGGGCGGGGCGAGGCGGGGCGGGGCGGGGCGGGGCGGGGCGTGGGCCCGAAAGAAGGGACCACGCCCACTACTGCCTCGCGAATCGATCAGAACCTTGTTTCTTTGTCAACTCGCGATGTGTTTGTTGTCGGCCGCATTTACACAAGGCGGTGGCCGCTGGGCCAGCCTGGCCCGGCCTGGGGCCGGCCGACCCCGTGCTTTGAAATTTGGCGGCAGGCTCGCCGACCGTCTGCCTGTCTGCGCGTCTGTCTGCCTGTGTGTCTGTCTGTGTGTCTTTCTGTCTGTGTGTCTTTCTGTCTGTGTGTCTTTCTGTCTGTCTGCCGTTGTTGTGCTCCGTAATTGAATGGCGAAATAAAAGACTGGAAGGGAAACCCTTTTGCGGGTCATAAATATTGAGTTTTGTCTTTGCGCGTCCGGGCGGACAATGCGGCGTGCGTCCCGGCCCTCCAGAGTGTTCCAGACTCCTCCAGACTGTTCCAGGCCGTTCCAGGGAGACACTCAGTGCTCCAAGTGGCGGAGGCGATATGGCGGCCATAAATTTTGCAACGGCCAGAGCGCTCTGGTGGCGTCGCTCCTTCCACGTCGTTTTACGCGGCGACGCGGCGCGTCCGGCATCGGCTGTCGCGGCCAGTTGGCTGTAGTGGCGTGCCGGCCACCGCCACTGCCAAGGCACTGCCACGCCACTGCGGTATTCACTTGGCTTCGCTGTCACGCTCAATGTCTTTGGCGCACGCCGAGAAACGGGCCCCCCTGTGTGTTTCAAATGTGGAGTCGAGCCTCGCCCACGGCCGCACAGTGGGCCAGCAGACGGGTGGAGGCGGCCGAAGCTCTAGACGCGTTCTGAGCTCCAGAGTCGCTAAATGGGACTCGGACCGAACGTGTGACCCCACCAATGGATTCCTCGTTCGGAGAGCAATCCATTGGTGGGGTCACACGTTCGGTTCGAGTCCCATTCAGCGACTCTGGAGCTCAAAACGCGTCCGGGGTTTTGACCGTCTCCACCGGTCTTCTGGCCCACTGTGCGCCCGATGCCAAGCCGCGGTTAATGTTGCAAGGCGCTCGGTCGAACGAGTCGATGCCTCCGTCGAGTCGTTCCTTCCGTAGTTCCCGCGGTTCCTCGCCGCGGCCAACACGGGCCGTACACGTGCCGTACAGGGGGAGTAGTTTGCGGAACTAGTTTTAACTCGGTCCCCCTCCAGGCTGCCGCCAGGCCGCCCGGCTGCCACCGCCGCCGCCAGCGAGCTCCTAGAGGTTGGTTGGCTCGCTGCCCCATAGACTTTCATTTCGCTTTGTTTGACTAACTCAATTGAGTATTAATTACGGAGAAGCCCGGCCCAGCGCGCCCGGCCCCCGCAGCACAGTGGGCCAGAGGATTGGTGGAGGCGGACAAAACGCAAGGCGCGTTATGAGCTCTAGAGTCGCTAAGCAGGACTCGAACCGAACGCGTGACCCCACCAATGGATTGCTCTCCGCACGAGGAATCCATTGGTGGGGTCACACTTTCTCTATGAGTCCTGTTCAGCGACTCTGGAGCTCAAAACGCGTCCAGTGTTTAGTCCGCCTCCACCGGTCTTCTGGCCCACTGTGCGCAGCCCCCACAGCCCCGCCCCGGCCGAGGCCCCATTGAGCGCACACAAAATTCCCCGACTTCTATCTGCGAATAACATCGAGCCGCAGTCAGGGCATCGGCCGGGCCGCGTCGGCCCGCGCCTCCCGGGGCATAATCGCAGCGCCTCCGTGCCAAAACCACGTAACGTTTGCCAAAAATTTTAAAAAGAGCCGTGCAAAAAGCACGAAACGCTTGCCAAAAATTTTAAAAAGATGGAAAAAAGAAAATGATTGAGACGAAAGTTGATACCCATTAAGTTTTTCAAAATTTTCAAAAATAATAGTAAGCGCTTTCCAAAAAAAAATAATTATAATAACAATCGTGGAGTTAGAATATCACGCCTGTGTACTAGTTTTGAAAATTTTCAAGTTGGTGTACCGGGTTTAAGCCTCCACCCCCTCCACCCCCGCTGCTGCTGCTGCACACGTATTTTGCCCCTGAAGGTCACAGCACGGCGAGGCGCGTGCTCTCGGGCCGTCTAATTGCAATGACACTCCGTCAATATTTGCGCGTCGCTTTCATGCGCACCGGGGGGCTGTTCATGACCCAGATCCACCCAACACACACACACGCACACAAACACACACACAAGCACTCACACAAGCACATGCACGAGGAAAAAAGGTGGCGCGCGCGTGTGTGTGTGTGTGTGTGTGTGTGTGTGTGTGTGTGTGTGTGTGTGTGTGTGTGTGTGTGTGTTGACCGCAACGCGGGGCCGATTTCGGGCCGTAATTGGAAATGGGTAGCTGCCTAGTCCGCGCTGTTGGTTGTTTTTGCTTTACTTTCCCAGTGCGGTGGCGCTGCACTGCGCCCTGCACTGCGTGCTGCACTGTGTGCTGCTCTGTGTGCCTGCACACTGGTAATCCGGCAAGGGCGACGTCAGGCGGCGCGGCGTGAGCGCCGCCGAATTCAGTCTGCAGGAGTCTGCCGGTTTGTCGTGGAGAGTTGTTAAGCTCTATGAAGCCACTGATAAAGGCTTAAAAAGTTTTGCTCCTCTCTCTCTTTCTTTCTCTGCTTGTAATTTCTCGCGTCCCCGCTCGCCTTCTCTCCCCCCCCTTTTTTTCGCCCTCTTCCCTCCTTTTTCCGATCGCCCGGCCGCACCGCACAGTTCGCCCGCAAAACTTTCTTTCAATTTCTTTTGCTTTTTACGACAATTTTACGATGAGCCGCGTGACGCGACGCGCAGAAGTTGCCCCCCTGGCCTCCCTCTCTCTCTGTTTCACACACACACTCATGCTCAGAGAGAGAGAGAGGGAGAGAGAGAGAAAGACCATGTGGGACAGGCAAGCCGTGCCTTTCACTCGGCAGATGTTCTTTATTAAGACGGCCAACTTTTTGATGAACGTTTTTATACGGGAGCAGTTGTGGGCGCGCTGCGCGCTGGCGAGGTGCAAGTCTTGAATGACGTCATCACACACACCAAAAAGGGACTTTAAAAAAGGCGCGATTTCGCTTCGAATTTCACGAAGAATGCCGTTGCGTTCTTGCGCTTCCTGAGCACTGCCAATAACCGTGTCTTTTTTTCCACCTGACCAAATCCAATCTATCGATGACACTAGTTTTTATGTTTTGTTATTCTTGTCACGAGAAAGAGTTAATCCGATTCCCGCGCTGCGTTTTCCGAAGAGCGGTTTCGTTGTGGTTTGTTTTGCCACAACGGGGCCTCTGCGCTGCGCGTCGCTCTGCGTGGCTCTGGACGAGGCCATGGCGCACAGTGGGCCAGAAGACCGGTGGAGGCGGCCAAAACTCTCTCGACGCGTTTTGAGCTCCAGAGTCGCTAAATGGGACTCGAACCGAACGTGTGACCCCACCAATGGATTGCTCTCCGAACGAGGAATCCATTGGTGGGGTCACACGTTCAGTTCGAGTCCTATTTAGCGACGCCGGAGCTCAAAACGCGTCTAGAGTTTTGGTCGCCTCCGCCGGCCCTCTGGCCCACTGTGTGGCGGTGGCTGCCGAGGGCTGCCGATGGCAGGCGCAGCGCTGGCAGTGCCGGTGCAGCCTGGCGGCATTCGCGGCACGTCCCACAATTTGAAAGAAACATTCAACATTCACAAGGAAGTGCGGCCAGCGCAGCGCGGCCCCTCTCTCTCTCTCTCCCAAGTTGGCCTCTAATTTCCTAATCCTTCCGCAGCGCGCCGCCGCCAGCGTGCATTCCACGTCCCTTTCCTATTTCCCTTCTCTCTCTCTCTCTCTCTCTCTCTCTCTCTCTCTCTCCCTCTCCCGCTTAAAACTGTCCCCGCTTCCTTATCGCCACCGCGCGTTTATTGGAAAACAATGCAGTTTCCATTACCCGCAATTGTCGTCCTTATCACTCTTCCTGCCTGGAGCCGTGCTGTTGCGACGAGGACGGAGGACGGCGGGCGCCGCGAGTGCGACGAGGACGGACGATTTTCGAGTGTCCTCGTTCGGAGAGCAATCCATTGGTGAGGTGACACGTTCGGTTCGAGTCCCATTTAGCGACTCTGGAGCTCAAAACGCGTCTCGAGTTTTGGCCGCTTCCACCGGTCTTCTTGGGCCCACTGTGCGGGAGGGGCTCCGAGTGTGCAGCCGATTGGCTGGGAGGGAATCGAAATTACAGCCGGGTCGGTATTTTCACAGAGTTTGTCCTTTTTCTTCTGGCAAGCGAACAGGAGAGCGCTGTTCTGCCTTTCGTTCAGGTCGCATGCCGCTACTCGTCCTGGAGGCAGGGAACTTGGTGGAGAGAGAGAGAGAGAGAGAGAGAGAGAGAGAGAGAGAGAGAGAGAGAGAGAGAGAGAGAGAGAGAGAGAGAGAGAGAGAGAGACTGGATTGGATAATTCGTCGCGCAGAAGGAGGACGAGCAGACCGCTGAGCTGGAAGCCACCGCAGCGCTGGAGGCTGGAGGCCGCTGGAAGGCTGATGGAAAGGTCGCTGGAAGACCAGGTCGGACTTAATGAAGCGTTCACTTTTATGAGGAACTAATCCTCGCGTTGAAGGCACTGGCACGCGTGTGATTTACAAGCTTCCCGGGTGGCTGCCGCTCCCCCCGCCCCCGCCCGTCCCCGGGAACACCTTGGCGAGCAATCTAACCCCATCCCGGCGGTTTAATCCCCGAGGCTCCCTCTCTAACAAGGCTTTGTTTTTCCCGGGGAGAAAAGTGAAATGGTGGCGCGAAAGCCCAGCCGTGGGGCAAGCCAAGGCAGAGCCAAGGCAGAGCCAAGGCAACGCCGAGGCAAAGCCAAGCAAAGGTAATCGCTCGAGTGATGGTGTTCCTTGGGGGACGCGGCGAGCCGCCGGCGGGAAGGATTAGCAGGAAAAGCAGGGAGCGGGGTGACGTCATTATGCCAAATATCGTTTTTTTAGAACGGAACGTTCTCTTGTTTCTCAGGGCGGAAAAATACTCGGCTGCAGTTTTAATCCGTCGGCGCGGCAACTGCAGAATTAGTTCCTGTCCGACGACAACAAGTTTGAGTTCCGACTTGTTTTGGTCGCGCGGCCTGTCCGTGCGGCGGGCATCGAATGACTCAAAGGTGCCCCCCCCCCCTCCCCTCGCGGTGTTCTTCGTGGAGTGGGATAGGCCATATGCATGTAAAGCAGTTCCATAGTTGGTGTGCTGCCAGCCCTGCCTGCCCCGCCGGCCCTGGCTGGCTGCGGGCTGTCTGGCTGGCTGCGGGCTGTCTGGCTGGCTGCCTGTCTGGCTGCCTGGGTGGCTGGCATGCGTGCAATTAGTGTAACTGAGGCTTACGGGGGTCGTCTGCATGCAGTGGTGTTGCAGATGGCGCGGCCGTTAACTCCACAGACAAACACATTGACAGACAGACAGACAGACAGACAGACAGGCAGGCAGACAGACATACAGACAGACAGACCGACAGTTGGATGCGGATACGCAGCCGCCGGGGCACAGTGGGCCAGAGGATCGGTGGAGGCGGGCAAAACTCTAGACGCGTTTTGAGCTCCAGAGTCGCTAAGTGGGACTCGAATCGAACGTGTGACCCCACCAATGGATTCCTCGTTCGGAGAGCAATCCATTGGTGGAGTCACACGTTCGGTTCGAGTCCCATTTAGCGACTCTGGAGCTCAAAACGCGTCTAGAGTTTTGCCCGCCTCCCCGGTCTTCTGGCCCACTGTGCGCGTGGGGACCGTCCGTCGTGGACGTCCCCGACTCGTCCCCGGCCCGCTCATTGATTCGGACGCGGAGAGACAAAAGTTGGTTTGCTTCCTCTTTTTCCGTCCGTCGGACAAAGGCAAGCGCACACATTGCTTGTGTGTTGTTTGGCCAATCTTTTCAGGATTCAGCTCGTGTGTGCGCGCGCCAGTGTGTGAGTGTGTGTGTGTGTGTGTTGATGTGTTTTCCTTCGCTTTACCATCACGCCCGCACAATCAGTGCTACATCATATCACCCCGGCTTCATCTTCTATTCAGGGCTGCGTCTGATTGGCTGCTGTGCTCGCTGTGCTCTGCTCGCTTTCGGACGCTTTCGGACGCGCCCATCTTCGGATTGGATTGCGACTTGCAGTCCGTGAGGCGATTGTCAAGAAGCAGCAAGACGAGTGCCTCGTCACGGCGTGCGTGTGTGTACGTGTGCGCGCGCGTGCGTGTGTGTGAGTGCGCGCGCGCGCGTGTGTGTGTGTGTGTCCTTTTTTGAAGCCGCGACGCTGAGACGTGAACGGAGCCGTGTTTCCCGAAGTTTGGTAGCGATTGAGTGCGCCTGCGGCACTCTAGGCCAGAAGACCGGTGGAGGCGGCCAAAACTCTAGGCGCGTTTTGAGCTCAAGAGTCGCTAAATACGGCTCAAACCGAACGTGTGACCCCACCAATGGATTCCCCGTTCGGAGAGCAATCCATTGGTGGGGTCACACGTTCGGTTCGAGTCCTGCTTAGCGACTCTGGAGCTCAAAACGCGTCTGGAGTTTTGACCGCCTCCACCGGTCTTCTGGCTCACTGTGCGACGCGGCCTTGCGCTATTGTCTGATGCCTGGCGACCTGGCGGACGCACACACGGTGGGCCCCCCTCGCCCCAATATCAGCCAGGGGCGGCCGGGGGCGGCCGGGGGGGCGGCACACTGTGTGTCGAAGTGCACCTGAGTCTTATCGGGGACTCGGGGGCATCTCTCCGCGTCCCGGCACGGCCTTGCCTGAAGATGAGCCATGCAGAGGGGTGGGCGGGGCGTGAGTGATTGCTTTATCGGAGCGATAAGGGGTGGGGTGGGGCGTTAACGTGCGCCTCGCCTTGTCCTTGCTCTTGTTGCTCTTGTTGTTGTTGTTGTTGTTGTTGTTGTTAAGTGGAGCTGAGCACACGGCGAGGTGCGCGGCCTGCGAGGAGGCACGTTCGTGGCGACAGATATAATCTGGACGAATAAGCGTGATATTAATGCGCGCGTGTGTCAACAGTCACACACACACACACACACACAGAGGATCGTGTACCCGGTCGGCGAGCACTATTGGCGCTGGCCAGTCGGCCGGCAGCTGCCCTGTTTACCGGCAGACACCCTTTCTTCTGAGCCCTTTCGGGCCATTTCACCGAATCTGCGCCCTCAGCCCGCCGCCGCCTCGCCCCCCGCGGTCCGAGGGGCCCCGCAAGGGACCTGCAAGGGCCTGGAAGGGACCCGTCCCTTGACTCGATTTCAATCCACGCCTTCCCCTTCTTTTTGTCTTATCCCGTTGTCTGCATAGTAGTGGCACCTTCCAGACGGACGGACAGACACACAGACGCTACACAGAGGGCCAGAAGACCGGTGGAGGCGGCTAAACCTCTAGGCGCGTTTTGAGCTCCAGAGTCGCTAAATGGGGCTCGAACCGAACGTGTGACCCCTCCAACGGACTGCTCTCCGAACGAGGAATCCATTGGTGGGGTCACACGTTCGGTTCGAGGCCTGTTTAGCGACTCTGGAGCCCGAAACGCGTCTGGAGTTTTGGCCGCCTCCACCGGTCTTCTGGCCCACTGTGCGCTAGTGGGTGTCGACCTGGAGCTGAGGAGACGACGCGTCGAACCCAGCGCAGCCTAGCCGGGCCCGCAATTTGCGAGCCGAGCCTCGGCAGCCTCACGGCGTCATCAATCTTGCTGACGGGTCTGGAGGCTGGAGCGTGGCAGGAGCGTGGCAGGAGCGTGGCAGGAGCGTGGCGCGGCCAGCTCTTGGAATGTTTGCCGGCTGTGTGCTGGGCCGAATTCGCCGGGGGATAGAGTTTTCTCGCCAAGCGGCGGCGGCAGCGCGGCCTCGACTCGATCCCCGATCGACTAATCGACTGCAGCTAGCCGACCAGTGCGAGTTTTTAATTTTGAACACACACACAGACACACACACGTAGCGAGAGAGAAATGCGATTTGGGCTGGCGGTCCAACACCCTTTTTAGAGTGGCTTCTTGCGGCCCTTGCTGGGTCCTACCAGTGCAAGTCCTGCCGGTGGCGGGTCCTGCAGGTCACGAGAGATAGCATCGTTTGCATAATGAGAGGCCATCCCACAAGGCTCCTTGAGGTGCCGCCAGGCAGCGCCTGCCCGCATGTGTGTGTGTGTGTGTGTGTGAGCGAGAGAGAGAGGGAGAGAGATCGCGCACGCGAGCCCAGGACTATGCTAATCACGAAGAATTTTTCTTTGTCTCTCCGCTGCAGCGCGGTGGCTGGCCGAGCCGTGGTGGATGTGGGTCGCGGTGCTCGGTGCTCCGCACCCCGGACGCGTTTTGAGCTCCAGAGTCGCTAAATGGGACTCGAACCGAGCGTGTGACCCCACCAATGGATTCCTCGTTCGGAGAGCAATCCATTGGTGGGGTCACACGTTCGGTTCGAGTCCCATTTAGCGACTCTGGAGCTCAAAACGCGTCTGGAGTTTTGGCAAATCCCCTGTGCGGCGGCGACGCGCGCCTGCGAATGGCCGGGTAGGCCTGCCCGTCGCGCCGGCCTGTGCGGCGTGCTGCCTACGCCGCCGACCGCAGGGGCGCTGTCGTCTGGCCGTGCCGCGCCGTGCCGCGCTACGCCGCCGTGCATCAGAGAGTCTGTCGCGTCATAAAACAGATTTACCGCCGGGCTTAGCCTCGCGCGGGGACGACTTGTCTCCGGAAACGGCGCTCCAGGTTTGGCGGGCTCGGCGGCGCTCGGCGGAGCGGCGACTTGTACCTGCCCCGTCGGCGCCTGCAGGGCCCTACAGTGCCGGCCCACGGCGGCCCACAGTGGGCCAGAAGACCGGCGGAGGCGGCCAAACTCCCGATCGTGCTTTGAGCTTCAGAGTCCCTAAATGGGGCTCGAACCAAACGTGTGACCCCACCAATGGATTGCTCTCCGAACGAGGAATCCATTGGTGGGGTCACACGTTCGGTTCGAGTCCCATTTAGCGACTCTGGAGCTCAAAACGCGTCTAGAGTTATGGCCGCCCCGAGACCTCGGCCCGGCCGACTCGGGCCTCGATTTCGGCGACGCCCTGCCAGCGGATGCCACACTGCGAAACAAGCGGCGAAGCAGCGCCCCGAAGAAAAGTCAGTGCTTCACTCCAAGTTGGGAGAGTGAACCAACAGCCAGTCTGACAGTGTCTGGTTCCCTGTTTCCCGCACCGCGCCACGGCGTGGCCGTGCTTGCGGTGTGGCCGAGGCCGCCGAGGCCGGCGGGTCGGCGCTGCGGGTACTCCGATGGCACTGCGGGGCTGTTAGTTAATCCACGTGGCGCGCAGCCGCGAAGCCGCGAAGCCGCGCCGCGCGGGATGGCCAACTTTCAGGGATTACACAATGGATACCCCGTGGAAGCACGCGCCCCACGCCGTCACACAGTGAGTGGAGGCGGCCAAAAGTCCAGACGCGTTTCGAGCTCCAGAGTCGCTAATCGGCACTCGAACCGAGCGTGTGACCCCACCAATGGATTGCTCTCCGAGTGAGGTAACCATTGGTGGGGCCACACATTCGGTTCGAGTCCCAATTAGCGACTCTGGAGCTCAAAACGCGTCCGGATTTTTGGCCGCCTCCACTAGTCTTCTGGCAAATCCTCTGTGCGTCGGCTAGCCTGGTCGGGACGAAGGGTCAAACCCCTGCAGTGATTACCAGGCCAAGGCACTGCAAAAGCACTGCAAAGCAGCGCGTGTACACTGTACAGCAGGTATAAACAATTGGCGGCACTGCGCTGTGCTGTGCTGTGCTGCCGGGCTGGCAATGCTCTCGCCCGGATTGGGTTGGCCCCGGGCCAGCGCCTGGGCCGCGCCTGGGCCGCGCCTGGGCCCTGCCTGGGCCCCACCTCGAGGTCCAGCGCGGGGCGCGCGGGGCCAGCGGCCAGACTCTAGGGTATTGCCTTGGTTGGGCGCCAAGAGCGCGGCACGCCGGCACGGCCCCGGGGACACGGCGACACGGCCCAGCCAAGCAGAGAAGCAGGGTGGCCAACCGCCGGCTGACCCACTGTCTTCAGCACCACCACACTGTGGGATGAAGCATTTCATGGAAACTCGTACTGAAGTTTTTAAAATCTGGACTGCATTAAACTTGAAGATGTTTATATAGTGTGCCTTACGTCTCCACACGAAACGGTGACCCCAGTCCCACCAGTCCGTGGACTGGCGGGCGCGCAGACCCGTTGGGCAATCGGGCGAGTTCGATGCAGACTCACTGCGCAGTGCTGCGTTTGAAGGCTGTCTAGGCCTGCGGGCCCCGCGGGGGGCGCCTGTGTCTCTCGCACCCCTACGGGCCGCCGCCCGTAAGTGAGAGAGAGAGAGAGAGAGAGAGAGAGAGAGAGAGAGAGAGAGAGAGAGAGAGAGAGAGGAGGGAGGGAGGGAGGGAGGGAGGGAGAGGCGTCGTTCGAAACCTGCCTGTGGGGGAGCTATTCACAAGGTAACTCGCGCACCCTTGTCGACAAGCAGGGCGTGTTGCGTGGGAACTGCTCGCGATGTCGGCGCATGGGTTACTAGAGTGCACCTACTCGCTACCATTCGCGCGACGGCGCCGCGCTCTCGCCAGAGTGCCCCTGTCTTGGGCCTGGGGCGGCCGGGGGCGCCATTGTCAGACATCTGGAAACTTTTTAAGTATTAAATGGCCGGGGGTTCGATTCCTCCCTCCGGAGCCCTTTTGTACTCGCTGGCCGTGATTGTGTTTTATCGACAAGTCAAGGGGGCTCGCAGCGCCGTAACTGCAGAGATACGCTCCCCTCTCTCTCCTTCTCTCTCTCTCTCTCTCTCTCTCTCTCTCTCTCTCTCTCTCTCTCTCTCTCTCTCTCTCTCTCTCTCTCTCTCCCCCTCTCCTTCCCCAGCCAGACCTGTTTGTTCCGATCCTTCTCGTACCTTCTGCCTGCCGTGCTGACGCGACTCATCGGATTGAAATTAGCAACGCGCACTGTTTAGTTTGACCCGGGCCTTTCCCTCTCCTTTCTCTCTCTCCCTCTCTCTCTCTTTTGACTGCTGCTGCCTTGTCGCGGAAACTTGAGCTTCCGTGAAAGGCGTCCTAAAAGTTTGCCGGACTGGCAGATGAGCGTTTCGTCTCTGTTTATGCCGTGCTTTGTGTTCGAGTGCTGGTATTGGCCCCGCCGACCGACTTCGTGTTTCGACTAGACCAGGGCTCGCAGGGCAAAGGCCTAGACGCATCACAGTGGGCCAGAGGACCGGTGGACGTGGCCGAAACGCTAGACGCGTTTTGAGCTCTAGAGTCGCAAAGCAGGACTCGAACCGAACTTGTGACGCCACGGATGGATTCCTCGTTCGGAGAACAATCCATTGGTGGGGACACACGCTCGATCCGATTTTCTTTTAGCGACTCTGGAGCTCAAAACGCGTCTAGAGTTTCGTCCGCCTCCACTGGTCTTCTGGTCCACTGTGCGTATGAGCACTGTGACGGCCGCGGTCGGGCTAATACTTCCCTAAAACAACTTTGAAAATTAAAAACAATTGTGTACTCGACAAAAAAAAAGTCCTTAGATCAATTCATGGGAATGCAGTGGAGCCACTATACATTCTCCCTGGGTGTTTTGCATCGTATAAAACAACACGCAACAACAACTAAAAAAGGGCACCCCGGCGAGATTCGAACCGCCGACACGACAGCAGCAGCCGTCCAGCCGGCTTTGTCGTACCCGTGACCCAAACACACCCTGAGCTCATCTCACGCGCTGCCTGTCTGGCCGCGCCTGTCTGGTGCCTGGTGTGTGCCCAAGAAATGAGGATTCTGGCCCCAGGGCACGGCGTGGCACGGCACGGCGCGGCACGGCACGGCGCCCCTGCGTCAACCCTCTGTGCCCGGGGGCCCGTTGGCGGGGCTGGCCGGGCTGGCGGGCGGGACTGGCCCCGTGCTCCCGGAGTTATTGTTGTAATATCACGCTTCAGTAGGCAGTGGTCCAGGCGGGCACCACACGGCCCCGACGTCGCCTAGCCGCATCACCCTATTTTTCCCTACTTTTTTTTCGATTTGTGTGCACTGTTGCATGGCGTATGAAAAATTGTTGCTCGCGTCTGTTATTGCGTGCTGGACGAAAGAGGAGGCTTATTGGGTTAGGGAACGGCGTCGTTGCTTCAACGGTTCGGAATGAGATGACTGCAGACGATGGACGCACCACAGTGGACTTGCCAGAAGACCGGTGGAGGCGGCCCAAACTCTAGACGCGTTTTAAGCTCCAGAGTCGCTAAATGGGCCTCGAACCGAACGTGTGACCCCACCAATGGATTCCGCGTTCGGAGAGCAATCCATTGGTGGGGTCACACGATCGGTTCGAGTCCCATTTAGTGACTCTGGAGCTCAAAACGCGTCCGGGATTTTGACCCCCTCCACGGGTCTTTCTGGCCCACTGTGCGAATACGTCAAACCGACTGAAATCTGGTTTGGAGAGTCCCCCGCGCCAACTTTTCACTGAGGTCCAGTCAAAAGAGCCAAGCGGGTCGGCTTTAGTCAATTTGACTCCTTTTACTGTGATCGTCAGCGGTGCGAAAACTGTGCCGGTGACACTGTTCGGCATGCGATGGTGTGAGCGGTGTGGACGTCCCTCTGTCTCTCTCGCTCTGTTTGCAGCGTCCATCAGTGTCGTAATATCCTGCCTTTGTCCAGCCCCCCGCTCCCCCTCCCCCTTTCCTCTCTTTTCTCCTCATCATTCTATCAGGGCAGCGTGTCGTAAGTCTGCTGGCGGCACCTCTAGGAAAGGGGGGGGGGGAGAAAAATTGACGGCAGCCTCATTTTGTACTCTCTCTTTCTCTCTCTCGCTCGCTTGCCCCTTTTCCGCGGTTTTGAATGCGGCGAATGGCTGGCTGTTTCCCCGAGAGGGTCGCTCCCCCTCCCCACAGTGGGCCAGAAGACCGGCGGAGGCGGTCAAAGCTCTCGACGCGTTTTGAGCTCCAGAGTCGCTAAACCGGGCTCGAACCGAACGTGTGACCCCACCAATGGATTGCTCTCCGAACGAGGAATCCATTGGTGGGGTCACACTTTCGGTTCGAGGTCTGTTTAGCGACGCCGGAGCTCAAACCGCGTCTAGAGTTTTGGCCGCCTCCACCGGTCTTCTGGCCCACTGTGCTCCCCCGCACGCGCAGACGGAGGTCCCCTCGCGCACGCTACGCCGGCTACGCCCGCGCCCACGGCCCTCGGCTGCGGCCGGGGATCGGAACTTAAGCCAGTGAGGTGTAAAGAAGCTTAGAAGCGGGCTGGGCCGCGCCGGCCGCGTCGTCCTGGCCCCTTGTGCGAGCACACTGCCTTCCTTGCGGCCGAGCCGAGCCCAGGTGTGGCGCAGCCCAACATTTGCCTAGCGTTCAGAAAAGCAAAAAAAAAATAAACAAACGAAAAACAGTGTCGCGGCGGCTCAGCGAGGAGAACAATCGGGTCGAGGGAAATTGTTTGTTTTCGCGCGGCATTCAATCGTCGCAGAGGTGAAATTGCGTTGCAGGGCGTTAACTAACTGTCTTCGTTCTTTTGTTGCAGGTATGTACGTGTGGATGGAACGCGGTGCGTATGGAGAAACTGAACCCAAAAACTGGTGCGGATTTTTTTTTTCGAGTTGGAGAGAAAGAAGTTTGAGTTATGCGAAGCACGTACTCGGTAATACGTGCCGCTGCCTCGCTCACGTCCTTAGGTGCATACATGCCACAACACATATATATGCGCGCCGTTTCGCTGCAACTTTGCGGGTGATTCATGAGCGAGGCGTCGTCTTGAGAGTTTTCTGCTCTGATTTGTGACGGCCCGCCGGCCCACTGTGAGGAAGGGGTGGGGGAGGGGGCGGGGTGCTTGTGGAACGAAAAGAGAGGAGCGTCTTGATCTCTGGCTCGCCATTACTGCCAAATTAGGGACATTTCCAATAGCGCGGAAATGGAAATGGATGGGGCGATGCCCTGCCTGCAGTTTTCCCCATCGCTCTGTCTCTCTCGCACCCACGCGCCGCCCCGTGTGGGTGCGAGAGAGGGGGGGAGAGAGAGAGAGAGAGAGAGAGAGAGAGGCGGCCCGCCGGGAGAGGGCACGGCGTAGCCACGGCGTAGCTAATGCCCCGTTGGCGGTGTAGGCTCGCTGTGAACCCCACAGTGGGGCTCGCAGGGGTTGCCGCGCCCATTATTACTGCCCCCACCCACGCAGATTTTCCCTTCTTTCCACGCGGTTTTCCTTTTTGATTCTCTCTTTTTTCTTCTTTTTTCCGAGGGTCGCGAGCGAGCTAATATTTTTTGCAGCCCCCTTGTCGCGGCTCTGTTGTTGGCCAACGACGTGAAGATGAACGCGGTTTTGCACGAGTGCTGGCGTTGCAGTAGATTGCGCAATGGTGTGCGGGTTGGTTTGTTTTTGCGAGTCGCCCCCTCCTCCCCCTCCCGCACTGGGACCCCAAATTCGTGTGGCGCGTTGCGGGCTGTATCAGCTGTCCCGGCACTGCAACGGGAGGCCCCGGTGGGCCCCGAGGCCCCCAGTGGGGCCTGCAGGGGATCAACGCCCTGCCTCTGCGGGCCGGGGCCCTTGCCGGGGCCCTTGCCGGGGCAGGCCGCCCGGTGGGGAAGGGGGTGTCTTTGCCCCCCCGGCGCCGCGAGGGATGTACCCGGCACAACAACTACTTGTCAAGGCTGCCCCTCCACAGTGGGCCAGAAGACCGGTGGAGGCGGTCGAAATCCCGGTGGCGCTAAATGGGACTCGAACCGAACGTGTGACCCCACCAATGGATTGCTCTCCGAACGAGGAATCCATTGGTGGGGTCACAAGTTGGGCTCGAGTCCTGTTTAGTGGAGCTCAAAACGCGTCCAGGCGTTTTGCCGCCTCCGCCGCCGGTCTTCTGGCCCACTGTGCACCGGTGCGGCTCGGCTCGGTGACCGAGGTGTTCAGCGAGTACCTCCTCCCGCCAATCGGAATGATTAGATTAGTGGGCCGAGTGTTCCGGGCGAGCGGCCGTCCAAAGGGTTGCTGAAGGGTGGCAGCAGGGCCGCCAAGGACTCCAAGGACTGCCAGAGGACTCTAATGGGGCAGCCGGCCCCAGGGCGCCCCAGGGCGGGTAGGCAACCCGCCGGCTTTACGGTGCCGTAACTTGATACTCCTTCCTCGGCAACCGTCTTTCTGCTTCTGTCCGTGCCGCTCCGTGCCGCTCCCCCTCCGCTGCTACCGGCTCGAAAACAAGTTCCACATAAAGCACTCCTCCAAATTGGTATTGTCGTCTTCGGGCTGTGGTTGGGGCGGCGCGGCCGGGGCACCTCGCGCATGCAATCCCGCGAAAGAAGGCGGGGCGAGCACGGCGAGCGCCCCCTGCCGGGCCGGGCCGGGCCGGGCCCCGCGGCACTGCCGCCATGCGCCATGCACAGGGCCGGCAGTGCTTGCAGTGCGGCAGACGGCCGGCTATTCGCAGGCAATTCCACCTCCCGCGGGCATTATTGGCAGTGTGTGGGTGCGAGAGAGACGGCCGACGCCCGGGCCGCCCTCAAGGGGGAGCGAGAGCGAGACTGGCTAATGAGCAGGGCCTGGAGAGTGCTTGGCGGACTGGGGCAGGCCGGCGGGGCCGTGCAGAGGTTGCCCTGCTTGCCCTGCTCGCCCTGCCCCCATTGACACAGGATGGCCGGCCTCTGAAAGTGTGCTCGACTACGCCACGCCAGCCTGCCAGCCTCGCGCGCGCTTTTCCCAGCTTTCTTTCGTCTCTCTCTCTCTCTCTCTCTCTCTCTCTCTCTCTCTCTCTCTCTCTCTCTCTCTCTCTTTCTCTCTTTCTCTCTCTCTCGTCTCGCCTTGTTATTTCCAGAGCCGTCTTCATTCTTGCGCAATCCCGTTGGAGCGTTGGGTCCAAGGCCGCCGGCCGAGCGGTTCAGAAGATCGGTCTGCCTCTCTCGCACCCTCGCGGAGAGCGCCGTGAGTGCGACAGAGACGGAGCGCCGGCTCTTCGGAACGGCTAGGCCGGCCGGCGCCGGCCGCAGTGACCGGCGGTGGAATACGGCCTGGTGTCTGCCCGGACAGGGGTTGGAACGATGGAACGTGTTTTCGGTGGCGGGCTGAAGGCGGATGCCTGCCTGGCCCGGCCTGGGCGCCTCGCTGGCCCTCCTTCAGCGGGTAACTGATACCGCTCCGGGCGAGCCCTGCCAGCCCCAGGGCGGGGCGGGGCGGGGCGTCCGGACACTAGTCTCGGACAAGGAGCAGGGCGGCGAGGCATCCCGCTCGCCGCGTATCTGATTCCCAGCGCTGCACAGTGGGCCAGAAGACCGGTGGAGGCGGCCAAAACACCAGTCGCGTTTTGAGCCCCAGAGTCGCTAAATGGGACTCGAACCGAACGTGTGACCCCACCAATGGATTCCTCGTTCGGAGGAGGTCACACGATCGGTTTGAGTTCTGCTCGTTAGTATTTCTGGAGCTCAAAACGCGTGCAGAGTTTTGGCCGCCTCCACCGGTCTTCTGGCCCACTGTGCGCTGCCAGCTCGGGCTGGTACCACAGCGGTAATTAATTGAGCAGGTGTCCCTGCTGTCTCTCTCCCACCACTGTCCCTCTCGCCACTGTCTCCTCTCTCTGTCTCTCTCTCCCTCTCTCTCTCTCCCCCTCTCTCTCGCTCGCTCGTTTAGCCGCATCAACGGCTGACCTGCGACAGGCACGGCGACGACCTCCACCGGCGCCCCTTCCCTCTCGCTGTCTCTCTCACACACCCGCGCAGACACACTCGCTCTGTCTCTCTCACACACTGGCGGGCGCAAGGCGGGCGCAAGGCCCCGGCGCTGTGGTACGCCCCGCCGCAACTTTTGAATTGCTACTCCCTTCCTGCAAACGAGATGAAAAGAAATAATGGAATGCTGCACGGCGCTGTGGACGGCAGTACGGCAGAGCGGCGAAGCGGCCTGGAAGGAGGGAGGGGCAGAGAGAGAGAGAGAGAGAGAGAGAGAGAGAGAGAGAGAGAGAGAGAGAGAGAGAGAGAGAGAGAGAGAGAGAGAGGAGCGCGCCGTATATGCAGAAAGCGGGCGGGGCCGCAGAAACTTGCTCAGCTATTGCGGAAACATTCGATAAACTTGCCGTATGTGCGGCCGGGCCGGGCCGGGCCCAGAACCCCCAGGCCTCTCCGCCGGAGTCTCGCTGGAGAAGCATCCTGGAGAACCTCTCTGGAGCCAGGCATTTCCAGCGTCGTCTCCGGCAGATGCAGTCCCCACGTCGATTTGGGCGATTTGGGCCGCGGGGCGGGGGAGGGGGTTGTCGCCGTGGTGTGCCGGACGGGTGTGCTGGGCCACGCCACGGCTCAGCCGGCCTTGAAAACGCCCTGGATTGTCTGGCTCCAGGTTCTTGTCGATCGCACACACAGACGAAGACAAGTCCGGGACACGTTGTTCGTCTCGAGCGCGCCCGCGAAGCGCGGGGTAGGCAACCCGGTCGGCGCCCGAGCCCGAGGAGCGCGGCGCTGGCCCGCCCAGCAGGGGCTCTCCACGGAATGTTTTTCTCTTTTTTCCGGTGCTGCTTTATTCTTGCTGCTAGGGTGGCCGCCTGCCTCCCCTTGACCCGGTGCCTGCTGGCACGCTGCTGGCACGCTGCTGGCTGTCCCCTTGACGCACCTGGAGCACTGGGTCGTTATGCCGCGCACCCCTTGATATCCCCGCGGCACGCCTGGGCACGCCCCGCAGGCTTCGCACAGTGGGCCAGAAGACCCGTGGAGGCGGACAAAACTCTAGACGCGTTTTGAGCTCCAGAGTCGCTAAGTGGGTCTCGAACCGAACGTGTGACCCCACCAATGAATTCCTCGTTCGAAGAGCAATCCATTGGTGGTGTCACACGTTCGGTTCGAGTCCCATTTAGCGACTCTGGAGCTCTAATCGCGTCTAGAGTTTCGGCCGCCCCCACCGGTCTTCTGGCCCACTGTGCTTGCCTGTCTCGCTCCAGCTCCGCCCTGCTCCGCGCCGCCTAGATTTGCCCTCCCTCGGACCTTATACGAGCCCTTTTACGACACAATCAATGCATCGGACTCCGATAACAGGCCATGCTTTACTGCTCGGGCCAGTCAGGCCTGCCGGGCCTGCGAGGCCTAGGCCTGGCGCGGGGCTAGAGGAAGGCCCCGTCCCGTCGGCCCTGCCCGCCGCCCTGCCCGCAGGGGGCCTCAAAAAATATCGACTTTTATCGATTTTCTGTGATCGCAGTCGGCGGGTCCCGATGCGATGTCATATGGATGTGCCCCGCCAGGCCCCGCGATGGCCCGACCCTGCCCCGCCACGCCCCGCCACGCCCCGCCACGCCCCGCCACGCCCCGCCACGCCCCGCCACGCCCCGCCACGCCCCCCGCCACGCCCCGCCACGCCCCGCCACGCCCCCGCCACGCCCCGCCACGCCCCGCCTGAGCTGTGCATCGGAAGGGACCGGATCAGGGGATGTCATTTTGGAAGAACGACGGTGTGTTCGCTCCATCAGAGCCGCGGCAGCCGCGGCCCCAAATGGCTGCACTCAATTCCACTCAGTATTTCTGCCTGCCTGGGCGCACCACTCTGGAAAAAAGCCAACCGCGTTTCGCCCTGAGGTTGACTCTGGAAAAAAAAAACTCCCCGGCGACTGTTTGGGCGAAAATGGGATTGGCGTGCTCATTGTCGTGATTTAAAGTCGTGCTGGGAAGACGGCGCACTTTTAATAAGGAGCACAGACTCGTTTCTTTCCGCCGTTTGAGCGTGCTTTGCTTCGCTTTGCTTCGCCGTGCCGCGGGGTCGTTGGCCACCCCACTGTGAGACCGCAGCGGCGCACAGTGGGCCAGAAGACCGGTGGAGGCGGCCAAAATCCCAGACGCGTTTTGAGCTCTTGAGTCGCTGAATGGGACTCGAACCGAACGTTGTGACCCCACCAATGGAGTTCTCGTGCGGAGAGCCATCCATTGGTGGGGTCACAGATCCTTGAAAAATTATTTAGCCCATGCGAAAACTCGACGCAAATTCAATGCAAAATAAGAAAAGTTTTTAAAAATGTCTTCGACTTTTTCTTTTTAATTTTTTTTAAATTGAACTAAACTTGATTTTTTTTCCCATGCTGACACTTTGAAAAATGATCCAAGTTTTGTTTTGTCAGTGTCGTCGCTCGCTCCCGTGTGCGGTGACTTCCCAGTGACTTCCGAAGACGGAGCGTGGCCCATGTCATTGTGCGGGTCGCGTGCGTGCGGGCCATACGTCTGCCGTACCTGACTTCCCCCCTCCCCCCCGGGGTCGGCTCGTCGGCACACTGTGGGGGCGAAGAAGGGGGAGCGGGAATAAATGTGAAACAATTGTGCGCCTTTAATAAAAACATTAAGAAAATTACCGGGGTCGCGGCTCTGCGGCTGGGGCTGGCATTATGGGGGCAGTGGAGGGCCCTAAGTCACGCCCCCCCCCCCACCCCACCCCTCCAGGTAAGCCGGCGCTATCTGGCGGCGGCCTCGGCAGTTTGATGCCTCGGCGGGTAATGCTCTCATTCCGACGGCCTATTGGCCACGACCCTTATCGAGTGTAGGCACCGCGATCAGTGTCGGACAAGGCGATAAAAAGTTAGAGTTACACATTGTTTTATTGCGGTGTGTTTTGCCGCGCGGCGCGCTGCGCTCTTTTGGCGGCATATTCGAAACGGTGGCCTGTGATTGGCTGCCTCGCTTCGAAGGGCGTGGCGTGCTGACAGCTTTCGGTTCTCACCGCCGTAGCCGACCCCAGGCTCGCCCGGGCGACGGACAGGCGGACGGGTGGACGGACGGACGCAGCCGAAGGAAATAAAATAGACAGCAACGCTTGTGCATTCTTGTGCGCTCCGGGCTGCGCCAACCAGGATGCAGGGTCTTTTTCCTCGCCCGTTTCCCCCTTTTGGCCGTTTTCGCCCGCCCCTCTCCCACGGCGCACAGTGGGCCGGAAGGCCGGTGGAGGCTAGGCCAAAACTCTAGACGCGTTTTGAGCTCCACACTCGCTAAGCAGGACTTGGACCGAACGCGTGACCCCACCAATGGACTCCTCGTTCGGAGAGCAATCCACACTGAGAAAACCTTACAAACTATTTTGGGCCTTACAAAGAAAAGTAGTTTGTATAACAAAGTATTTTGAGCATACATAAGCTTACAAAGTAAATACTTCGTAATTTACGAACTATTTCTTCGTATAACAAAGTATTTTAGTTTGTTATATGTATGCTCATAATACTTCGTAAGGTTTTAAGAGTGCATTGGTGGGGTCACACGTTCGGTTCGAGTCCTGCTTATCGACTCTGGAACTCAAAACGCGTCTAGAGTTTCGGCCGCCTCCACCGGCCTTCTGGTCCACTGTGCGGCAGTGTGAAAAACCGGCCGGCTGCACACAATCGGCTGATTTGCCGTCAAGGTGGTCCGTCCTCGCCAAATGAAAAGGGGCTTAATAACGGAATGTTTTCGCTCTCGACTGAGCGAGCCGGCCGGCCCGGATTGGCTGCCGAGCCGCCGAGGCCCGAAAGGTGCGAAATTGGGTCCGAATGCAAATATTTGTCCGGCAGCCCTGTCGCCGTTCCGCGCGCCGGAATTCAAAAAGACGGCCTTTTCTTTCGGCCTCCGTCTCTCTCGCACTCGTGGTGCGCACCGTGTGGGTGCGAGAGAGACGGAGCGACGAAAAGGACTCTGCTGAGTGAGGGCGTGTCCTCGTTCCAGGTGAGCTCCTATCGGCTCACGGCTAGGAGGGGCACAGTGGGCCACAAGACCGGTGGAGGCGGCCGAAACTCTAGACGCGATTTGAGCTCCAAAGTCGCTAAATGGGACTCGAACTGAACGTGTGACCCCACCGATAGATTGCTCTCCGAACGAGGAATCCATTGGTGGGGTCATACGTTCGGTTCGAGTTCCGTTTAAATACTTTGGAGATTAAACCGCGTCTAGAATTTTGTCCGCCTCCACCGGTCTTCTGGCCCACTGTGAGGGGCCGCAGGGCGCACAACGCCGACCAAGCGAAATCTGAAATCATTTTTTAGCAGATGATACCTTCACTCTTGAAACATACTTACTTAAAACTTTTATACACAAATGAAGGTGTCAGCGTGCTTTTACTCTCGAGTCCAGAAACCAAGCGCGTATCCTAACAATATAATAGGGGCTGGCTGCCGGGGCGGGCTGGTGTGTCTGGCCGGCTGGCGGTGAGGCGCAGCCTGCGCGGAATTCGACAATGCCTCCGCGGTACAGCGCCAGCGGCACCGGGCGTAAACAATGGCACCCTCTCCTCACATTGACAATCCCTCCCCGCCTGGCACGCGCAACAATGCCTCTCGATTCGGCCCGGCCTGGGGCGCTCGGGCTCGGCGGGGGGCGGTGCAAGCCACAGCTCGGCACGGCCAGTACCCAAGTACCTACACCGGCCAGCTCGCTCGGGTCTATGTATTTTGTTTCATACACAATTTTAAATACTATCTTTGGAATGAGCCCGCATACTACCCCGTAAGAAAACCAAACGAGTATCATCTGCTTTCATTAACGTTCGTTGAATGAGATTTTTTTTTTTTAGTTTATTTCTATACACCCTTTGCTTCTCCTCTTGCCGCTGCCTCTCGTTCCCGGTGTACCTGCCGCGTTTTATTGATTCGTTTAAAAATGCGGATTTGACTGGCCGTGTCTCTCGCCCTGCCGCCGAGCCTGCCGCTCGTGTTGACCTTCTCTGTCGCGCGCGCGTGCACACACACACACACACACTTCATATACGCGTGCGCGCGTACATGCTGCGCGCGTGGGTTGCTGTTGTTGTTGTTGGGAAAACGCCTGCTGGCAGACGGAAAGCACAATACAGGAACCATTTGGCTGCACTGACTCTTTATTGGTGTGTGTTTGACCGTGTGTGTGTGTGTGTTTGTGAGAGTGTGTGTGTGTGAGAGTGTGTGTGTGTGAGTGACTGTGACGCCGCGGCAACGGCGCCCAAAATCGCGTCGGGTCGGCGTCGCGCTGCCCGGCGCTGCCCGAAGTGGATTGCGGTCGCGCACTGCGACGCGGCGTTGCGGGGGAGGTGACTGCACTGCACCGCGACGCGACACCGCTGCGGCCGCCTGGACGCCGTGGACGTCGTGGACGTGCCCCTTCGGAATATTTTATCGGCAACGGCCCCGTTGCGCTAGGCGGCCCCGCTGGTGCACTGTCTGGCGTGGCGTGGCGCGCCGCACAGTGGGCCAGAAGACCGGTGGAGGCGGGCAAAAACCCAGGACACGTTTTGAGCTCCAGAGTCGCTAAATGGGACTCGATCCGAACGTGTGACCCCACCAATGGATCGCTCGCCGGACGAGGAATCCATTGGTGGGGTCACACGTTCGGTTCGAGTCCTGTTTAGCGACTCTGGAGCTCGAAACGCGTCTTGGCCGCCTCCACCGGTCTTCTGGCCCGCTGTGTGTCGTTGTCCTGGCCCTGGAACCGGACCAACTCCGCGAGACGGCGGCGTGCTTCGCGTGGCGCAGTGCGTGCCGCAGTGCGTGGCTCGCTGGGGGAGCGGCCTCCTTCCCCCATTGACACTGGGCCAGCCCTCCCAGCCCTTTGAGCCCCACGAGTTCCCTTCGCCCGTTTCCCTCGTGTGTCTGTCTGGTTGGGAATGCGGGCCGCGCCCCGAGAGGGAGAGAGAGAGAGAGAGAGAGAGAGAGAGAGAGAGAGAGAGAGAGAGAGAGAGAGAGAGAGAGAGAGAGAGAGAGAGAGAGAGAGAGCTGGTGTGGCTGTGGGCGTTTGAGTCCAGGTGAGCCGTGCTGATCAGGCGCCACCAGGACCCGCACACATGCACACGCACTCGTCACCCCCGTCACACACACACCAGCGCAAACACGTCGCACCAACACACACACACACACTCACCTCTGCGCGATAGCATTCACACCTACGCGGCAGACTGCGCATTCACGTTTCGCAAAAGGTATGGAGTCGCCATGTCCCCTGCATTCTAAACATTGCGCCGAAAGGGGGGCTGGGGATCCGAAACGGAGCACGCGCGCGCGGCCCGACCTTTTTGGCGCCCTTTTTGGCGCCCCACAGTGGGCCAGAAGACCGGTGGAGGCGGACAAAACTCTTCACGCGTTATGAGCTCCAGAGTCGCCAAATAGGACTCGAACCGAACGTGTGACAATGGATTGCTCTCCCAACGAGGAATCCATTGGTGGGGTCACACGTTCGGTTCGAGTCCTGTTTAGCGACTCTGGAGCTCAAACCGCGTCTGGGATTTTGGCCGCCTCTACCAGTCCTCTGGCCCACTGTGCACCCTGGCTTGCTTACCCGGGACCTATTTTGACAGCGTAGGCGTGCGCGCTGCGCGGTGAGGGGGAAAGGGGGAGGGAGGGGGGACTGCGCTTTTTAGAGGCCGTCAACGGTGCCGTGTTATACCCCACCCGTCATGCTTTATGTTGTGCCAAAGAGGGGGGAGGGGGGTCATGATTTGTGCCGCGGTCGGGGCGCGCGGCAGCGGGCCACTCCAGTTTCGCAAGTGTGCCACACGGCGAATTTGATAATGTGGTACCCCCACTGCGTGTGTGTGTGTGTGTGTGTCTGTGTGTGTGTGTGTGTGTGTGTGTGTGTGTGTGTGGTGTGCGCGTGCGCCGCTGGAACGAACGGCATCCAGGCACAACAGCCAGCCGCCCCCTGGTACCGCGCGCGTCACCACTACGCGACGCACACACCGGCCAGTCGCACGTCGCCAAGTCGCCTGTTATTTTTAGATTTGTTTGGTCAATCTCGCCCCCAACTGCGTTCCCTCTCCTTTTTTCTGAATCTTTTTTTTTTGGTGTGAATGTAATGAAGGCTGCGACGGCTGAATCACAATGGGCGTTCGTGCTCGGGGAGAGCAAGGGCCGGCAGGACGCCCCTGCAGGACTCGCTGCAGGACCTCCACTGTCCGTCGGCCTTGCGTCCGGCATGCCTGTCCTACAATTGGCCCTAACGAGTTGAGCTGTCGTTGGCAGTGCAGGGGATGGAGCGTGCAGGGCATTGCCACTGCACCCGTTGTCCGCTGCTCATCACCCATTTTCCACAGAAAAAAAACACAAGACCACTTTGTTTAAGTTCGAGCGCGCTGCCGCACAGTGGGCCAGAAGACCGGTGGAGGCGGACAAAACTCTAGACGCGTTTTGAACTCCAGAGTCGCTAAGTGAGACTCGAACCGAACGTGTGACCCCACCAATGGATTGCTCGTTCGGAGAGCAATCCATTGGTGGGGTCACACGTTCGGTTCGAGTCCCATCTAGCGACTCTGGAGCTCAAAACGCGTGAAGAGTTTTGTCCGCCTCCACCGGTCTTCTGGCCCACTGTGTGTCGCCGGGCGCGGTACCGGGGGGGTACCGGTCCCCAAATTAAGCATGCAGAGTGTCGGTCCGAATGGAAAGCCCGCCATGAATAATGAAGCAACGAATGCGTTTTAAATCAATACCCGTCCTGATGAGAAAATGATATGGAAATGGCGTCTGCTGCACCACTGCAGACTGCAGACGGCCCCCTTCGGCCCCTTCGGTCGGTGTCCTGCAGGCCCGTTAGTCACTGCGCCGGTGGCAGTTGGCAGGACTGGGGCGGGCTGACCGCTGTGCGCCGCTCGCAGCGCTCGCAGCAGGGCGGCCAACCTCGCAAAAACTAGACGCCGCTTTATTTTGTGCGACCTTATTTCATTTTATTGGCAAAACATGGGATTGGAATGGCGTCGCACAGTGGGCCAGAAGACCGGTGGAGGCGGTCGAAGTCCCGCACGCGTTTTGACCTTCAGAGTCGCTGAGCAGTACTCGAACCGAACGTGTGACCCCACCAATGGATTCGTCGTTCGGAGAGCAGTCCATTGGTGGGGTCACACGTCCGGTTCGAGTCCCATTTTGCGACTCTGGAGCTCAAAACGCGTCCAGAGTTTTGGCCGCCTCCGCCCACTGTGCGTCGCCGGGCCCTCGCGCGGTGCCGCCCCCCGATGACGTACCGGCGAAGGCTATCAACCGGGCGGACATTTATTCCAACCTGTTCTTTTTCTCGCTCGTTCTCTTTCGCGAGGCATTTGCCTTAGGGCTCGGCCGTTGTATCGGCCCCGATCGCCAGTCGAAGAAGGGCCGATGAATGGATTCTACTTCCAGTGGCGGCCGCGGCAGCAGCGGCGCCAGTCAGGCTGCCATTGTCCAGCCCTGCAGCGCGCTCACACTGTGAACATTCCGTCTGCAGAGCTTGCACAGCTTGCAGAGCTTGCAGAGCTTGCAAAGCCACCAGAGCTTGCAAAGCGCCCCGATTCAGCCTCGCAGTCTCTCCGTCCAGGGAAGTGGAGTGCAAAGAGAGGGCGAGCGAAAAGACTGGGCTGGCGCGGACACCCAGGGCTTCCTTTCACGGTTCAATAGTCGATGAAGTGACTACTTGCTGGCGGTGTTTGGTGTTTCTTGCAGGCTGTAAAAAATTTAAAAGTCGGTTTTATTTTTTATTTTTTTGCCGCGGTCCACCGCGGCGTATACTCCCGCTGACAAGCTGGAGCGGGCTGTAGTGCCTCGCTCTGGAAGACTGGCTTGATGAGTGCGTGTGGTTGATGGCTGGCGCTAACGGCCAAAGTTACGTGAAAAGTGTAAAGTTTCCTGTCTTTGGGCGCACCCCCGCCGCGCCCCGCCGCGCCCCGCCGTGCCCCGCCTGTCGGGCCTGTAATTTGCCTAATCATGTTTATTCCTCTTGCCAATGGTAATGGCACCTTGCTTTCCTGCCGACCCGTGATTTTCGTCGCCCGTTTTGTTAACGCGCGTCAGGGGGTTGTTCGCGGCGGGGGGACTCCAGCCGCCCGTGGGAAAGTCGCTTTGCGTTTGGTCTTTCCGACCAGCTGATTTCGGAGTGTAGTGATCCTTTGACGAGTCATGAACCATTTATTTTTTTTAAAAAAAACCCTAAAAACTGCGCTATTTTTAATGTTCTGTTTAGCTGTGAGAAATTAAAAGTGCCCCGAAGTAAGCAACTCTAACTGGAACTAATCCCCCTTCCGGAGAAGCCTTCCTCCTTCTCGTCGTGGACCGCTCGGCCGTGAAGTAAGAAGGAGCGGACCAATTTGCTACCCGGTATGCGACTCGGCGACGCTCGGCTGCTGGGCGACGCCTCACAGTGGGCCAGAAGACCGGTGGAGGCGGCCAAAACTCTAGACGCGTTTTGAGCTCCAGAGTCACTGAACAGGACTCGAACCGAACGTGTGACCCCACCAATGGATTGCTCTCCGAACGAGGAGTCCATTGGTGGGGTCACACGTTCAGTTCGAGTCCTGTTAAGCGACTCTGTAGCTCAAAACGCGTGTAGAGTTTTGGCCGCCTCCGCCGGTCTTCTGGCCCACTGTGCGTCTGGCCACGCCGCCCGGCTGACAAAGCAGCGCGATAGGTCCTTATTACGGCGGTTAATGATGTAGTTTGGAGTCAAACGTACCTTTCCTTTCACGCCGTCTCAACCGATCCGTCGGATGCAGGCGCCTTTCTCTCTCTCTCTCCCTCTCCCTCTCTGATTGCGGCTGCCGGGGTTAAATACGGCTGAAACTTGCTAATGCGCCGATGAAGCCTCGGCCAGCGGTGCAGCGGGACTATCTTCGCCACCGCCTTGGCCGCGCCGCCGGGGTCGTTTCCATTCATCCCGCTGTGAAATTCGTTATTATTTCGCGGCGAGGCGCTGGCGGCGTATCCAGCCGTGCGAGCGCGGTCAGCTGCGGTGCCGCCACACTGTGAAAGGGAGGCTGGCGTGGCAGAGTCGCTAAATGGGACTCGAACTGACCGTGTGACCCTTCCAATGGATTGCTCTCCGAACGAGGAATCCATTGGTGGGGTCACACGTTCCGTTCAAGTCCCATTCAGCGACTCAGGAGCTCAAAACGCGTTCGGGATTTTGATCGCCTCCACCGGTCTTCTGGCCCACCGTGCGGCGGGTATTTTGTCGAACGCCGCTTGGGGGAGTGGTGCTCGCAGTGTGGTGGCGGAAGCGGGCCGCCGTGAGGGATGGCGCTGCAGTGGGAGGTATCAAGGTCGTAACTCATAAAGGTAGTTACATGCCGGGCCGGGCCGGGCCGCGCAGCGCCGATCCTTGAAGTGTGGCGTGAATGCGTCCCCGAAGCCCCTTAAAGCGCGGCCCGGCCCTGGGCCAGGCCTTGGGCCCGGCTCTCGGCTATACGGCCCGTGGATTAGGAGCAAGAAAGGCCCCGAGGAAGAGAACCGTTTTCACGCCGTTTGAATTCGCTCGGCAGGGAATACCCTGCCAACGTCAAGGAGCTTTACCGGGAAAACGACGCACAGTGGGCCAGAAGACCGGTGGAGGCGGACAAAACTCTAAGCGCGTTTTCAGCTCCGGTGTCTTTAAACAGGCCTCGAACGGAACGTGTGACCCCATCAATGGATTCCTCGTTCGGAGAGTAGTCCATTGGTGGGGTCACACGTTCGGTTCGAGTCCTGTTTAGCGACTCTGGAGCTCAAAGCGCGTCCGGGATTTGGACCGCCTCCACCAATTTTCTGGCCCACTGTGCGGCGGAAGGTGGGTTAGATGTCCAGCTGGTTTGTGCGCTAAAAAAGGCTCGCCATTTTTTTCGGTCACCTGAATGGAAGTGCCAGACGGGGTGACAAAGTGACGGGCATCAGCGAGTTATAGATTGGCGCGACGTGTCTCTTCAATTTGAGATTCCTCGCCGCTCCGCCGGGGAGCCCCGCCGGGGAGGACCGCCATCACGTCTCCCTCCGCACATCGCACCGCCATGGCACCGCCTCGGCCTCCCTCGGGGCAGCCCAGCCCAGCGCAGCCCTGGCAGAGGGACTCGTTTAGTCACTCCGTCCGTCGGTCCCTTTTCCGGGTTCGATACGTACTACACGCTTGGAAACAGAAAATCTCGTCGCGCCCCCCGCCGGGCATACCACAGTGGACCAGATGACCGGCGGAGGGAGACCGAACTCTAGACGCGTTTTGAGCTCCAGAGTCGCTAAATGGGACTCGAACCCAACGTGTGACCCTACCAATGGATTGCTCTCCGAACGAGGAATCCTTTGGTGGGATCACACGTTCGGTTCGAGGCCTGTTGAGCGACTCTGGAGCTCAAAACGCGTCTTGAGTTCTGTCCGCCTCCACCGGTCTTCTGGCCCACTGTGCGTGCTCAAGCTGGGGAAATGGTTGGAACTGTGTGAAAAAGGGATGCACGCCCTATCAAGGGAGAAGGGCGTGCCAGGCGCCTCCAATTTGGACGCTGCAAAGGGCTCGAGCCCTTTTCAGTTTACACCTGTCCAAGGGCCGTGCGTGCGTCGCCTTTATGGACGGTTTGTGGCGCCCTTATTTTCTTGACGCTGCACGCGCGGTGTGGTTGGTGAGGACGTGGGGCCGCGGCGGACTGTTTGGAGGAGAGTGGAGTCAGGGGGTTCACCTCGGTTCACCCAGGCAGGGCCAAGCCTAGGGCCGCCTCAAAGAAGCTGCACCCGGGCGTCTCCGGCAGGCAAGCCAGCCTGCCAGGGAGTGTGATTGGAGGGCTGGGTGGCAGGGCGGGGCAGGGCGGGGCAGGGCGGGGCCGCGTCTGCAGGTGGCTTGCACGCAGCATGCTAATGATGCAACACCTGCCCCGCCTCGCTGCCACCGCCAGAGGCCGCCAGAGGTGATCCTGCGCGTCCTGGGAAGGGTCGACAGTACCCTGGGCAACTCCGTGCGGGCCCTTGACTTGTCCTGCGGATCCTGCAAGGGGCCTGGATAGTTCCTTGGACTTTGCTCGAGGACGTAAGGTAGTTCCTTCGAGGAGGCTCATGTGCCCTTGCCGCCTTCGAGAGACATCGCATCGGCCAGGCTTGGGAGGATTCTTCCCCTGATGTAATCTCGAGCTCCGCAGCCCCCGATGGACGTGGTTTTCCACCTCGCTGGCCCCGCCGCTCTAGTTTGAATGCGTTGCATGCGGGGTTTTTGGTTGTTTTCGCCGGTCACGCGATGTTCGGTATGGAAAATGGCGCCTAATTCTCATGCGCATGTCCAATGCGAGGCGCCGAGGTTCAACAAATCGAATTCAGTCGATATTATTTGCTATTGTTTCCTCGGGGCAATAAATAGTGTGTGTTTTGTCTACCTTCCCGGCAGGTCATTGATTAAACATTATATCTGGGCAACCAGTCTGTGCTCTAATGGGGTGGGCTTTTAATGGAATACCTGATTCAATTTGGAACTGTGCCAAGATGTCTGTGAGTGGACGAATCAGTGGTGTATGCAGGAACTTTTGTTAAAAAGATGCAGGTATGAGAAATGCCTCGTCTTTTGGATGTGGAGAGGCAAGGGTGAGTATCCTGAGGGATCCAGGTGATGATGCGTAGCCCCTGCTCGCCAGTGGGGTGGGCGCGTGGAGCCGAACCCTCTCAGCAAGCATCCCCGGCCTGTTTGTGTTTTCCCTGTTCAGGTATAAGATTAATCGTGTGGCTAGCTCTATTCCGACCACCCCGGCCTGGGAACGCTCGACCGGAGTTCTGGAGTTGTCGGAGGTGCCGAACAGTTGGCTTGTGTTTTCAATCGGTCCTTTGCAGTTCTGTTTTTCGTTAAGGGGAGTCCTTTTTGGGCGTGCCAGGCACCGCTCCCCTGCCTGGGAGTTGACGGCCGGCGGTGTGGTGCACAGAGAACAACTTTCATCCGTCCGACATTCCCCCACCCACTCTGTCCCTTCCGGACCGCCCGCCACACGGGTTCAAAGTTAGGTTAGGCACACTCTGACACACACACACACACACGCGCGCGCGCGCGCGCGAATGCGGACCAAGCGGGCTGGAAAATGATTCGTCAACTGGGCTGGTGCAAATGGTGCACCATTGTGACCTGTGCGCAGCATGCAGCATCATTTGCCCCCCGGCCGTACAATGCGTCCTGCCTCGAAATGAATCGATAGCAATTAGCGGCGACTGTCTGTCTGTCCGTCTGTCTGTCCGTGCTGCGTGGCACGCAAAATAAAGGACGAGTTCACAAACCCACTCGAAATGGCACTGTAAGTAACCTGCTCCTAACCTGCACTGAAAAACCAGACGCGGTCTAGACCACACCAACTGCTGCGGTCAAAATGGCGCCCATCTGACCACACCAGTGGTGCGGTCTAGACCACGTTTGGTTTTTCAGTGTGCTCTCATGCCTTGCTGACTATACCCGTTTTTAATGTTTAAAAAAATGTCGGGTTCAAAAAATGTGACGAAGGTTTCTAAAGGGCTTCCATAGACCGGAAAGGATGGTCTGGGGTCGCGAGGCTGGGCTCCACAGACTTGCTGCCGCCTCATCTTCAAGAGCTCCTCCCCACCCACGATTATCGGATGAGCCTTTTTCGGTGCTGAATAATTGAAGGGGATTTGTAAGGGATGGACGGGCTATCGTATATTTTGCTGTGCTTGGGCGGACAGACAGGACTGTTATTAAACCCTCGGAGTAATGAGCCGTCGTTACCATTTATGAGAAATTAACGGAGCGGTTCTGTCCGCTGCAGTCGTGACCCTACCTTCCCCTCAGAGACCGCTAGGCGCCGGTCTGGTGACGCGGTTCTCAGTGTACACTGTACAATAAGCTTGTTTGTTTTTCGTAAGCAGACGATGTTATTATTTCCAAGGGACGCTTCCTTTGTCGTTTTTTAAGGGCACAAAAAACGCGAAAGTGCTGGCAGTTTGAGCAGGACGAGTTTACTTTGCATCAAGTTGTTTCGTGCCTGCTCAACGAAGGTGATGCCCCTTCTCCCCTCTCTCCTTGCTCCCTCGGCACGTTTATGTTGTCCAAATCGAAACGGCAAAGTCCATGCCCTTCTTGCGAGCAGGCGGTTGTCTTGTCGGGAGGCTTCAATCAAAATCGTCTCGACAACGGGAAGCACGCGATCACGTCAAAAAGAGAGGGCACGGGGAGGGGGCGTGAGTGGCACGGTAAACTAGTTGGAACTTTGGCAAGACTGCGGCGGCCCCGCAATGCACTCCGCTGCACTGCAGCACACAATGCAGACGTGGATTGTCTGGCTCGTTTCGAACAGGGGGAATGCACGCCGTCGTGCGTGATACGACACTGTCAAGACTCACTGTCAAACCAAAAGGAGTACGTGACTTTGCTTTCGCCTTCTCTGCAATGCTCTTTCATTAACGCGTGCTCAAGGCGTAATTCGATTGAAAAATCGGGCACGGAATTTCACTGAAATTTCATTTGCGCCCCCTGCGCCACGCCCCAAGGCAGGGGGGGATTACAAACTTGGAGGTCGGGACAGAGCTGGGCCGAGCCGACGGAGACAAAGTCTCATTAAGACAACTTTGAGCGTCATTTCGCAAACGGAGGGGCCAGAAGACGAACGAGCCAAGGAAGGGGGCGTCGATCGGGCATGTGGGAGGTGTGACGTCACGCAACGCCACGCAGCCTCCGATTGCCACCAAACTCCCACGCGAAACAAACGCACGGGATTGGAACTCGCACCGTCGCGACGCGTCGATGGCAGCGCGCTAGTTTGTGTTTGTGTGCGGAGGGCCTCCGGAGGGGCAGAAAGGGTCCACCTGCCGCCAAATGTTTCCCTGGAATTGAGTTCCTCCGCGACGCCCTCGGAGGGGAGGCTGCCCTGCAGGCCCTGCACGTGACAGAGAAAATATACAGTCATCCCCGTCGCTGCCTGTCTCTCTCGGTCTTTCTCGCACGCGTGTACGTGGGCCGACGCGGCGCGGGCCAGCGGCCGGATAGTGGAGCCAGCGACCGGCCATTCAAAGTCACCTTTGCCTTTGAAATCGGACGCGGGACGGGGTTGGGGGAGGGGAGGCCCGCCGTCAGCACCACTACTCCAGGGTGCTTTGCGAGCGACAGTGGACGCCGATCGACTTACGCCGCAGTGAGGGCGTTCCGGTTTGGGATGGGACATAGTGCATGGCGGTGCACCTTGCCACGCCACTGTTTAGAGCCCTTCCCGGCAGCCTAGCTGCGCTCCCTCGGACCGGACCGCGGCGTCGGGCCCTGCCTGGCCCTGCCTGCCGGGTAAGGGTCGGATCAATACGGAGGGGTGGAGCCGCATGGGGGGCGATGCCCTTCGCGCCCTTGGCTCCGAGACGCCCTTGGGCTGCAGCAAGGCGCGCCTAGGGCCTTGGCTGGGCCTGGCCGGGCCTGGCCGGGCCCAGGGATGCACAATGAGTGAATGGAGCAAAGGGCCGCCAGGGCTGCACCGGCCCTTAATTAGCTTAATGAGGCGCGAGGCACCCCTCGACGCCCTCGGACGATTTGTGGTTGTTTTGGCCATCGAACTGTCTGCAAAAAGCCAATGAAAGGGCTTGCTTTGCCGCGCTACAAGTTTGCTGATTGGTCGGTGCGGTGAGTGCCGCAGCGCGCCGCAGCGCGGTGTCGCAGTCGTCGCGCCGCCGACAATGCATTGCGCCAACTTGCCAGTGTGCCGCCACCACAACACTGCAAGGGGCTTAGCAAAAAGCGGGCAAGCCGCCGGCAAGCCGCTTGCCCAAGTTTCCTCGTTTGCAGTGCCTGCCGGGCCTGCCGGGCCTGCAGGACCTGCACGCGTTATGGAAGAGAGTTTGGTCCCTTATCGCTTTTTTGCTTGCTTTTTTTTTGCGTGCGGACGGTGCGCTGCCTGGCCTGCGATATTTGTAAAGTTGCGAGGGAAGGCGGGCCAGACCCAGGCCAGGGCCGCCGGGTCAACTGCACGAGGAGTTTGGTCTAGACGGCGGAGAAATTGGGCCACTCTTCAAGTCTGAGCTGTTTCGATTCGTCATCTGCCGCAGCACGTCTGGGCCACGGTCGGACTCGGAGCACATGGGGCTGTGCCACTCAATTTGTTTCCGGATCGAGTTGGAATTGCTCTTGAGTCGCAGTGCAAGTCTCGAGCTTTCCTGCACTGCTATCCCTCAGGCCGAGATCCTGTTTTCCACAGGGATAAACGCTCAAATAAGTTGCCGAGTTGTCAGCTTCTTAACGAATTTTGCCCCTGCGTGAGCATGACACTTGTAATCATTGTGATCGTTGTCGTGCAAACTGCTTGCAACGGTGCAATAAAGAAAAGCCTTTTTTTTACAAAAGCGGATAGTCTACTTACAGTGCTGCGCAACGAAGAGGTGGTGCGCTCCACAAAGCTCTTTGAAACTCTCCTTCAAAAAATAAACTGCTGTCATAACTTTGCGCGTAGAAAGTAAATCTGGGAAATTATTTTTGTGGCGAGGGAAGGGCTGCTGCTGCTATGCGAGTCCTGAACGATGAAACCATCGAAGTAGAAATTGAAAGAGGAAAAAGGAGGCTCCGAAGGACGCCTTGTTTTCATTATTTGTAGCGCGTCGTGAGTTGCCATAAAGTTTTTCTCCTCTTCGCGGTTGCTATTTTTTCAGCAGAAGAGCGGTTTGTCCGGATGCTCTGCGGATGCTCTGCGGATGCATTGTCATCCTTGAAATAGGATCACACACACGAAATGCTACAATCCCACGATGCTGCTCCTTTGTGCGGGATTTGCCAGCAGTAAAACGCTTATTCTTTATTTCCTGAATGGCGTCGAGGGACGGACTCGCCCGTACAAACGCGCCCAGCGGAAAGCAGACGGAGAGGCGACAATTCCGCTGCTGACTGACCCATCCTGATGTTGTCCGTGTTGCTCACCCAGAAAGCTTTGCGAAAAAGAAACTGCGCAAAGCGGTGCCAGTTGAAGAAGATAAAATGCACAGACAGAACTTGTGAGGTAAGGAAGCCTTGCTTGCTCTGCAATTTGAAACCTTTTTCCGGCAGCGTTATAAATGGTGCTGCTGGTTGCCCACGCAGCCAGGCGTTGGGATGACAGTCGCCATCTTGAAATGAATTTACCTCTCTGAGTGATGACGTACGGTAGTGGCGGTTCTGTGTCGCAGCTACGCCCCGCCACGCCCCGCCGCAGGACTCTCCGTCGACTGATTTCCATGTGACATGTCACAGCCATTAGCCCCATGCTACTCGAGTTGTTGGTCTTCCTGAGAGGGTCTGATGGGAGGGATCCCAGATGCACAAGTTGGCAGCGCATACCGGAACGCCGGCAATCGGAGTCACTCGTCGAAAATCCATCAGGAGGCAGGAGAATGGAGATGGGTTCAAGGGCTGGAATGAAGGCAGTGAAGTTACCAAGGGTAAATAAATCCAGCCAAATTTGTACACCAAATTTCATAAAACTTGTAAAATTCACTGAAATTTATTAAAATTTGGACTAGAGTTTTGATTAAAATTCATCGAATGTCAACTGAAATTCATCGAAATTCGACTTCAATTCATTGGATTTGTACACCGAAATTCACTGTGACTTCCCCTTGGAAGTTACTAAAAAGCGAGGCTCTGTTTCCATCGTCGTTTTGCTTTCACAGTGGAATCGCCCTAAAACTGGTTGGCGGCGCAAGTTTCATCAACGCGCCTGCTACGCTCGTGTTGCTCCTCCTACATCATGTCTGACAGCCCGTCCGCTTGACGGTGCACGTCTGTCTGTCTGCTCGTCGAAGCGCGGTGTAGCTGAGGCACGTTGTGCTTGAACAATACAAGATACATTGCGGGTGTCCGCACAGAGCTTGCAACCGCGCGCAGCTCGACCTACTTGTCGGGAATTTGCTCTTAGCGGCCCTGCCGCCGTTGTAAATCCTGAAGGTATTATACGACGTTCGGCGTGTGTGTTTTTGGCAGTGCAGTGGTCCAAAGGAGTCGTAGGTGTGGAGCTCCCTCCCCACCTGTTGAGCGGGGATCCCCTCATATCACTGTGAGCCCCGCGCTGCCACGACCGCATTTGAAATTTAAATTCAAATTCTGCCTCGCACTTTCCGTCTGCCTGTCAGAAAAACACTTCAAAATTGTTTCCAGCTTCTCTTGTTTCAATCACAAATGAGATTTTGAAATTTCATCTCTGTTTGAAACGAAAAATGCGCGGCGTATTTACTTATTCTGAATGGTTTCTAACGGTGTGCTGTTTGCTCTGTTCCAGGTGGGTGTCAGTTCCAATGTGGAAGCTTGGACCTCAGCAGCTGTAAATGCAGAGCGGTATTGTACGATCGTAAAAAAATTGAAAAAGAGCACAATTCCCATTTTTGTGCGTTCTTTTACTAAGGCCACTCTACAGCGACACAGCTACTACCGCATGCTGCAAGAATCATAGCCAGAGAGTGGTGGGGATGGCAATGTGCATACTGATGAAATCCTCACTAGATTTCCCCGGTCGGTCGTCCGCTCCACCTACCTCCCGTTTTAAAAGCACCGCCCGGCCGCCTTTCTGATTTTATTACGTTTCCCCGTGCGAGTTCCTTTTTCCGACCGGGAAAAGTTTTTTTTTTTTTTTTTAGCGCCACTGGACGCGAGTAGGAATAGTAAAACTCAACAGCGCTACGTTTTAAATGTATCTTTTGGATGAGCCACGGTTTTGCTGGCTGTTTTCTTGGAGTCTCTTGTGTTGGCCCCGGGGCTGGATCGGTCCTTGGACAAGGCTGTGCGGCAAAGCCGGTGCAGACTGCGTGCTGTTCCAGCGCTGTGTGTGTGTGTGTGTGTGTGTGTGTGTGTGTGTGTGTGTGTGTGTGTGTTGGCGTGCGTGTGTTGGCGTGCGTGTGTCGTGGAGAAGGGACGAGGCATCTTCTACAACTTGGACGACGTCCTTGAAATGCTCCGCGAGTGCCACGGAATTCGATTTGAGAACTCTTGTTCTGTGCCCCTCTTGCCACTACTTGCAGCCAAGTTTGTTACTCTCAATATCGTCCTTTCAATAACGTCCTCTCCTTTTTCGTCCCCGAAAGCAGGTATTATAGAAATGAAGCCATTACAAGTTCTGTGATGTTTGGAATCCTTTTTATGTCCGGGCTTGGCGTGGCGGAGTGAGCCCGATATTGGCCCCGCATTGTCTCTCGGGGGATGGGCGCGCACTCTCGGTAGGCAACGCCAACAACTTCTTCTTTTTATCAAAGGGAGGGCGATTAGGCCGTCCCGTCATGAAAGCGAGTCCAAAGAGCGCTTCCGCAAATCGCTGGCCTGAAAGTGACGCACGACTGGTCGGCACCAGAGTGAGGACGCACAGTGGCCCAGAAGACCGGTGGAGGCGGCCGGAACTCCAAACGCGTTTAGAGCTCCAGAGTCGCTAAATGGAACTCGAACCGAACGTGTGACCCCACCAATGGATTGCTCTCCGAACGAGGAATCCATTAGTGGGGTCACTTGTTCGGTTCGAGTCCTGCTTAGCGACTCTGGAGCTCAAAACGCGTCTAGAGTTTTGGCCGCCTCCACCGGTCTTCTGGCCCACTGTGCAGGGCCGGCCGGCCGGGTGAAGGATTCCCTTATGAATCACTGGCGCCGCGCACGCCGGTGACGTGGAAAGAATTATGACCTCTGCAACACAGACGTGGCCACCTCGCCACCTGCTTGCCTCTTGCCGCGCCCTCTCCCCCTCCATCCTCCGCGCTGTGCGCTGCGCCCGGTTTAGCCGCAACGTAGCCCTCCCACGCCAAACTTGTGCATTTAAACTTTGCCGCCAGAAGGGCGAGCGGCTAGTTCCCGAGACGGAGTACCAACTGTCACGAGCCTAGGCTAGGCCGGCGAGGCGCCCACGTGACGAGAATCAGGATGGCCACCAACATGTAGGGCAACCGCACAAAAAAAAAGGCTTCAAGAAAGGAGCGTCGCCACACTGCAAACTCGTCGCAGACACGGTTTACGGCGGTGAAGTGGTATCGCCGCACAGTGGGCCAGAAGACCGGTGGAGGCGGACAAAACACTAGACGCGTTTTGTGCTCCAGAGTCGCTAAACAGGACTCGAACCGAACCTGTGACCCCACCAATGGATTGCTCTCCGAACGAGGAATCTATTGGTGGGGTCACACGCTCGATTCAAGTCCTTTTCAGCAACTCTGCAGCTCAAAACGCGCCTAGAGTTTTGGCCGCCTGCGCCGGTCTGCTGGCCCACTGTGCGCCGCCAGTTCGCACGGTGTAGCCACAGCCACGGACAGGGTGGGGGTTGATTGCTCGGCTCGTCTGCCACACCGCAAGCCCGCAATCCCTCATCAAAACCTCATTACCCGCCGATCATATTACCCGGTAAATGGAGCAGCAGCACACCTCTGCCATGCCAAGGCGACCCGCAGTGGACTTGCCAGAAGACCAGTGGAGGCGGCCAAAACTCTAGACGCGTTTGAGCTCGAGAGTCGCTAAACAGGGCAGGTTTGAAGACGAAGAGAGCGAACTCGTACCAACGCCCTTTTGAACCGGCTGGCAGTGTGAGTCCCGTTTGAGGATTAGAGCTGCGAACGGGGGCAAACAGGCCTCTGCGGGACGGCTTGAAGGTGACCGAAGGGTACCGCTGGGTCAGCAGCAGTGTGGACACACTGGCGAGAATGCCCTTGCTCGGCCCTTGCGAGGCGCAGCGTGTCCCTTCGGCCTGTGGCCCTCAGAGGCGCTACAGTGGGCCAGAAGACCGGTCATCGTCATCGGCGCTGTTAGGCCTCAGCAGACCTTTAGCGTTCGAGTAAGCAACTACAACAAACAGGAGGTGGCCAAAACTCTAGACGCGTTTCGAGCTCCAGAGTCGCCAAATGGGACTCGAATCGAACGTGTGATCCCACCAATGGATTCCTCGTTCGGAGAGTAACCCATTGGTGGGGTCACACGTTCTATTCGAGTCCCATTTAGCGACTCTGGAGCTGAAAACGCGTCCGGGATTTTGACCGCGTCCGCTGGCCTTCTGGCCCACCGTGCGCCACCACTCAAGGTTACCATGGCACGCCGAGAAAAACGCCGAGTGATTCGGCGCCGCATTTGCAAAACGAGGACTGATGCCGCGGGCGTAAATTCGTTGCCCTGGATCTACGCGCCGCCGTGCCCAGATTTATGTAAGGCGCCAAGCCAAAGCCGACCGGCCCCACCCCACTGCAAACTGGGAGCCTGCAGCAGCAGCGGCCCGATCGCGCGCCCGTCAAATGAGATTGCTTTGTTGCGCCGGTCTCTTTTCAGCGGTCTGATTGGTACCGCGCGGACAACCTGACAGCGCGGTGCGGCCTTGTCTTGGCTGTCGTTCGGCTGCAACAAGTGGTGAGGTTTAAAAGGTATGCAGTGTGGTCCATTAGGCAGGCCTGTGGCAGCGGCAGCTGTCGGGACGCAAACTACAGTCCGCGTCATCCTTCTCCAAGGACAACGCGTTGATTCCGCTAGGACGCGTCTCCCGGGACGTCCGCAATGCCTCCATCAGTCCACGTCCTCGCCAGTAGTGGCTAGGCATGCATGCACTGGACCGCGGAGTGTCTAGAGGAGTCCACGGTGAGGCTGGTGCTGCAAGATTTGCCGGCCGACAGAGAGAAATGAACTGTCTGGCGTTTTTAATCTAATTTTTCTCCCCGCCGTATAGGCTGTCCCCCCCGCCGAGCCGCCCCGCCCTTTCTCATCTCGTTATTCACTCCCTTGTCTCTTCCTTCATCTCCTTTCTTTTTCTTCTTCTATTGTGAGCATCCTGCGTGTACCCGCCCGGCCCCCACCATGGGTATGCTAGGCGTGTCCCCCGGCCGCCGGTCGCCCCTCCAAATGGATAGACGTCCCTCGCTGTGCCTGTCAGCCCCGCACTGAATCTGGACACGACAAAGAGAGCCAGCCTTGCTGTTCATTTCGCCCAGCCTGACCAAGGCTACATGTGTGATGCTCTGCGAGGAAAAACATCCCCGCTTCTAAAAATTGCGGAGTGTTTCAGAAAAAGACACACAAGGGCGTGAGGCCAACGGAATTGTCGAAACGTGTTTCCTTTGCCGTGACGCGGTGACTGCATGACGCCATGATGACGTCAGCGTGGTCCGCATCCCATCCCATCCGGCTTATTGGCTCAGCTAGTGGTTCGAGTCCCCGAAACGCGGCCACATTTTGGCCGCGGGGCGCCGCGGGGCTCCTCGCCACCTCTCCTTTCTCTCTTTTTCTACAGAATGGCCGCCGCGTTATCGTGCTGATGACGGCGATGTTCGGGATTCGTCGCGCGATTGCCTCTCCTCTCTCTCTCTCTCTCCTCTCTCCTCTCCTCTCTCTCTCTCTCTCTCTCTCTCTCTCTCTCTCTCTCTCTCTCTCTCTCTCTCTCTCTCTCTCTCTCTCTCTCTCTCCTCAGCCCCACACACCTGGGCCTGCCGCCCCTGCGGTGCCACCGCTGCGTGCCGGGGGCCTTGCCCGGGGCTGCCTGCCTGGCTCCCCCGACGGCTGTAGAGTGCTCACGAGTTAGGCTGGCTGTAAACCGTTTTGTCCTCCAAAGTCCTGCCGCCGCGTGGCGCAGCCAGCGTAGCGCCATCCTTTGTGGCCGCCTCTGTATTTTGTTTGGGGACTGGCTGGGCTGGGCCTGTGTGACTTGGACGTGGGTGCTGTGGGTGCTCGGTCCGAGTTTGGCGCGCTACCTCCCTCAAACTAGTCGCGTTGAGGCCCTCACCGTGCGAGCAGTCGGGAGTTGAGTTGAGATCATCTTCCCAAGCACTTGGTGAGAACTTCAGTGCTTTCAACTTATTTTACTTCGACCAGAGCACTCTCAGAACCTTACAGAAAACTACTTTGGACCTAACCAAGGAATTTTTACGGTTTTACAAACTACTTTTAGTACGGTGAAAACGGTACCTGGTTTCCCCAGGAAGCCCCTGGAAATCGCCTATGTCTTTACCCAAGTCATCCTGGGGAATCCAGGTACTGTTTTTACCCTGAGGACATGAGCTTACGTACCTCGTCATTCACGAAGCAATCGCCCGCATGTGCTCGAAATACTTGGTTGCCTCGTGAGTGATTGCGGTCCTTCCCCGCTAGCCGCAACCTCCTTACTGGCAATCCTTTGACTCTGCCTTGTACCCTCTCCCTCCGTCCCTGGCACAGTATGACTGTCATTCTGTTAAAACGTCTGGCGTCTCTGTGACGGCCATCCTGAAGAAGGCGAGGGTCGTCATGGCGGGAGTATATTTGGGAGCGGTGCCCGGCGGGCGGTGCCCCATTCGACCGTCGCTAGTGCCTCGAGACGCCGCTTGGAGCGCTGCCGCTGGCTGGCCGCCCTCCTAATGCTAGTGTGGTCTTTTAAATTCACGGCCCGCCGTTCCGCGAAGTATTGTCCACTAGCGCCCCCAGCGGAAAGGCCGCCTGCAGAAATAATGAAGACTCGTTAGAGGCCTGGTCGGACATGCTCCCCGGGCACCGCAGGGCTTTAAGTACACTGCCTGGGAAATCCCTGCGGCAGTTCCGTCAAATCGGATGGAAGACTCTCAGTTTTCGTCGGCGACTTCTCAAGCGAAAACCGCAAAAGTAAGAAAATCAACTTGAGCAGAAAGTGAGAAGGGCGGGGACGGCGTTGCCGAGGGCATTGCAAATGCAGCCGAAGCCCTTTGCGGTGGAGTGCGAAGGTACACTGGGATGGACCCCGCGTGAAATATGCATCCTCGCCATGACTCGGCAATGGCGGGGCACAATTTCCGGTCCGGTGCCGCCTGTTTCATTGTCCGGTGTGGGTGTGGCAGCGCCTTGAAATGTTGGTGACGATTCAGTGACATGTTTCTGACGCGTCACTGCCGTCACTGCGGTGTTTCTGACGTTCCCCTGAAGCGTTTCCGGCGGTTTTCTGACGTTTCTGAGGTGTCACTGTGGTGTTTCTGAGGTGTTTCAGAAGTGTCACTGTGGTTTCATTGAGGTGTCTCTGAGGTGTCATTGATGTGTTTCTGAGGCGTCATTGAGGTGTTTCTGAGGTGTCACTGAGGTGGTTCTGACCTGTTTGTGACGTGTTTCTGACGTGTCACTGACGTGTTTCTGAAGTGTTTCTGACGTGTTTCCGACGTGTTGCAGGGGCCGAGGACGTGTTCCGGTTCGGCGGCAACGAGTCCCACGTCGACTACTTCCGCCTCGCCGTGCGGGACGGCAACTCGCTGCTGGTCGGCGGGAGGTGAGTTTCCAACAAAAAGCCGTCCAAACAAGAAAAAGAAGCCGGAAAAAAGGGGCGACGCTGGTGTTTGAACCCTTGACTGCGGGTTTCCCCCAGTCTTTGCCTGGACAAACACCATAATTGAGCCCCCAGGGAATGGTCCGGGTGACGTGCTCGGAGCGGTTGTTAGGTGTGACTCTGTCTCGACTCGGGGCGGGGCGAGGCGGCGGCACGGCAATGGCACGGCACTGCCACGGCTCCGGTAAACTCGCCCCTACTTCCGGCTCATTCCAGGAGCCTTGTTATCTCGCAAGAAAGGGCGATCCTCCGGGCTCCAGGACGCGTTGCGCTAGGGCGCACAGTGGACCAGAAGACCGGAGGAGGCGGCCAAAATTCTAGACGCGCTTTGAGCTCCAGAGTCGCTAAATGGGACTCGAACCGAACGTGTGACCCCACCAATGGATTGCTCTCCGAACGAGGAATCCATTGGTGGGGTCACACGTTCGGTTCGAGTCCTGTTTAGCGACTCTGAAGCTCAAATCCTGTCCGGGATTTCAAAATTTTAATCTGACTCAACTACCATGACAGTGTGACGGGCTAGAAAGTAACTCACAAAGCGCAAGTTTGGTAATTTGGCCTGAATCTCTTTGTTCGCGCTGCGTAGTTTCTTGCCGCTGCAAACACCCGCACGGAGGGTCATGTTGGGATGATTCCGTCCGTCCTGTCCTTTCGCGTCTTATTGCTTTATCTTTTCCCTGCCCGTGCTCGCGGCTCTTCCCGGGGATTAAATCGAGACGGGCGTCGCTCACTCGGGGACCTCCCGGTCTCCCGGGTCTCTCCCGAGCCTCTCCCATGCCAGGGTCTCTCTTGGGTCAGCCTGCGTCTCCCGCGGGTCCCTCCAGACTCTCTCCCAACTCTTTCCAGGGTCTCTGGGGCCTCTTCCCGAACTGGTGCTCTCCCAAGACTCTCCCCGGACTCTCCCCGGGGCTGTCCCGGAGCCCTCCCGGGGCGAAGCGCACCCTTTGGCGCTGCTGAGGCGTCACCTCGGCGCGCTGAGCCGCACCCCGCCCCGCCCCGCCCCGCCCCGCCCCGCCCCGCCCCGCCTTGCGGCGAGCGCTCTAATGTAATGGACCGTGCCTTTCGGCGCGCAGCGCGCCTTGAACCTGAATGATCACGGCACAGCCAGCACTGCACCGAGTAATCCGCCGCAACGACCTCTCTCTCTCTCTCTCTCTCTCTCTCTCTCTCTCTCCCCTCTCTTCTCTCTCTCTCTCTCTCTCTCTCTCTCTCTCTCTCTCTCTCACTCCCTCCCTTCCCCTGCTGCCGTTGCGCCACCACAATGCGCGCGGTGTGCTCTCCAAGTGGAATGGAAAAGTAAATACCATTTTCTCCGCTAATGAAATTTGGGCGCGAATAAGGCCGTGTGTCTGTGCCTTCGAACGAACTCGCACCGCCGGGGGGACGCGCGGTGTGAGAGAGAGAGAGAGAGAGAGGGGAG
>NW_023144627.1:18483077-18766362 GCF_012932325.1 Thrips palmi | reverse complement strand
CGCTCTCGCTTGTCGCGACCGGCTGGCTGGATCCTGAATCTACCTGGACCGTATCGTTATGGCGTACCGTCCTTTCGGGGCTGTTTATCGGGCAAACAGAACACGGTCGACAAGTGGCTCAAGGCTCCACCTCGTATTCAGAAGGACTTGAATTACGGTCCGTTTCCACAGACGAGGAAGAGAGAGGGAGAGAGAGTATTTTGGCGCGAAGGCAAAATCCCCAGGTTGGCGGTCGGGATGACGTTTTAACCCGGCCGGTCTGTGGTTTCCGGTTCCCAGCCGGCCTGTCGCCACGCGCACTGCGGCCGGCGGACCTGCGTCGGCTCGACCGAGACAAACACAGTCATCTTGTTGGACGAGGGTGAATTACCTAGTGTGGGCGGGGCGGGGCGGGGTGGCAGGTAGCCGCTGCATCGGTCGGACTGGCGGCGCTGCTTGCTTTGGAACAGGAACAGAAGGTCCCCCGGCCAATTGTTCCCCCCTCCCCACCCCCTCTCCCTCCTTTTCCCATTTCTCTCTCCGGCTCCCTGGAGGGGCAGTGGGGTCTAAGTAACGAAATTCATAACCCCCTAGCTAGAGCACTGGGGGGTGGGGGTGGGGTGGGGGTGTATAGTATCCTAATGGCGCAACTCCCTGCTCTCGGGCATCCGGAGGTCAACCCGTCAAGCCACGGCCCGGAGAAGCAAGGAGTGAGGCTCCTAAATTTCGGCTTTTCTATTTCTTTCTCTCCTTTGCCTCTCTGTTTCTGACCCGAATTTCCCCTTGTGTTAGTATGTATGGAGCATTGGTCTCTGAAGGGGGCAGGGAAGGGGGCGAGGGAGTCCCCCCCCCACACACACACACACACACACACACGGCCGCGCGCGCCACGCCCTGTGCGCATAAAACTTGCAAGTCTCCGCGCTGCCGAGCCCCCAGCAGCCAGCTGCCCATGCGCAAGCCGTTAAAACATAATGAAACGAAAACAGCAATCCCTATCCCTCTCTTTCTACCCCCCCCCCCCCGGTAGGCATGGCTTCCGGTGCGCCCACCTCCTAGTTCCGCTCATCCGTCTATCTACCTATCCATCTCTCTATCGGTCTATCTATACATCTAACTGCTAGCCCCTCCATTGTGGAGAGCAAGCCCTCGCTGTTATGTCAACATACTTTCGCTGTCTAACAATGACTCCCCTTTCCGTGGCGTTCTACCCCCCCCCCTTTCCCTCTGCCCGCTTACAGCACCCCCCCCCTCCCTGTGGAGCATAATGTCTGCACACAGTGGCAGGCACTCCGTGTCGCCCTACTGGTACTGTTTCAGCCCCCTCCCCCCTCCCCGAGCTGGCAATTTTACGCCTAGGCACGCCGTGCTGACGGGCTGGCTGCCGCACAGTGGGCCAGAAGACCGGTGGAGACGGACAAAGCTCTAGGCGCGTTTTGAGCTCCAGAGTCGCTAAATGGGACTCTAACCGAGCGTGTGACCCCACCAGTGGATTGCTCTTCGATCGAGGAATCCATTGGTGGGGTCACACGTTCGGTTCGAGTCCCGTTTAGCGACTCTATAGCTCAAAACGCGTCTAGAGTTTTGTCCGCCCCCACCGGTCTTCTGGCCCACTGTGTGCCGGGCTGGCTGGCCCGGGCCGGCCCCGTGGAGTGTCGCCTGGAAGTTGCCGCTGAGTGATGGCAGGCCGTGGCGCCTCACCTCGCCAGACGACGCCACCCGTCGCAGGTCCCAGCGCCCTGGAGGCTCCAGGAGGCTGGAGGGGGGAGGAAACTCTTTTTCCAGGCGGCGGGGCCGACGGCCTACTCGAGGACTTGCGGTTGCGCTGCGCACTCCGCGTTCCTCGACGAGGTCCTCGACGAGGTCCTCGACGAGGTCCTCGACCGGGTTGGCCGCGCTGACGGCGTGGCGGAGCGCCTGCGGACTGCGGGTAGGCCGCCCGGCGACGCGGCTGTGCTGCGGGCTGGCCTACCCTCGACTTCGCAGGCGCCCCACAAGGCGGTCGAAATCCCGGACGCGTTTTGAGCTCCAGAGTCGCTTTCTGGCCCACTGTGTGCCTCGCCTGGACTGGCAACCTCTCTTCCTCTTTCTGCGTACAGCGACGTAACAAGCCCCTCTCTCTGTCTCTGTCCCACAGGCCGTGTTCTCGCGGGTGGCGCGGGTGTGCAAGAGAGACAGCGGCGGCCCGCACAACTTCCGCAACCGGTGGACGTCCTTCCTGAAGGCGCGACTCAACTGCTCCGTCCCCGGAGACTTCCCCTTCTACTTCAACGAGATGCGTAAGTACCGCGGCGAGACGGAGACAGCGAGGGAAAAGGCCGCCCCCGACGGGGAGTTGAACCCGCCCCCCCCGGGTGGCAGCGCGCGCCAGCGTTGGCACGGGATATTTTGGTCATTATTTTTGAAAGGCGTTTCTGGACCGGGTCCGGCGGGTTACCTCCGGTCCCTTGGACTCCGGGGCCCATGCCGTGGAACCCTCCGGAACCGGGGGAAAGGGGGGAGGGGGAGGGGGGACTTCCGGGAGCCCTGGGCTTCTGGTCGTCCTGTCATGTGGGGTGGAGGACGGAAGGGTCGATTGTGCACTGCAAACAACCGCATTTTAAAATACCTAACAAGAAACTTTTACCGCAATTTATCAATAAAATTTTGTTTCACTTTGCAGAGTCGACCACGGAGATGATTGAGGGCGTGTACGGCGGCAACCACTCGCAGCTCATGTACGGCGTGTTCACCACCCCCGTCAACAGCATCTCCGGCTCGGCCGTGTGTGCCTTCTCGCTCAAAGACATCAACCGGGCCTTCGAGAGCTCCTTCAAGGAGCAGGCAGAGATGAACGCCAACTGGCTGCCCGTGCCGCCCAACAAGGTGAGTCCCACCCTCTCTGTCTGACTCGGCCAGTGCGACGCACAGTGGATTTGCCAGAAGACCGGCGCAGGCGGACAAAGTACTAGACGCGCTTTGCGCTCCAGAGTCGCTAAACAGGACTTGAAGCGGACGTGTGACCCCACCGATGGATTGCTCTCCGAACGAGGAATCCATTGGTGGGGTCACACGTTCGGTTCGAGCCCCATTTAGGGACTCCAGAGGTCAAAACGCGTCTAGCCTTTTGACCGCCTCCACCGGTCTTCTGGTGGAGAGAGGGCGTGCTGACGGCGTGCTTCTGCTGCAGGTGCCCGACCCGCGGCCCGGGCAGTGCGTCAACGACTCCAGGACGCTGCCCGACCTCACCCTCAACTTCATCAAGACCCACTCCCTGATGGACGGCTCGGTGGGGTCCTTCTTCAGGCAGCCCGTCGTGATCCGGACCAGCTTCAAGTAGGTGTCTCTGCGCTGGTTTCTCGTGTCCTGGTCCCCGCAGAGAGTCTAACGGTGTCCCTGTTGCAGCTACCGGTTCACCCAGATAGCAGTGGACCCCCAGGTGAAGACCCCGGGCGGCAAGGCGTACGACGTTCTGTTCATCGGGACAGGTAAATACGGACCGACGCACAGTGGGCCAGAGGACCGCTGAAGGCGGTCTATACCGGACGCGTTTTGAGCTCCAGAGTCGCTAATTGGGACTCGGACCGAACGTGTGACCCCACCAATGCATTGCTCTTCGAACGAGGAATCCATTGGTGGGGTCACACGTTTGGTTCGGGTCCCTTGTAGCGACTCTGGAGCGCAAAGCGCGTCTGGAGTTGAGAGACAGCGATCGGCGGTACTTGAACTCGCGCCTTTCCCCTTTTGCAGACAACGGCAAGGTGATCAAGGCCGTGAACGCGGACGCGGCCGACACCCTGAACCGCGTGAGCCCCGTGGTGATCGAGGAGATGCAGGTGTTCGCGTCGCACATCCGCGTGCGCAACGTGCGCGTCGTCAAGGCGGGCGAGGGCGGCGTGTCGGACGGCCGCCTCGTGGTGGTGTCCGACGCCGAGGTCCAGGCCCTGCGCCTGCACCGCTGCTTCTCCGACAAGATCCTGTCGTGCAGGTGAGTGGACTCCCGCCGCTACCCCGCGCCTCGGGGAGTCTCTGGCGCGCGGAGTGGCGACGGCTTTTGCCGGTGTATCGCCATGGTGTTTCCACCCACGTATTCCCGCGATGTGCCCCAGCAGTGTCGGTAGGGTTGCCAACCTCCGCACAGTGGGCCAGAAGACCGGTGGAGGCGGCCAAAACTGTAGACGCGTTTTGAGCTCCAGAGTCGCTAAACGGGGCTCGAACCGAACGTGTGACCCCACCAATGGATTGTTCTCCGAACGAGGAATGCATTGGTGGGGTCACACGTTCGGTTCGGGTCCCATTTAGCGACTCTGGATCTCAAAGACACGTCTTGAGTTTCGGCCCGCTGTGCTCCGCCTGCCTTTGGGCAAAATCTAGACTTTTTGCCTTGTCGGCAGGCTGAGGCTGGCAACCCTTGGGATTTTCGATGAGTTTGTTGTGGCGTTGTGCTCATGTTGTTGTTGTTGTCCGCAGCGAGTGCGTGGCGCTGCAGGACCCGTACTGCGCGTGGGACAAGCAGGCGGGCCGGTGCCAGGCGCAGAGCACGACGGGGCCGGGCGCCAAGCGCTGGGCCGACGACAAGCAGTTCTACCAGAGCATCGCGACGGGGCTGCACCCGGGCTGCCCGGCCAGCAAGGCGGCGTCCACGCGCCACAGCGAGCGGCACGGCGACCGCGGCGACGCCAGCAGCGCCAGCAGCGCCAGCTCGACGCACAAGACGCACCACAACGCCGACTCGAGGCAGGCCGGCAAGGAGGGCGAGGACGGCGAGGTCATCAACATCACCCAGGGCACGGACTCGGGCCCCGAGGTGAGCGCGGCCGACTCGCTGCTGCCGCAGTACTCCGTGGAGACCCTCGCCATCGCCGTGGTGGCCGGCGCGGCCGCCGCGCTGCTGCTGGGCTTCGCCATGGGCTACTTGTGCGGCCGCAAGTGCAGGAAGGACGACGACGACAACCTGCCGTACCCGGACACCGAGTACGAGTACTTCGAGCAGCGCCAGAACGTCAACAGGTGAGAAGCTCGCGGGGGTGGAGCTACCCACATTGCGCCAGAAGACCGGCGGAGGCGGCCAAAACTCCCTCGCGCGTGGCGTAGCTGCATCGCAGGACTAACAGTGTCTTTCCTTTCCCCAGCCGGCTGACTGCGGAGCCCAAGCTGCTGCCCCAGGAGGAGGTGACCTACGCCGAGCCGCTGCACCTGCCGCAGGCCAACAGCAAGTCGCTCAACTCGCCCAAGAGCACGCTGCGGAAGGTCCAGCAGCACGCCAACAGCACGGCGGCGCAGGAGACTCTCTTCCAGTTCCCCGAGGCGTACGCGCCGCCCAGCTACGCCCAGCAGGTACGTGCAGTGGTGGTCACTCGTTGCTTCCAGCTTCGTCGCCCTACTGACTGTCGGTCTCTGTCTGCAGCGGATGCCGCGAGACAACTTCGGCACGCTGCGGTCGCACCACGACGGCTTCGGCACCACCCGCAGCGTCAAGAAGGTGTACCTCTGAGACTCCGGGGGGGAGGAGGACATGTCGGCGCTGGCGCTGCGCGGCCACCACGCTAGGGGCCAGCACGGCCAGCACCAGCAGCGCGAGCAGCGCCACGGCCAGGGCTCGGGCAGCCACCACGGCCACCACGGCACCCACCGCAGCCAGGGTGGGTCGCGGCGGCCGCGCGGCGCGCACCCGCTGGCCACCAGCAGCCCGCCGTCCAGCGCGTCCTCCTCCTCCCCCTCTCCCCCCTCGTCGTCGCCGTCCCCGCCGCCCAACGACCAGGGCCCGGGCGGCCCGGGCCTGCAGGGCGGCACCGGCGGCAACGTGCCCTGCAGCTACATCTACAGGACCTAGCACCTGCGTCGCAACACGCCGCCCACAAGGAGTACGAGGCCGTCGCAGTCCTCGCTGTCGGGGCCGTCGTCGGCGCCGTCCTCGCACCGGCTGGACTCCCTCAGCGTGGAGACGCTGTGCTCGCACTGGCGGCCCTAGTCGGCCCCAGCACACCCTGACCTAAGGTGACCAGGGTGCGCCCCAGCAGCAGCAGTCCCTCCTCCACTCCGGGGGCTCCTCGGACACTGGGCGAGGCGGTGTGGCGCTGCCCGCAGGCCGCAGCGTCGCGTCCAGGGTGGCGGGGAGCCTCAAGACTTCCAGGACCGCGAGGCACTGTGTCTGCTGCGAGGCGAGCGACGGCCGGCACCAGCCTGCACTCCAGCTCGACGTACTTCATGGAGGTGATGGAAACTGTGATGTGGCAAGAGCGTGAAGAAGCTACCAATACTTGGATGTGGATTGAAGAGATTGAAGATGAAGATGGCGGTGTGTTGCTGGCCAGTCCCCTCAGTGGGACTGGCCCCCATTGCGTTCAGTGAACGCGGAACTTACGTTGCTTTATTTTTAGTTTTTCTTCTTAAGGACTGCTGTGATTTGGTAATTCCATGTTAGGAATCTGAGCAGAAAAATTGAAACCCAGATTATATTTGAACCACAAGATATTGACAAAAGGCTCCTTAACATTGGCAGATTGCAAGTTATATCCGAGTTTCTGAATTGCGTTTTTACACCTTGTACTTCTTGTTTGATTGTAATGAATTGCCAAGGTGATGGATAGCTGGGTTACTTCCCCCTTCATACTTCAGAATTTAAATAAATACTTAGATTTTTTCCTTTTTTTAAAAAATCAGTTCATATTTTAAATGATATTGAACCATGGAAATCCGTAGGCTAGAGTTGTTGATTAAGTCAGTATCAGAAGGCTGCCGAACATGTGCTTCTTCGACTATTTTGGACATTGCAGTTAGAGAGGTGCCTACTCAGCTTTCATTTTCCTTACACTTTGATGTCATCTGGCAATTGGAAAATTTCAGGGTTCTGCTATTGCATAGCATGGTTTGTTGGATGGCATGAACATGTTGTAAACTAGTTTCCCCCTGGTGCAATATGTTTCATGGTCACCAACATTGCGTTTTATAAGGGTGGGGATATCATAATGTACAGTGACAAAGTTTACTTACTATTATTATTATGACTAGTCCTAGTTTAGAAGATATACCATAAAGTTCTTTTAAAGTATACTGAAAAGCAATATCCTCATTGTTTATGTTATTGTTTTGTTTAGAGAAAATTAAATTAAATTAAGATCTGTATGTGAATTGAAGAGGAATTGGGTATTTCAGTTGGAGTAGGCACCTTTTTTGTACTGTAGGATAAATAGTTATCAGCTTAAAGGACTGGTTCAGTATATATTGTAACAGTGATTATCATTTGATACTCCCCCTTCCCTCAACCATTGCACAGTAGTGTACCGGTTCATGTCTTCATTTAGTTTGTCAAAAGTTATTTAAGAACGATATGCACTGGTAGTGCAGGTCTCATCTCATGTTCTTGTAAATAACTGATGTTGTCAATGTTTCACACCAATTGGTTATTGATCCTGTCTGAATTCTCCAAGAGCGTCTTGAGCTCGTAAGTGTAGTTATTTTATCTCATTTTTGTCTAATTTAAATTCAATTCCTGTTGTTTCTTTTCCTTTTTAAAGCCTTGACTTCAGGTGTGTCAGCTATGTTGCCACACTGTGATATTTTTGTGTTATTAATGACATATTTTAAAAAAGGACAATTTAAAAATGTTGTTAAAGTTGGAGTGAAGATAAGCTGCTGAAGACTGAAGTTGTTTATGACATTCCAACATGGGCAGTGCAAGGATTGTGTGTATAGGCCCATTCAGGCTTCAACCAAAGATGTTGTAGTGAAGACTATGAAATTTTTTTCTATTATTGGATTCTGCACTATTTCAATTTTGTACTTTAAAACTGTTTCTTCATTTCAAAATCCATTTTATTCTTTAAAACTAGTATCTGTCTTTTTTTAATTAAGAAGCATGTTGAACTGAGAAACCAAAAAAATGATTGTCAGAATTTTTAATGTGTTGTTCCATGGTACAGTGGCTTCCCAGGTCGAGCCCCACCTGACTAGTCAAATCGACTTGTCGCTTTCAGACGTATACGTTCAAACTTTATAAATGACACATTTACATTCTTGTGTAACCACAGATTTTTAAGGCTTATATTGTCACCTCTTGAATCTAGTCAGAAGGTATTGCTACTGAAAATGGGAGGACACAGTCTTCTCTCAGAGAAAATCTGTGTATTTGGTACTTGAACCCAATGTGTTTTGCTTACAAGGAACAATTTGGGATTTTTTTTTTTGTTTAATTGTGTTTGTTTTTTTTTTTACCAATTTTATGCTCAGCTTTATTGAATGAATCTATGAAAATGTTAGTTTTATATTAGCACAAAGTTTGTACACATAACTTTCAAGTAATAGTCTTTTACTAACAGACTTACTCTGTGTTGTTACAAAGCCAGTGGTTTGACAAGCTTGTATTACAGTATAAAAGTATAATTCTATTGTAAATATTTTGAACTTGGCAGAGCAGTAATTTCAATTATCTCTAGGTTTAATAGGAAGTTGATGATTCCTTTGTAGTCTCTAAAGGGAATACTCGTGACAGAAGGGGTATACAATTAATACTGATGCCATAACACATTACTAATATGTACTAAACTTGATGCAATTGTAATTAACTTTTCATTTTGTACGAAAGTAACAAAGTTAGATATTATGTATATAACACCTTATTTCCATCTGTTGTATGCTTCTTCCTAAATGCAGCGCTGACTAAGCTATTTTGTACTCTCCGAATGTTTTTATATTGTGAAAAGAATGTAGGGTAGGAGTCTTAGGGGCATGGGCATTTATTTCTAAGAATGCCTAGTATAAGAAGTGTCAGATTCTACTTACCATCCAAGCCGAACTAGTGTATTGTTTTGCCTGAGAAGAAAAGACGAATCTCATTGAATCCCAACCAATTTTGTATTAAATTTGAGTTAGTAGGTCACTTGAAAACATAAAACAGAGATAATATTTCTTACAGAAAATAATGCTCTCTAGTAAAAGAATGGGTGTTTTCCTACCATTTTAAATAACTCTTAAGAGATCAGACAACATTTTTTAAAGTACTGTATTCCATTTTGTTTTAGTTGATAAACTTTTTTTTTTTCATATCATTAACTCTCTTGGTCCCAGACCACAGCATTCTTAAAAAATCAGTGACTGTGTTTTGGTGCTACTAAAGCAAAGATCACTCACTTGATATTTTTAATCTCTGCCAACTGCTATTCATTCCAGACACATTAGGTCAGGCAGTCGTTGAAACTTTCCACTAAGCATCCATGAATTTAAGAACTTAAAAGAAATGCAAATAGGCTTCTCATTCCTATTCTTCTTTCTGCCTAATCCATAAAAACTGTCTTCATATTTCATTAGACTGGTTTGACTACCACTTATTCAGGATCTATGGCTCATCATTAAGCGAAGGTAATTTCTTCGTCGTAATAGTGCCAAACTTAAGTACTGACCAAATCACTGACAGTTCTCACTTGAGAAATTACACAATGGATGGATCTGTAAGTGGTGGATGTGAGAGAAAATGAAAGCCAGTTGGAATAATACAATTTATAATCAGTGTGTGTGTGCGTGTGTGTGTGCGTGTTGAGAGAGTGCCTTTTGTGTTCATTTCTATTTTTACTCATGTTTTTTTTTTTTTATTAAGAAAAGATTACAATGTTTCTTTGAGCAAATTCTATTACTTGGCATTTTAAATGTGAATACTCAGTGGAGCTTTAACACTTTCGGTTGCACTCTCTTATAACATCAAGAATTATGCTCAATGGTTAAGTAGAGAGTTGCTATGTAAGTAAATCCTTTAGATGTTTATTTGATTGTATGTTGTAGCATAAAGCATGACTGATAAACCAAAGAATATGTTTTTATCTTTTGTTCCCTGTTAGTCTTATGTGATTGTAGTATTGTCCACACTGCCTCTAGTTATTAACTGCTTTATTTACACTTTTTAAGTCAGTTTTGTATTACTTTTCAAGTATTAATTAATTTTGCTGTATGTTTTTACCTGATGTTTAACATTGGGTACATCTTGCCTCCTTGTTTTTTTTTGTTTTTTTTAAATTTTGTTTGTTTGTTTGATGTAATATTAGGAATACTCAAAATGGAAGTTGTGTGGGCTTCCAAAGTGTTTAAAACCCATGCACAAAGCACATGAGTCCTATCTCAGTCTTTTGTTTAAATAATCTCTTCTTCCCCATGTTACTGTTCATTCGGGATTCAGTGATTCAGTGTTTTTAGTTATGTATTGTTGGCTATCTTATCCATTGTAAAATGATACGAGTAAGATAATAGAGGGCTCATTGCACATTTTGCTTTTTGTAGACCAGATGGGAGGCAGCAGTGAAAAGATGGCTAGTGGGAGATTTTGACTCATATTCTTCTCATTCGTGCATGTCATTAATTATTGCACATCAATGCACAAGTGGACTGGTCAATTGGACATGTTGTTAATGATATCTACACAGTCATACAATAATACTGTTGTTTTGTGCTTGCAAAAAAAAATCTCATATTAAGACTTTGGCAATTGTGTATATTCTTGTATATGAATACATATTATTAGAGTGAATCCTGTCTTGAGTTATTGAGAATTCCCTTTCCCATGAAAATTTTCATCAGACTACTGTACTATTCTACTAAAAAAGAACAATAGGAACAACTGTTACTCACAATCCATATCAATTTCGACCAAATTCGAATAGTGCTGGGGCACTCCCTCGTTGCTGCTGGCACTATTTCGAGGACCATTTGGGCCCTAAACAGCCTTTTTCTGGCGAAAAAGTGGAAGTATTTGAGCCTGCGCCGCAGAGGTAGGCAACCCACCGTCCACAGCGCACCAGAACTCGGCAGGGTCGACATGAGCCCCGTCCCGATTGAGCCCCGGCCAGAGCCCCGGCAGAGCCCGACTCGAGCCCCGAATTGAGACATTGGAATTTGAGTCATGTTTAGAACCAGCACTGCCACTAGCGTTTGAACATTTTCCTCGGTTTACTTCTCAAACAAAGATAAAGAGAGGGTGGCTGAGAGCGCAACCCAGCCACAAGTAGGTGTTCGAATCGACGTCGTTTCGAACGCCTGATTCTGGCAGGGAAGGTAGCGGCCGGCCTGATTAAGGAACTGGGTTCGATTCCCAGGCGCGACAAATCTCTAATGTCTTGGTCTTGTTTTGCAGGTCTTCCCTGTGACGTGTCAAAGAGGTAGTCTACCTTCCCGGCGCTGTGAACAAGAGGGAATTGTTGAATAATATTTAGCACAAGACCGAACTGAAAGTTCACATAGCATTACAGAAATTTGAAAGGATCTCTGGTGTTTTCCCACAGCAATGCCTCCTTTTTATTTTTCATTGATGGCTTGACTCTAGTTTCTGACAAACAACGTGTGGTGGGCTTGGGGGGGGGAGGGGGGGAGTGCTGTATGAAAAATACTTTAGGCTTTCGAACTATGAGAAATTAAGATTGTTTTGTTTGTGGCTGAGCAACTAAGGCTAGTTTTAAGTAAGTATTTTGTCCTAATTTTACACTTTTTTGTGTTAATATTGATTCAAAGTATAAAGATTTACCACTGTGCATAGTTTCAGCAGCATACTTTGAAGTGTCAGCTTTGTTTGGAGGACCTTTCGATCGTCTTTCAGACGTTGTCAAGAATACCTAACCTTACGAATCTGTCATTTGTATCTAACTTTTACTTGTTTTTCTCCGTTTCAGTATCCTCACATCAAGACAGAGACGAATCAATTCAATTGAAACATGGCTTTGAATCGGAAAATGCATCCCAGGAATAAATACAAGACACCTCCAAGTTTTAAAGAATTGGCTCTCAAAAATGAAGAGTTTCGACAATTTGCCAAAATTGACATAAGTGGCAAAGTGTTAATTGACTTCAAAAACGCCGACGCTTTGCGTGCCTTGACAAGAGTCTTACTCAAAGAAGATTGGGGCTTAGATGTTGTATTACCTTCAGAGTATCTAGTCCCGACTCTTCCTCTACGCTTAAACTATATTCTATGGCTGGAGGATTTAGTGGCAGCCCTCGAGGTGGATGATTCTGGAAGCCCAGTGTATGGTATTGATATAGGTGATATCCCTTTGCTTATGGTATTGTTTTGCTTTGGTTTCATTCTCCCACTGACTCATCTTGTACTTAATTTTAGGTACAGGAGCATCTTGTGTGTACCCTCTTTTAGCAGCTAAAAAGAATGGATGGCATATGATAGGTACTGAAAAGAATGAAGTGTGTTTTGATCATGCCACACAGAATGTGCTTCGTAACAATTTGGAATCCCTGGTGAAAGGTAATTGATGTATTATCAAATTACATGAACTATTTACAAAGATTTTTAAAGCTGACTATTTCTAATTTCAAATTTATTGCATTGTACTATGTTACAGTCAAAAAAGTTGATGGAGAGGCCATAATTCAAGATTCTATATTGGAGAATACATTTGACCCCAAGCCACCATGTTTTCACTTCACAATGTGCAATCCCCCATTCTATGCCTCAGAGGAAGATGTAGAAAAGACTAACAAGAGCCGCTCAATGAGTTCTCCTCGACCACCTCCAAACAATGCACGCACAGGCTCAGCCAATGAAATTGTCGTGGAAGGAGGAGAAGTTGCATTTGTTTTTAAAATGATTGATGATTCTTTCAAATTGAAAGACAACATTCGGTGAGTAATGGTTTTTTTTTTTTTTATCAAAGCATGAATGCACTTATCAAACTATATTAATTTAGCACTAATACATACATTCACTCTCCTCTTCTATCTGATGAACAGAATCTTTACAACTATGGTTGGTCACAAGTCAAGTGTTCCCAAAATTTTGCAGTATTTGAAGAGTAAAAACATCAAGGAAGTGGCTTCCTCTGAATTTTGCCAAGGCAAGGTCACTAGGTGGGGTTTAGCATGGAGCCATTCTGTTCACCTGACATGTGAATCACTTTCTACAGAGCCAGTAAATGTGAAACAGAAGCCGAAACCCCCTCTCCTTTATAAATTGCCTAAACCTAAAAATGACTTGTTCAACACCTTCGATTCTTTTGTGAGCAAAGTTAAGGTGCTCATGGACAAGCTAAATGTAGGTTGTTATGTCTTGCGTCTCGTTACTAAGATTTCTACCAAGGAGGACTTAACTTGACGGCCCATTGTGTAATGCCATTTTATTTTTCCAGTTGCAATATAAGTGCGTAATCAAAGATGTTAAGTCAGTGGGTTTCCAAGTTTCTGCTCTGAGCAATACCTGGTCCAACCAGAGAAGAAAACGTCGTGATCAGCTTAGGCAAGGGACCACCACAGACGAAGCAGCTGGCAATCAAGGGTGCAGTGAGACTTGCAACATTAAAGGCAAAGAAGAAACAGATGAGCCGCCATCGAAAAGAGCTAAGAAAGGAGATGTTGTTCCCCTAGCAGTAGTAGGCCTCATCTTGAGGGAAGAAGATGCCGAGGACGGCAGCACCAAAATATTAGAAATTAACTGGCTACAAGGCAGTGGGGGTAGAGAATCATCTCACCAAATCTTGCAATATATGAAAAATAATATTTGATTGTGTGAAAAGGACTGAGATTGATTAAAAACACAATTAATTCATTGGTTACCCAACAAAGGCTTGAATTTTATTAGTTTAACATGACCTGGAACCATCAGAACAACAGTTCTCACAACAGGCTACAGAGTTTTAATGAGAAATATTTCAATGTAATGTAGCAGTGATGGAGAATACATTTGAACCACAAGATATCATAATTTAGGAATCTTAATGATGACTTGAGCAAAAGTATGTAACAATGCAACACACCTTCAATACATTAACAAATTTAACAGGTATCAACTGATGACTAGCAAAATATATGAAGATTCAACAAAAAGAAAACATTAGTTATAAACTTTGTTATGTTTAGTAAACAAGTCAAAACATTCAACCCAAAGTTATTTTAGGCTTCACTGCCAAATTAGTCTTCTCAAAATTTAAGGGGTATACACAGATCATTATTGCATTGACATTCTCAAATTAACATGTTACATGTAATTAGCATGTATGAATGAGATGGCTCAGCTATGGCACCACTTGGTATAACATAGAACTAGTGGACAGCTAATTCATTACTGGCCAACTCAATAAAACCTTATTAAACATCCTCGCAATTATCAGTTCTTTGAGTAGTTTTCCAGATAGATTAAAATCTAACTCCTAGAGATCCTTAAACAAAAATAATTTTATGTACTAATCACAAAGACAAAGTTACCCACCACTTAAAGTGCAATGAAACGGCAAGTCTCTTTGGGAAACCGCCCACTGGCAACCACATAATAACGGAAGGTAACACAGGTCGCAATAAATCCATTGGCACTGAAGAAGCTCGAGCTTTTACAATGAAATGATATGCTTTCTCCCATTGAAATTGCCATAAGCAATGAATGAGCAGCATTCAAATAAGTAGCTGATGCGACTTCATGACTGATGATGATTTAAAATTACGTAAAACTCAGAAAGCCTACTACAAACAAAAAATAATTGCTGTTTTCAAATCAGTTGCTTAATCAAGGCCACCATTTCAGAAAATTCAAATGCTAACCCTCGCTTAAACTCAACATTGGTATTACATTTCTGGTACTTAACTGAGCAACTTACAATATTCTACATGAAAAATATAAAGCGCTCACTTGCCAGACATTATCACAATTGAAATACAGTGTTAATATATAACAAATAAAAACAATATTGGATCCTTCTGGAAGATTTTTGCATTAAAACAGGAATTTTCAAAAAAAAAAAAAAAAAAAAAACTTATCTCTTCAGCGCAAACGATCAAACTGTCTGATGCATCATTTGGCGTCAAGTCATGGGGGTCAACAGTCGCGGCATTGGTGGTGTCGGACAATGTTTGTCTCCATCACCCTACACCAACCAAGGTGGAATGTTAACCAATTCAATAACACAATACAATCACTACAACACAGGGACTACACTAAAATGGCTACCACAACCTACTCTTCATGACTACTGCCCAGCTGCAAGGCCAGGCAAAGGAGTGGATACACTCCTCTCAGCACACTTAACACTTTAACGCAATGCAAACGATTTTGCTCTCAAACTTGCCCCACCGTGCATGATAATCTGAACAAGCAAAGTAATACAGAAGAAAAACAAAAAAAAGGGGTAAAAAAAGGGGAGGGGACCTTTGGCAAATCTATTGTGGTTAATGGCTAGTGATGTTGGTAATCAATGAGAATGGCTGACATTTATGACGGGATGACAAGCAATGACAACTAAGGCCAGAGAATCACATTATTGCTTCAGTGCTCATTATGCCTTCAATACCAATGCATATAATTCTAAAACTATAAAAAGGCAACATTATAAAAACTATCTTGTTGAATTCTATTATCTAGGGAACAGGGTACAACTTACACTACAGGCTGGCACCCATGTGCACACATATCACAATACAAACAAGCAATAAGGCCACCTGCACATTTTAACTGATCATGTGCACACATTTACAATTCTATCAGCCTAAGATAACAATATGTAACTGAAAACAATTATTTGTCTTAGCACCTCAATGACAACAACATTGTTGAGCCAATAATATACGGCTCAAGCAAACAACAATTCAAAACTAGGTAAAAGATTTGGTGTGTTTAACAAACGCTCTCTACAAATAACTTCTGAGTGGTAGAGTTTCGCAACTCTGTTATAACAGTTAAACAGCCACACAAATCAGTGTGGGCAGAGCAAGCTAAAATAAGCTCTTTCCAACTCAACATTACATAACATTAATTTGCTCTAAAACTTTAGTAACAATTATTTTGCTCCACAAGAGCTCACAAACCAGTTGCCATGAGTCATAGATCAATAAAAATTGGAGGACAAACTAACATTTCTTACAAAGCACACAAGTACTGAGATGGGTGTTGCGTTGCATGTTCATTCCTGCTGATGCAAAAATTGTTCAGGTTGCAGTATGATGGCTACCAAGTTTACCTCAAATGGAGGCCGCAGCAAAGTGTTAATATTTTTGCAGTCAAAATTGTTCAGGTCGCTAGTCCAATGGCTGCTGACTTCACCTCAGCTTGATGCAACCACCGCAGTATCACTATCAGTCTTCTTGGTTGGTACAGCTTGGTTCTCTTCACCTCCCTTATCTTCAATGGCCGCCTTCTCTTCTGAATTCAGAGGACTGGTGGGCTGTCTCTTCTCCATTTCAGCCTTCAAAATTTCAATATCATGCGGGCTGTGGAAAGAATGAAGCAAAATGGTCTAGTGGTTGAAGTAAAAAAAAAAAGGTTTTAATATTTAGCCATGTTACTTTACAAACCTAATGTGTAGGAAGAGAATGCCATTTATGACATTGAGCATATCTAGGACTGAACCCATTGATGGTGGCTGGATCTGAATTGGTGGCATGCTGGCACCTGGCTTGCCAGTGTAAATTTCGTTCATCTTTTTCTGAAGAACCACAGCTTGCTGGGTAAGATGTCGTAAGCAGTCTGATGACTCCCGGGTCTTTTCGTGATCCTCACCAAGCTGAACAGAACAATGACCATGTTAATACAATAAATATCATCAATTTTATTACTTTATCATAATTGTTTGCAGTTTGTTTTTTTTGTTACAAATTATGACATACTTGGCGTTTGTAAATGGCATATGTTTCCTTCTCACTGTTTAAGGCTGCCCGGAAGTCACCCATGCAACTCTGTGTTCTAGCTACAAGATGGTAGCTGACTGCCACTTTGATGGAATTTGCCCCATAATATCTGATGTTTAAGGACAATGCTTTTTCTAAGAAACGCAGAGACAGTTCAAACTCTCCAACAGCGTGAAGAATCAAACTAATGTTGCTCTGCAAAGAAGAAAAATACAAATAAGAATTTAATCATAAAAGATTGATAGCACTCTAAAATAAAAGTATTATTCTTACATCAAGAAGCGCTATTTCAGGATGGTTCTCTCCACAAACAAGAAGAGCTAGGTAGCGGGCACGGTAGAGAAGCTTCAATGCTGTACTGACTTGGCTGTTTGCAAAGCAATATAAAGCCAAGTGGGTCTGTAAACAATAATAATTCAAATTCAAAAGTCAATTTTTAAAGACCATGAAACGAAAACTTATTGTTATTTGTTCTTCTAAGGATAGACAACTTACATATTCTGTTATAGTGTTTGGATGGTCAATGCCATTTACTCTCTCAGACATGAGGACAGCCTTCTGTTGGTATGCCAAGGCCTCAGAGTGCTCTCCCATTAAATAGCTAAGACGTGCTAGCATTCGCAGACATTGAGCAATTTCTGGATGCATAGCACCGTATACATTGTTTAAAAGATTTAATGCTTCAGAAATTAGTTCATATCCATCTTTCATATAGCCTTGGGAAATTTTGTTCTGACCAGTAGTGTAGAAATTGTAAGCATCACTTGCCTGCAAAAAAGACAATGTGAATAAAAATTTGTTGACAACTTAAATTTTCAGAGCAAAAGAAAGTCAAAAGTGACATAACATACCCTCGGATTGATGTGCTTCACCACTGGGAAGATATTAAGAATGTCTTCTTCTAAGAATGTTACCCTGTTCTTGGAATCAAAGAGGTATTCTCGCAAAAGAATTTGAATGCCTGTTTTAATACAGAATGACCTAAAAAAAAGAATGCCAAAGCGCAGGGGAAAATAATTAGTTAAGAATTATACAAAATTCCTAATTTTAGTAACTAGTTAGAAAGTAAGATGAAGTTTTACCTCAAAAGAGAGATTTTCTGGATGCTGAAGGTTGCTACTAGTGCATCAATACTGTCGACTGGAAGAGTCCAGCCATAGTATGACCTAAGTTCCGCTCTGAGCTGTTTCCAGAAAGAGGTCGGAGTCAAGGCAGCCCACTCTACATCAGAGGAATGCAGGGAATTTCCACCTCTCCCTTTCCTTTTGTTACGGCGTTTGGAACGGCCTTGAAGCTGAAATCAGAACAAATTTTATCTTGCCATTTCATTCAAGTGGGTGCAATGATGTACTTCTGTCAAAAAATACCAACCTCTTCAGGCACTTGCTGGGCATGCGGTACAGCGCATGAAGACAGGAAGCAGTTTAGGAAGTGGCTCACTGCCGCTGAAAGGCTCATGAGCTCAACGGACTGCATGTATGTAGTCAGTAAATGCTTGGCTGAGCGGGTCACCAGTTCACTGACGGCAATGTGATACAAGTACTCAAGCTGCTGCACACTAGCCAGCTGGTCCGCCACCTTACCAAGATAGCGAATGTTAATGCCTCGGGTGTGGAGAGTTTCGGCAAGTGTAGGGCCATCCATCATGGGCATTGAATGATCCAAACAGTCACGAATCTGTTCAATGCAAAATAACAAGATAGTAATGAGAACCACAACTATTCGTGCAAGAGGAGATGAGAATAATAAATACTCACAAAGCCGGGGATTTGCTGCGTAACTAGGAAGCGAGCAGCATCTCTTACAAGGTGTCTTTCCTTCTTGAGCTGAGGGCCATCGGCATTGACATGCTGAACACCAGGGGAGTAAACATCAGGATTAAAACTGATGTCAAACTCCGCTTCCTTCAATGAGCCAACATGCTCAGCAGCCTGTCGAACAATAGACCTAGTACTTTCTTCTAAATCTTTCTTGTCTCCATTGGTGAGAGAGTCCGTAATGCTTTCCACAAGCTTCTTCGCCTCATCAGCTTCCAGTTCACTATCTTTCTCTTTGTCATCTTTGGTGTCTTTCTTAGCTTCCTTCTTTTCAGCATCCTTCTTGTCAGAATCATCAGATTCTTTGAGGTTTTGTTCATTAATAGCCTTCTCCTTAGCAGATTCAATTTGCTTGCGCTCTTGCTGCTTCCTTCCCAACTGTTGAAGATGAACAGCTGCATACTTGATGAATTTCAGATAACAAGACTCAACATAGGCATCAATCAACTCCTGGCGAAGACAACACAGTTTATGTTTGTGCTCAATTGGGAAGCCCAATGCTTTGACATCATCACTGAGGGGCTCCTCACCAGGCAACTTCAGGAAGTTCACATCTGGTGGGAAGGTACGCAGCAGGTCAAGAATGTAATGGCGTCCATCATTACCAATGATTCCCTTACATTCCACTGAAGAGCACAGCTCAACAACTTCACTCTTGTCATTCAAAACTTTGTGAGGCTGTATTTTCAATTGTTGTCCAGCTTTGGCAAGCAATTCCATGTACTTTGGGTGGGACAAGACAGTCTTACCAAAATCAATTGAACCATACACAACTGACTGCTCTTGCTCTCTTTCCAAAATTCCAGGAATGATGGACTGAGCAGTGACTCTGTAACCACGGTAATCAATGACAACAGTTCCAAGAGTGTACAATCCAGGCAAGTCAACTGCACTGTAGACACGCACACCTTGCAAGTCATTCCGAGGAGCAACAAATGCAGCAGCATCTCCCCCTAACTCTTTGTAGTGATCCTTCACATCAAAGCCAAGTGAAAAGAAAATGTTGTTCCAGATAAACATTTGCATTTTAGACTCATCCCCAGGATTAATTGCCATAACATTGCCATCAATGACTGCCATGGCACCTCGTGTTGCAGCAGCGACAAAGTCACTGTGCACTTTGAATATTGCCCTTTCTCTCAACAATCTTTCAGGGAGGTTTTTACGGGGCAGTTCACGAGTAGTTTGGAGCTCTTCATTCCAATCCCTAGTTTGACCAGGAATATGTTCCTCATAGCCAAGCTTGGATGAGAAGGTGTCCTCTGCTCGAATAGCATCAACAGTGTGCTCCATTTGAGGGGCACACCAGGCATAAAGCTGATACGGGGTAGCAACTCTCTCGAAAATATGCCTCTGTGTCCTTTTCTTTTGAAGTGAAGCAAAATTTCGTTTAAAGGCAGGGCTTGTTTGACTCATTAGCTCGATTAGTGAGTGAGAGAGATGGCTTGGAGAAGATGGCTTCGGGTTGAATTCCTCCTCAGAAGACTGGTTAACAAAGAATCCTCTTGAGCAAGCAGTGATGTGGAAATGCTTGTCTTCAAGAGTAACAACGTACAGGTACATGAGATCTCCATGCATTTTCCTGTAGCCAGGTGGCGGATTCCAACCAGAAGTTGTCAGAACTTTTACGCACTGAGGTCCCTTTTGCTCTTTGTGCTGAGGCTGGATGGGAAGAAGGGGTCGATCACTGCTTCCAGGCATGATGAAGTCTGGTGGAGTGCAGTCCACACTCTCGGGTCGAGATTTCTTTTTCTCCATGATATCACCTTGTGTCACCACATTTAGGTATGCAAGAGAACTGCAATCCACACCATTGTAGGCATCTGCAGGATCCAGAGACTTAAGAAGGTCTCTGACATGTCGAACATGAATACGAGCTTCCCGCATTGTGTAAGGCTCTTCAACAACCTTGGAAAAAAACAAAAATAAGGGAATTAAAAAAAATAGAAAAAATGTGCTAGACACAATAAATTTCACTCATAAAATTTTGCGTCATTTACTTTGATAACGGATCCTTCTGAAAGACCCTCAATATTTTTTAGCTCAGCAAAGTTATCAAGTGTGGTCCCATCAAGCTGAAGGCTGAAGCAAGTGCGATGGCAAGTGTCTTCTCTGTCCATCAGCAATTGGTGAATTTCCTGAACAAGCTCCATGCTTGAAACCTGTAACACAAAAATATCAAGACTTTGCTACAGCAAATTTTAAAATAAAAATTTGAAGGAGGGGAAAATTGTTCACTACAAATACCTGGATGTCAAAAGGCTCAATGCCGGGGCTGACTATTTTGACAGTGAACCCCATGTCTTGAATGAAGACCACTTCCTGCTCGTCCTTCTTGGAAGTGTCCTCCTCCGCCCCTGTTTCCTCTGGCTCTGCATTCTTCTTGTTCTTTTTCGACTTGTGCACTCCGTTCACTTCTTTCCCTCCGGCATTGTTGTTCTCCTCCGGGGCTCCGTTTACTGGAGTGTCTGCGTGCCCGTTGCTCAGGTGCTGTTTCATTTTCAGTTTCTTCTTCAAATCTTGAGCAGATGTGGCTCCTGAAACAGACAGAACACTCGATTAGGATATGGAAACGAGTCCTGAGCTCACCACCCGAAGCAACACCGCCCCTGAAAATTGCCTTCCCCGACCCTTGCCCAGGATTCACAGTGCATCGGCTGCAGTGGACAGTGCACGTCACTGCAGTGCACTGGCAGGGTCAGCGGCCGCGCTGGATTGCAATGCCTGCTCACAGCCATCGCTGCTGTCGCATGGCCGTCCACCATTCATCTGATAACAAGGCAGGGGTCAGGCCTCTCTAGGCTAGATCCTCTCTGGGCCTCCCTAGTCCTCTCTAGTCCTCTCTCTAGTCCGCTCTAGGCCACCGCAATAAATCATCTAGTTTCCGACAACGAGAGTTGGCCATTCTGGCCCTGGGTTACCCCTGGCTGCCCCAGGCATGCCTTGCTCGCGCTGGCCGTGTGCGACAACATGGATGTGCTTGGGCTGCGCGTCTCCGCGCGCCGACACTGCCAGGCCTGGCCCGGCCTGGCCCTGCCCGCACCGCAGGACTAATTGAGCTGATTAGCGCCTGGAGCACTAGGAGGAAGGGGGAGGGAAGTGCCTCGCGGGGGAAGCGGCAATCGCATCAAACGGGTCCACCGTCCACATGCACACATCCAGCATGGCCTCTCGCCCGGCGCTATGACAGCAGACTCATTCCCAGAGTCGTCCTATCTCTCTCGCACTTTATGGGACGTCTCGAAAGGTGCGAGGGGGACAGCGACGAAATTCTACTCTCGGAATCAGCCAGCAGCACAACTACCGTCGCCGATAGGAGCGCGCGGACAGCTAGTCGCGGTCAGCTGACACCCCCCCCCTCCCTCTCCCTCTCGTGCAAATCGCGCGGACCTCGCGAAGAGTCCACTGTCGGCGTGGCGGCGGGACGGATGGGACGGTGGTGGGGCTCCAGTTCAAGGCCTGGCCTAGACTGCCTAGACGAGCCTGCAGACTGATTCCGAGCGTCGTCGCCCTGTCTCTCTCGCACGCTTCAAGGGGCGCACCGCATAGCCGCGACAGAGACAGAGCGACGAGAACGACTCTCGGAATCAGTCTGCTGCCTCAGCGACACAGGCCTGGCTGGCGAGCATCCGCCAGGACCAGAGCCGGCAACCCGGTGACACAGTCAGGCAGACAGTCGTGGACGCCGACGCCCGCCGACGCCTGGAGGGAGGCGGCGCGGGGCTCAGGGAAAAAAGATAAGGGGGCCAGGGGAGCGACCTGACCTGGCGACGCCGCCCCTGCATGGGTGTGCGTGTGTGCGCGTGCCTGTGTGTGCGAGTGTGTGTGTGTGTGTGCGTGTAGGGCAGGGGTGGGCCCTGCTTCGCCATGCTCGCCATGCCATGCCAGTCAGTCTATGGCCGTGCGGTAAGACAGGCGTTATTTTGGGTCTGGGGGCTGCGCTGGGCGGCGCTGGGCTAGGCACGGCAGGGCACGGCACGGCAGGGCACGGCACGGCAGGGCACGGCAGGGCGGCTAGGCAGGCAGCGCATGTGCCAAGTTGCTAGGGGCTAACGTGGGGTACCCGGGTACCCCGCACCGGGGCCACACGGCCACACCGAAGTAGCGGGCGGGGACCACGGCACTGGTAGAGTTATTCAGATACGGGGCGACCTGATCAAAAAAGGCGTAAGCACGCTCGGAGGGCCCCAAGCCCCCCCCCCCTTTCCACCATGACCCACGCCGAGAGCGCCGAGACAACGGTATGCCCTAGGGCACGGCCCCGTCCCCCTCTCCTGGATGAGGTCATCAAAATGCAGCGGGGCGACATGTGCGCGTACACCGCGCGTACACCGCGTACCCGCGGCCCAACCGACTAACGGCGCCGCACTTCTTGCCGAGGTGCAGCAGCAGAGTCTGTCTCTCTCGCACCAACGCGGGACGGCCCTCGAGTGCGAGAGAGACAGCGACGATAAAGGGCAGCAAGCGGCACGCGTCGTGGGATGGACGGGTCGCGTGCAGCCGTGGGATTCAGAACAAGAGCGGTTTGACGCGCCGTCTCTCTCTCTCACACACCTACGCACGGAGCGTCCCTTGAGTGGGACAGAGACAGCGACGCTCGGCAGGCTGACAAGAGCTGGCTCCGCCGAGTGGCGGCCAAGACCACCACACCGGCAGGCCGGCACCACGAGGCTCGAGGCCTCACGGAACGGGGCCAAGACGCCGCAAGCCGCAGGGCCGTAGGACTCAAGGGCGCCAGAGGCGGGGTGCGCTCGGCGCCGCCCCTCCCCCAGGGAAAAAGGGGTGGGAGGGGGGGGGCACCACGTGGGTGCGACGGGCACGTGGGTGGACGAGCGTCGCCCAACGCGAACCTTGATCCGCAATCCACGGACAACATCCCTTTTCCGCGATCGTTTATCGGCGGCCCGCCCGAACTCCGTGCCGGCCGCCGGCCAGCGAGCCGGCCAGGCCGACATGCCAACGACCCGGGAAGACAAGGAAAGCCAGAGCGAAAGCCGCCCCGATAAGAAAAGGAGAGAGAACGAGAACGAGAGCGCGGCGCCGGCCGGGCAGGGCAGGGCAGGGCCGCCTGCGCCAGCCTGCGCCCCTTCACCGACACACAGTGGGCCAGACCGAGGGAGGCGGCCAAAACTCTTAACGCGTTTTGAGCTCCAGAGTCGCTAAGCAGGACTCGAACCGAGCGTGTGACCCACCAATGGCTTCCTCGGTCGGAGAGCAATCCATTGGTGGGGTCACACGTTCGGTTCGAGTCCTGTTTAGAGACTCTAGAGCTCAAAACACGTCTATACTTTTAGCCGCCTCCACCGTTCTTCTGGCCCACTGTGCGACACCCGCCCGCTCTACGCGGCGCCTCGGACAGCGCGCTGTCTCCCTCGCACCCCTCAACGCCCCACACGAGTGCGAGAGAGACGGCGCGACGAACGCACTGTTCCGAATCCGCCCACTGCACGCCGCCACCTGCCGCCAGATAGGCAGTACGCAAAAAGACGCGCGGCCGCGGCCCGCGAGTACTTGCACTTGCAGCCACGCCGCGCTTCCGCGAGGAGAGGGGGAAGGGGAGGGGGGGCTTGGCCGCGACAGAGACAGCATCAGCAAGGCGGCAGCCGAGGATCGGATAGTCGCTCTCGCACCCTTACGGAGAGCCCCATGAGTGCGAGAGAGACAGCGCGACTTTTGAGTCGCTCGGCTCGGCAGGCCTAGGCAGGCAGGCCCGCGACGAGCCGCGAGGCGGGAAGCAGAGGCCCAGAGGCGGCGCGGCGGCGCAGCGGCGCAGCACATGTGACGAGACGAGACGCAAACTGGGAAGAGGGAAGAGGGTCCGAGGGGCTTGCCTGTGCTGCCTGCCTGCCTGCCTGCCCGCCAGCCTCCACGCGGTCCGCGGCCGCGGCGTGTGCCGTCGTGTGCCGAGCGGTGCCAAGCCGCGGGGTGGCGAGGCGAGGCGAGGCAGAGGCAGGCGAAGGGAGCAGGGGCGAAGGGACGGGCCGTGGGCTTACCTCCTGGGTCCCGGGCCCAGCGAGTGGGACAGAGACGACAACGCGGACCGGACCGGCCTCGCCAGGGGCAAGGACCTGCACCTTCAGGCAGGGCCCAGGTGGGGTGCAGAGTGCAGCAGAGTGCAGAGCTGCAGCCAACGCATCTCTCTTCCTTCGTTCACTCACTCAATCAATCAACACTTTGTTGAGCGGTGTGAATGAGATGAAACACTAATGGACCAAACAGGCGTCCATTTCCTGGTCATTCACTTCCGTCTCCTATGATCCTTTGGTACTGCTTCTGTTCTAGCAGATGTGATAAAATGGTTGCCGGAGTCTAAGGAAATACGTTACTGGCACAATGAATGGAACGTATTATTCCACAGTCTTTGGTTGAATGGAAAGATTCTACTCTAAGGGTACTCATTAGCCTTTTATGGTACACTGCAGAAATTTCAAAAAACTGGATGAACAGTTGAATGAATTAGTAAGAGGACAGAAGGTGTTTCAAATGGTCACGATAATTTCTTAATTATTTTTCTGACTGAAAGGCATTTCTTTTCTTCAAAAGAACATCGGAGCAATCAAAATGTCACAAAGATCTCTCGAAGTCACAATATATGTATCCCACTATGTACGAGCAAGTCACAGAATCTCGCAAAAAATTACTTAATAAGATCTATAAATTTACAAGGCTTAAAACAGCTCAATGAAATGTATGACAATTTCATACAACCATAGGATGCTTTGATTAGAGACAATTCATATTTCTTTGAATTACTTTAAAAGTAATGAAGCAATTAGAGATGAGAATGTTGAATATTTCCTGGTCCCCTCGGCGTCATTTTAAAATGAACTATAGAAACTTGCGGTTGGTACAAAGATGGTGACTTGTAAAAATACAGCCTGGCATTTCTGTACAAGGCGAGAAGATAACCCAGTAATCAACAGAATAAAGTTGCGACACTCTAAGATTTCATCCGAGTTCAAGAAAGGCTACACATGGTAAACACACTATGGACACATCTCAGCAAAACTTTACGCCACAGAAAAAGTGCGAGAGCATGGCACTGTAATAATACAGTAAGAACCCAACAAAAATGTTGCCAGCAACCAAATTTTCACCACAAAAATGAAATCTACGAGAATGAAACTGGAAAAGAAAAGAGCCGTTTTCGCCCTTCCAATAACCTCCAGAAAAATGCAACCCACAGTCCACTTCCACCGACGGGCCGTGCCCTGAGTTAACCGGGACTCCGACGGGCCGCAAACAGCGCAGCAAGCCCGCAATTCAAATGACAACGATTGCAGACAGGGAAAACGGCGACTTGCCGTCCCGTTCATATGATCGCACTTCGACCCCTCCTCCCTTGATGGCCAGTTACATCAGACGAAACCCGGTGCTCGGCGCCTCAAAGTCGCTCCACATTTCGCCACTAACCGGAATTGGTCGTGGACGCGGAGTCATTGTTGGCGTTGCTTTCCTCTTGCTTCACTTCGACACCGTTTGCATTGTCCGCGACGGAGCCAAGAGCCATATTCACATGTATTTCACACTCACACCGCGAGTCTATGAGATCGAAACTTTAGCAGACTACCACTGCACGTGCGCACAGCAGCTCAGCAGCGCCGCGTTCGGAATCGGGGCGGCGGCGAGCTCTGATTGGCTGACGGCGCGGGGTGTGCTTCGCCTCAAAATTCCAACGGAAACGTATACCTCGCTGAAAAAAGAAAATTAAGTGAGTTTAGGCGCCTCCAAGACGTGGCAGACCCGTCTTGAAGAGTTTCCAGCGGCCGCGTCGCTAGAAAAAGGACAGAGCGACTCCCGTCTCGTTTCCGACGCGACTGTGGCGCTCCCTCACACGACACGGCGGAAGTGGCCAGCAGACGCCTCGAAACAGCTGAGCGGCGAACCGCGGCGGCCGGCCACAGCCGTCCCTGCAAGTCCCTGCGCTCTTTGGGGTCCTCGGCGACCAAAAGGGCGAGTCCCGCGATGGGCTGCGACCGACGGGGGTCGCCGGCAGCCGATGACAGCAGCCCGATTGAACCTTCCTGCGCGGGGGAGGCAAGGCGAGCGTCAGCGGCGTGCGTTGCGGCAGCCGCGCAATTTTCCATCCATTCTGGCGGGGCGGGGCGGGGCCGAGTTCGAAGTCGGCGCCGCTGCAGACGCCGCAGAACTCGAGAACGACGCTATCGTCAGTGAAAACGGCACAAATCCGACCCAGAAACCACCTGGAATGCGCGGCTCGGGTCTGACGAGTTTGAAAATCCACAGTGTGGGTGCCGCCAAAACAGGCGCGGGTCCAGGGAAGACCCGTGGAGAGGGGGCCGGAGGGAGGAGAGGGGGAAGTCCAGGCGGGCGGCTTCTACAGCGCCCGGAGTCCCCCGGGCCCGAGGCTGCCAGAGGCACGCGCCGGCGAGAGAGACGGCCAAAAGCCTGCGAAGGGAACGGTGAACAGTGGAGCGACCCATTGTGAACAGTGCGAACAGTGCGTACAGCGTGCCGAGTGCCGGCAGTGTGCCAGAGTGCTGGGGAAGACGAAGGAACCGTGAAGAAGAAACAGTGTAGTGGATAGCTCCGGATTGGCTGCGGACGCCGAGACCAGCCAGGTAATGTCAATTTGATTGGCCAACAGTTTGAACTGGAGACTGTGATTGGCGGACGGCGATCGACCCTCACCTCGAGGACGTCTTCGCATTTGCGTGATTAATGATGTAGTTACTGTTTCACTAGAGATCCTAGAAATAAACGAAACACGAACTAGGAAATGACATGGGGGTGGACTGACTTGCCTGGATTCCGGAAAAAAAAATTCCGATCGCGTTTGAAGGCGGAGTCTCGGGCTTCGCGTGTTGCGAAGGGGTGGAGAATAGGAAGGGAAGGGGGCTTCCTGAAAAACCGCACATGCAAGCAGATTTATTTAAAGTCGTCCCGGGCGGCAACTCCGGTCGATACGCGTCCCACGTCAACCCGTTCCAAAAGGACGAGCTACTCCGCACAACGCTGCGGTCGTTGCCCTGTCTCTCTTGCACTCGTCGGGCGAGCCGGCGAGCCACATAGGTGCGAGAGAGACAGAGCGACGCGACGCTGTTCGGAAAAGCCCAGTGTAGTTAACAGCACGCGCTGGGAACACACTGACGAAAGACCGCGGCTAGGCGATGCCGGGGTGCGATGTTTCGGCCTCTGGGAACAGCACAGGGAAGTCCCAGGGAAAGCGCGGCACGGCCGGCACGGCGCGGCGCGGTGCGTAGGACGGGGCAGGGCCTCTGCTCCGCTTTGCTCGCAACTCGGAACCTCGGAACAAACGCCACAATATATGCGGCATTACGCCACTCGCCGCGAAGACTCTGCCTCGGTGATCACACGCTGTGGCCCAACGAGGCGTGCGGGGCGGGGCGGGCGGGGCGGGCGGAGCGGGCGGGGCGGGGCGGGGCGGGGCGGGCTTGGGGCGGGCACCATAACCGCCCCTTGTTACTGCAACACGGGTTGGACGACGTGGAAATACAGCGGGACACAATCAGCAGGCCAGTCGGGTTGCCAGTGCAGCAGAGAGCAACCGAGCGATTCTCAAGGATGCTTCGTCGCTCTGTCTCTCTCGCACTCATGGGGCGTGCCGCATCAGTGCGAGAGAGACAGAGCGACGAAAACGACTCTCGGCTTTACAGCGGTCCATCGATTTGGATCGCTTTGCTTCGCGCCTCGCGCCGCAAAGGCCTTTCCCGTCACCCTTTCTCTTTCCTCCACGCCGGCGTCCCGACCGTCCCGACGCTCCGCGTCCACCGCGCCTTTTCGCCAAAATTGCCCCCGTTTCTTTCCGTCGCCTTTTGTCTCGTTTTTGCTTAAACAACGGCATGTGCCACCGTGCCGCCGCCGTCCCCCGGACCGGCTGGTTCCAAAGAGCCGTCGCTCCGTCTCTCTCGCACACCCCGGCGGGACCAGGCGGGACGCCCTGCGCGTGCGACAGAGAGGCGAAACGATCCTTCCCCTGCCGCTGTCTGTCCCTCGGCCCTCGGTGTGGCCGTCGCAGAGAAAGCTCCCTTTTTAGCTTTTATCCCCCGAGATGGCGGCCAGCAGACTGATTCCGAGAGTCGTTTTCGTCGCTCTGTCTCTCTCTCTCGCACCTGTACGGAACGCCCTATGAGCGCGAGAGAGACAGAGCGGCGAAAACGACTCTCGGATCAGTCTGCAGGCGGCATGTCGCCGTGCCTGGCCGTGCCTCCTCCGCGCCGTGGCCGCGGCGCACCGTGGCGCACCGTGGCGTCGTCACGGTCCTCTCCCGAAGGGGAAAGCCCCCCCCCCCCCCCGGGCAGGTGTCGCACCTGCACTGCCACGCCCCAGTTCGGAGCGCGACAATATCAGTCACGAAGAAGAGGCACTACTCCATGTCCAGCCAGGTGAACGTTGTTCCGCGATCAAGGGCCGCAGATCAAGGCCGGGCGATTATCCCTTATCCTTGTCGCTGCGGTGCGGACTGATTCCGAGAGTCCATTCCGTCGCTCTGTCTCCCTCGCACCTACACGGGACGCTCCCGGAGAGTGAGAGGGACGGCGCGACGAAAACGACCCTGCGCCAAGTCTGCTGATGCTGTGGAAGGCCGAGTGGGGGAAGAAAGGCGCCGCCTCCAACTCGATGTGGAGCATCGCGATGCCGCCGTTTGGCGTGGAGGCCGACGGGGTGCTGCGCGGCGCACAGTGGGCCAGAAGATCGGTGGAGGCGGTCAAAATCCCGGACGCGTTTTGAGCTCCAGAGTCGCTGAATGGGACTCGAACCAAATGTGTGACCCCCACCGATGGAATGCTCCCCGAACGAGGAGTCCATTGGTGGAGTCACACGTTCGGTTCGAGTCCTATTCAACGACTCTGGAGCTCAAAACGCGTCTGGAGTTTTTGGCCGACGGCGCCGGTCTTCTGGCCCACTGCGCGGCGGCCGAGCTCCGCGACGCCTTGCTGCCCGTGCCGGCCACTGCAAGGGCCACTGTCGTCGTCACAGCCGAGGGCGTCGCGGGTCCACGGGCACATCCCGGACGAGGGGGCGGCGACGGGACGGGACGGAGGCTCTGCTCTGCACCCCGCATGCACGCGGAGCACGGAGCACGCGGCCGGTCAAGCAGTCAAGCGCGGAGGGCAAGGGCCACTTTCACTGCATAAAGCACAGCCAGCGCTCTGTCTCTCTCGCACTCGCGCGACGTCCCGCCCGCCCCGCCTGGGTGCGAGAGAGACGGAGCGACGAAAGCCGCGCCGTTGCAGTGGTGGCGCTCATTGTCAGTGGCGGGCTTCCCGTCACGGCATGACTGTGGCGTGTGGTCGCCGACCTGGTCCGGACTCCTGCGTCGCCGCCTGCATCGCCTGCGTCCCGGTCGGCGGGACGCAGGAATGCCAGGACCGGCGGGGGCCACTGTCGCACTCGGTCATTTGGGCACTGGTTCCCACCGGTTCCTCACAGTGGGCCATGGTAGTACGGCACAGCGGCTCGAGCTCAAAATGCGTCCGGGATTTTGACCGCCTCCACCGGCCTTCTGGCTCACTGTGTGTCGGCGGGCTTGAACCGCTTGAACGCAGTGGCGGCCAGAGTGCGCGCACTCCGATGGGTCTGTCTCTCTCGCACCCGTACGGAACGCCCCCTGAGTGCGACAGAGACGGAGCGACAAAGCGATCTTTCGGAATCGCTGCGCCGCCGCGCCGCCGCCTGCGAAGTCGCGGCTAGGCTGTCCCGCAACACTTGCCAGTTCGACGGGACTGCCTACCCATCACTATTACCATTGGAGGCTAGACCACACATGGTCGGTCGTATGCCATTTCGGGCGCGGGCGCATTGTCCTCTGCAGTGTCTCTGCCGACTGATTCGAGGGTTGCTTTCGTCGCTCTGCCTTTCTCGCACCCAAACGGGGTGCCCTGTGAGCGCGAGAGAGACAGAGCGACGAAAACGACCCTCGGAATCAGTCCGCTGACGATTCGCTATTGCGCTGTTGCAGGTTCAGGTTCCAGCATCCTCCAGGCGGACATGCCCCCCGTGACGGTGCTGCTGCTGGTGCTGGCGGCGCGCGGCGTCGTCGGCATCCTGACGGACGGCGGCCTGCTGCTGGGCGACCAGCTCGGCGACGCGCTCGGCGCCGGCGACGTCGGCGGGGCGCGGTGCGCGCGCCGCGTGCAGCGCGAGCTGGACTCGATGCGGCGGTCGGCCAGCTCGCGCTCGGGGCACGCCAACCAGGCCGGCAGCCAGGCCACCATCGACCTGGCGGGCTACGCGCTGCACCAGCCGCTGCGCTCCGCGCCCTACGACATGTACGTGACGGGGATGCGCGTGCGGGTGCCCGGCCAGACGGGATGGGTAAGTAGTGCGTTGGCGATGCTGCGCAGGGTCGACGAGAGCGACTCGGAATCGGTTTACTTGGATGACTGTGTTCGTGCTGCAGGTGCGCGTGGAGCGGTGCCAGTTCGACGCGCACAACCACAGCCTGGACACGCGCCTGCTGTTCCGCGACCTGACGGTCACGGGGCACGTCAAGCTGTACGAGGACGCGGTGCGGCTGGTGCCGGCGGGGGCGTGCACGATGACGCTGCGCCTCCGACGCGCCGGCCTGGGCTTCACCGCGGTGCCGGCCCTGCCGGCGGTGCCTGCACTGTCCGCCGCGCCCGGCCGCCACCCCGCCCTGCCGCTGCCCGTCGTCGCCATGGGCCGCCGCCAGGGGCTGGCCATGGCCGCCCCCGCGCCGCTCGAGGTGCGCACCGACGCCCGCTTCGTGGACCCGGACTTCGTGTCGGTGTACGCGCACGGGTGTCCGAGCCCCGGCGTCGCCGGCCCCGGCCAGCCCGGCCTGCCGCCGCACATCGAGCACCGGTCCGACGACGTGCTCGACCTGCCCGAGGAGCCCAGCCAGCATCTCTACCAGGTAACCGGCGCTGGCGCGTCAGTGCACTGTCAGCAAGAGCGGATCCGGAATTCCGGAATCGGCCTTACGGAGGGGCACTTTATTTTTACAGTGCGCGAGGCTCATGTCGACCCGGGTCAGACATTCGTAGTAACGTTAACGTTTCACTGCCGTTCTGAACTGACTCTTCTCCTCTCCTCCTTCAGGACAACTCGACCGGGAGAGCCCTCCAGCCACACCGCGACCGAGCGGCGCGCGCTCAGAGTCGCATCCAGGACGACGGGGACGGCGAGGTGGGCCGCGCCGACCTGAGCGGCGAGATGGAGGACGTGTTCCTGCGGGGCATCCGGACGCTGCTGGCCCGCTACATGGAGCGCAGGCTGCAGCCCGCGCTGCGCGACGCCGTCCTGGCCGGCATGGGCTACTCGGTGTCGTACGGACGGTGAGCCCGAGGGCCAGGCCGAGGGCGGATCCAGAATCGAGCAGAGGGAGGGGCAAAGCGTTGCCTTTTGCCTACATCCCAGGGGGATTTCTAGGCCCCCCTCTGCAAATCCACCCTTGGAGTTGGAGGTCAGGTTGGTGTAATTTATTTCTCTTATTTATGGACGTTGTGGAAGGAAACTCGTTCTCTCTCACGGCGGGTAATTTTATCCAATGAGAAAGGGGCCATTGTAAACAGTGATGACTTTAATGTTGGCTGTTTTTAAAATTGTGTTTTTTTTTCACATGAAATACATGACTTTAAAGATTCTGGCATGGAAGTTCGAACTGAATTCGGAAGACTGAATGTGTGTGGTAATTATTCTATTTATTTTTTTGATGAGAGGATGACTCAAAATAAAGCAAATTAATGAAGAAAATCATTCTTTAATGACTGCACAACCATGATTCATTACCTGGCAATGTTACACTCAATGGTTGAATAATACGGCACATGAAAATGTTACGTTTGAAAGGTGATGTTATGTTAGTACACTGATCAAATAATAAGAAAGACTGGTAATTTCATAATAATAAAACAAAAGCTTATTTGGCAGAGTACAAAAGGTAAAACATTGCATGAAGAGGGGAAAAGGACAGAAAGGGCAAAAGAAAACAATGCATTCCCAATTAAAAATAATCAAAACAGCAAAAGATAAAAATTATAATAAATACTAAATAGTGCTACAGACGACATTTTCTTAAAATATGTACACAGAAAAATATGTACATTAAAACAAGTTAAGTTAATCCTTAAATTATAAATGTACATCAGCAACAAAAATCTAATTGAAGTTGAATATACATATTTACTGTCCTTAGTTTCTTTTTGATACACACAGCCAAATAAGCTGCAGATGTATACTGCCCTCTAATGTGGAAGCTTATAATTACTTGTTCCAAAAAGAAAGTAAGAAAACCAGAAAATAGGACAAAAAAGCACAACAGAGTATTGAGTCGTTCACAAATTCCTGGTCAAATCAATTAAATATGAAGTACATGCGTTTCTCAGTATCATTTTCTAACTTTGTACAAGTGTCTGCAAATTTACATTACAAGTAAGATAAGACAGCACTGGTTGAAAAGTAAAATGAGGAAAATTTTAGTAAAAACAGCAGAAAGGCTAATTTTTCTCACAGACTGGCGCAAAAGTGGTCGCCTACCAACATAGTCCCACAATTACGAAATTTTGTTTATTGACTCCTGTTTTAAAGAGGGAAAAAAAGATGAAGAGTAAAACTGATTATGACTAGCATAAAAATATAATCCAAATTGCCCCAGCAAGAGAGGCCTTTCACGTGCTTGCACAATAATACAGTTCTGCTTAACTAAATATATACATCTAATATTAATCAGTACGACAATGGCGTTCACATTAGATTCAAAACGAATATCATTTGTACTCTCATAACCATTAATTCTTGGCCAAGGATATCAGCAACGCGCACAAATTTGATTTGTTTCTTTCGGTTTTATCATACAGGTAAATCACATGATCACATCTATTAACTCAGCATTAAAACAAGTTCATACCGTTGCGTATGTTTGCTTCACATAAATGATGTTGCCAAAAGTACAAAGATCAAACTACACAAATTATCTACACTATAATACACATGTCATGTAACAGGTGACATTATTTGTTTTTGGTTTACTGCTGATAACCCCATGCTCTCAGACGATTGGCAAAACCCAGAGATCATTGTAATTCAGGTACAAACGACATCAACATTAAAATTTTTATATTGCGATGCCTGAGAAGCGAAATAAGCCTTTTGGAGGAAGTAGATAGGCAACTAAAATATACGAAAGTTGAGGAGGCAAGTTAAAAATATTCCTCCACAAATTTTAGACTCTTTCCTACCAAAATGCCACAATATCAATAAATTTCTATTCAAACAAATAATAAATGAGCAGAACTAACAGCAAAAGGGATTCAACACTCAATAAAATATATAAATATATAAACATTCAAAATGATGCTGACTGGGAAGTGAAAATACGTCTGAGGCAAGTTGAGACTAAACGTTCCTTCATCAAAAATTTACCACAACAAGAAGATTTCATGATCCAAACTCGCTTGACACTAAGCCCTCAACAGTTATGTCTCAACCAGGTTATAATAGCCACTCTCAGGTATTCAGTGTTTTTTTCCTCTGCCGCTTCCCAGGGTCCAACAGATAGGAGATATCCAGGGGCTGCTTACATTGTTGATTGGCAAGAAGACGAAGTAAAATTCCATTTAGATGCTCTCGCTGCTTTTCTCTCTGCAACAATGAAAATAAGACAGTTAGCTTGACATGTCCTCAACAGCTGTCAATGAATATGACAATTTCACTCCATGCAGAGCTTTGAATGTCAAAAGACAGCAGGCAATTAGAAGAGGGGAGAGGCATCAAACTACAAAAGAGTAAAACAAAAGCAAGCAATGCACAAGATTTGGGCAATTAGCACATGCCTTTTCAGCAATAACGGTATCTCTTACTCGTGCAAGAGGCACTTCCTCTTCCTCCTCTGGCGCGACTGCAGGGGAGTGCTGCATAGATTTGGTGGAACTTGCATCATCCTGATTTCCCCGTCCTCGAGATTTTAGCGATGGGATGGGCAAAGTGCCATGTGGCTGTGAAAATTGTAGAAAAGTTAGTATGACAGTCAGCCAAGGGCTGTGGAGAAATTTTAACCAGGTGTGTATGCATACCGAGTATGTTCTGACAGGTTTAAGTCTTGTTTCAAATGTTTCAAAGGCATAGCTCTTTAGGCATAGATTTGCTCGGCTCTGAGCTTTGGATATCTTGTAGAACAAGCGACAACTTTTGTCCACTCGGAATTCACATATATAGACATGTTCCTCAATTGCCTCAATTGGACGGCCTTTGCAATACGTCATTGGGTCAAGAACCCAACACCGAGCCCAAATGAGGTCTAGGGAAATCATTTCAAATCTTGGAACACGTATGACTTCATTGGGATAAAACTTCCTTGTTGGTTCATGGAATGTTTCATGCGGCCACAGATAGTTGTGAACATAAGCAAAGCGCTCACCCCTGTAAGAAAAGAAAAACAAACACAATTAGATCAATAATAAATTATCAGCAATTCTTGACATGAGGATCTCAGCTGGACTTGCCTTTCATCTTTCCAGAGTCTTTCAATTCTGTAAATATCCATATCAGCATATTTGGGCTCTTTGACAGTTTTATAAGTAGCTTTGGCTTGAGATTCACCCTCTCCTTCAGTTCCATCTCTCAATACATATACGGTATCTCCTACAGAGCAAAACAAGGTTCATTATGAATTGTAATACTTAAATATTAACAGCATGACAATGAAGGGATTTGCACATACCTTGCCGAATTTGGAGATCACCTCTTAGTAGTGTGATGTATTCTACATGACCTTCAGGTGAATCATTTGGTTGTGGCTCCATGACAATTTCTAAGTCCACAGGCCGTGGCTGACAGATCTCACACAGGTAATGTTCGAAACTGCTGTCAGCTTTGACACAGTCACAATGTTGCCACACCAAACATCGTTCACATTGAATCATCATTCCCTCATCGCGATACAGCCCACAGATGCACCGAATTACTTCCTCTTCTTCCGCTGAAAATATAATGAAAACAAAATACAAAATTAACACAAAAGCAGGCCAGGCAAATAGCGTATATTAGTAGTGGCAGCAATTAATACCTGGATCTTTTTCAGCAACCAAAGAAGCTGGCAAAGCTTCGCCTAACACGTCTACAAGTTGAGGATGAGCATCCTTCTTGGCATCCATGTAAATTTTCTTCAGTCTCACAGATGCAATGCCCAAATTTGTAGTGCGACCATAAAATCTTAAATTGTTGTTTAGCACTTTACAAATATCCTGATCAAAGGCCTCAAGGCTACAGTACAGACCAGAGTTTATATTTTGCTCAATAGTAGAGAAGTCTAGGGGTTCACGTATTCTAACATAATAGAGAGGAAGTTTTCTCTTGTTTGGTAAAGTCATGAATGGATTACTCAAGACCTCATCTTTTTCATCTGTAACCATATTTAAGATACAATAAACAACACAAATCGACAAACAAACCATATTAAGAGAATAATCTTCGGAGATGGACCCACCTTTGGCAGACACAACAACATTGAAAAGTTCACGCAGAACACAGGCAAGGCGTGCATTTCGAGCAAGTTCAGGGTTATCCTCAGCCTGTGCCAGTCTCCTAGTGCGTACATTTCTTGGTATGGACAAAGCATTCAGTTGGGTGAGGAAAACGTCGGACTGCTTAACATTACTACTGCCTTGTCGATTGGCACCTTCTGTTCGCTGTGTAGCTTGTTTTAGTTTCTCTCTTAGTCTCTTGACCTTTTCCAAGTTACGAAGCAAAAAGCAATGATGTTGTTGCACAAAAGATCGCTGCTGATGAGACATTTGACGGATGTTCATAGTCAACCACTGATTTAGACGTTGAGCTTCCATTCTTTTCCTTTGTCTCATGTTTTCAGCGGCTCGTTCTCCATCATTCTTGCGATTGGTCTTGGACTTGTTTTTCCGGCCTCCTTTCTTGTCAGAGTTGTCTTCCACACTAACTTTTGAGGACGAACCATTTTGAGAAGAAGGTATAATGCTCACACGTTGGGATTTTCCACCGATCACACCTCGACATTTGCTTGACCCACACTTGCAAGGCTTAGAAAAGAAAAAATAACAAAAACATAAGATGATATGATTACTTGCATACAAAAGCCACGTAGTGATAGAAATACATACCTGACCCTCAGCGGCATTGAAGAGAGAAAAATTGTAGTCATATCCTAACTCCTCATTTGCCTCAATGTCTCGCAAAGCAAAAAGAGCCATACGGAATAGGCCATTAACACTCCATTTTTGCATCTCACAATTAGGCTCGCAGGAATGGTTTACAAATCGCCCTAGAAGCAGAATTATAAGTTAAGTAAAAAAATACCAAAAAATGTTCAAATAAAATTAAAAATAGTACATACCATCTCCTCCCATTCGATGACCATCAATAACCAAACCACCATCTAAATGGAGGCAGTAGTGGTGAGTGTCTTCAGTGTAGATTGTAGCCATTCTCTCCTTGAATTCGCGATCAGATACAACCTCACCAACATACTCCAAAATAAATTCACCTGTTTTGATTGGTAGTTTAGTTCGCACTCCCCAGCCCTGAGCAAATAAGAAACGAATAAATGAAATCATTAATAACATAAGATAGCTTTTAAGATGCCTAAGAGAGGCTCATAACAATATAAGTACCTTTTCTTTGGTCATAAATTTGTCCAATCCAGGGGCCCACTCATGTCTTTGAATTTTCTGGTTGGAACAGCGTTCTTTTAGAGGGCAGAGGCCAGGAGCACACTCGGCATAGACTAGGCGGTTTATACAGTCATCCCCACATCCCTTAGACGTGTCCTCATCAGGAGATTTGCAATTACAAGACTGAGGCTCATGAACATATGAAGGCTTAACATTATTATAGTAATCTGCAAAGAATTAATTTTTTTTAAAAACAGTGACAATAAATAGAAATTTTTAGATTAAAATGTAATGAGACACTCACTAGTTCTGATTTTTTTGTAGTTCCAAGATGGAACAGTATCACGCCCAGGCAGTTTGTTGTGAGAATGAAGCCACCACAAATCATAAGGAAGTTGGAAGTTCACTCTCCGTTGACGCAGCCACTTTCCACAATGGTATGGTGGAGGTAAAAGACCATAGGGATGATCCTCAGGTTTGTACTGCAAGCCTTTCTTACTGGCACCCACTGGTCGAGGTCTGCACAAAGAGTACATGATTTAAACCAAAATCAATAATTCAATCCTAGGCCAAATGCCTCTTACATAATGCAGTTTTGAATAAAATGTCAACTTACTCATCCATCTTGTAATAATCCGAAAACAATCCAGCGGGAAGAAAATTCTTCCTCCACCGTGGTTGCTTGGCATCTGCCGAAAAGGGCTTTGGGGCTTCCTCATCTGACAAGGCATCTCCTGGACCACCTGTGCTTGGACCAGGAAGTTCTCCAAGGACACTTTCATCCCTATAGTAAACAAGAAGATAAAAAATGGATGTTGATACAAAAATAAGACTAAAGGCAATGTATACATGAGCTAGCAAGCAACAAAAACCTACCCATCGGTTTCTATGCTGTCAGCTTCAAGTCTTGGCATAGTGCGGCGCTTCTTGCAGCGGGCATTGCGCAATTCTGCTGATGAAGGCAAATCATCAGCACCTAGCTTGCGCTTGTTTCTTGTGCGAGACTCATTTGTAGTCCTGGCTTTCTTTGATGTAGAACTGTGGCTTTCCTCTTTTTCAGACTTAGAACACTTGCTTTTGACAGACTCATCACAGGGGGATGCAGCAGGTCTCTTCATGTCACGCCTGGGCCTCTTTCTTGATACATCATCAGTGTCTGGGAGGGTAACTGCACTGCATTCTTCAGGTATTCTCAACATCTCTGGCAATTCAGCCACCTCATGCTCACTGTCACTTTTGGTCCCATCCTCTGGGCCAGCATCCCCAACGTAACTTGGCATTTCAGGATACTCATATGGCTCATCGACAGAATCATCACTTTCATCAGAACTCCAGTTAGGAGGCATTAATTTGGGTCCCTTAGTCGTACCGGCCGGCATTTGAGGTAGTGAAATATTTTCTGAGAATTTGGCTCGCATAGCCCGTAGCACAGCTTTGCTTGGTTTGCGTACCTTGCACTCTGCTTTTCCATCTACTCTTTTGGACAAGCCAGCATACATGTATTTATCTTTGTTGGGGATTCTGTCAATGTATGGCACAGGGGCATCCTCATTCAATGAGGTTGAAGATTCTCCTGATTTCATGGCACTTTGCTGAGAATTTGGTGACAAAGGAGAATAATTGTGAAGAGGAGGGGAAGACTGGTCTGATGGCTTTGCCTCCTCTTTTATGTCATTCGAACAATTGGATTCTTCAAACTTCAATATCACAGCTTGACTTTCCTTCATTGGCTCCACCTTAACATTTGTACCACTGTCACTTACTTCTTCCTTGAGTGATTTGATCCCATCATCTTGAATTCTAGAATCAGTCGCACTCTCAGCATCAGTATCTCCCTTTAATTCTTCTTCAGTCTTAACATCAAGAGGAAGAGATGTCTCCTTCTTTTTCTTTTTACGCTTGACAGGAAAACCAGTTCTGTTGCACTTCCTCCGTCTTTTGGTCACAGGGTTGCTGCTTTTGGTCTGTTTGGCATCTTTACCTTTCTGTGAAGAGGTGTCCACATTGCTGAGCTTCTCTACTTGGATTCTTACTTCTTTTAGATCATTACTTTTTAAACTTTCCACATCTGGAGGAATGCTATTCGCTTCAGACTTTGCTTCCGCCTTCACTTCAATCTCAACCTTTTTGGTGTCTGTCTCTTTGTCAAGATTGTCAGCCTTTTTGGGTTTGGGCTTTGACTTAGCTTTGATTTTGGGATCAACATCAGATTTCAAAACAGGGATGGGATCATCGTCTTCATGAAATTGGAATGGGTCAGGAGTATTGTTTTCAACACTTCTGTCTTCAGATGCCGAGTCTCTAAGATCTTCTTCAGAAGAAATGCCCAAACCACTTTTCTTTTGGCGCAAATTTTTACTTGTGAGGGTGAATGAATCAGAAGATGATTCTTCAGCTGGAGTAGATTCAGGTGCAACAGGCTCTGCTACGGTTGGTTTGTAGCAGGTTGTAGCCTTTAATTTCGAAAGGCCAGTGATTGCACTCTTCACAGGTGTAGCAGGCAGAGACACATTTAAAACAAAATGCTCTGAGGAAGAAGAAGGTTCAAAAATACCTGATTCAATCAATTTTGAGCCCCCAGGGGACAGTGCCTGAGGTGTAGGAAGAGGTGGCATCAATTTGGTTTGTACAACAGGATGATTTGCTTCGAGAGTGGGCGAGGAAACTGTGCGGCTGTTAGACCTTTTTGGCATCAGTGAGCTCGAGCTCAATACACTGCCAGTTGTTGAATCGACACTAGGCTCCACTTCTTTTCCTTTGCTGCCTCCAGGCTTCCCTTGCATTTCCATACGATGTCGTTTCTTGGGTGTTGTTATAACAGCTCTTGGAGTCAAGTTGATAGAAGGAACCTCTGATGAATATTTGCTTATGCATGCTTCAATAGCATCATCATAAGAATTTCTAGATAATTTTGCCTCAGCATTAGAGCTGCTGACACTGTTTTTGACACTTCCTGCTTGACTTGTTCCAAAGTCTGCTGATAATCCTGATGGAGGTGGAGGGGTTCTATTCATTGACAGAGCACTGCGCATACCCTCCAAATTGTCACTTTGAGCTGCAGATACTGCTCTGGATGCAAATTGGTTAACACTAGTCGGAGCAGTTGATTTTGAAGCTAAACTACTGTCTGCAGCCGATTTAATTGCTGAACTGTTCAAACCTGCACTATCTGAAGTAGCACAGCTCTTGGAATTAGACACTTTGACACTTGTTCCACTAGTGCCATTTGTCTTGATGACAAGAGAGTTCTCTTCAGGAAGTTGATTGTTTTTAGATGGCACAACACTAGAGCTTGCAGATACAGCACTTTTATCACTGGGTGGAGAACAACCTTGGGAAGATTCCTTCACACTAGGTGTGACAGTAATTAGGTTTGAACATGGCACTGAAGGAGAGTTCTTGACCAGAGTCAAATGGGAAGGAGGAGTATCACTTTTGCCACACACACTGGCAAAACTTGCAGATGAATCTGCTTTACTTAAGATGCTTGATTCACCTGCAGGAAATGTGTTTCCCACAGGGCTGCTGCTGGTAGCTGGCATGACTACAGTGACTCTGTGAGCAACACTTGGGCCAGGCAGTATGTTTCCTTTGGCCGATCCTGAGCTGTTGAACGGCTGCCTGCTACCCACACTGGAAATGGGAGGGGTGGGAGATCCTTTGGTTGCACAGGAAGTAACGGCAGGTGGCACATCCGCTGACACACTTGTTGGAGGAGCTACTTTGTTGGACTGATTTGGATTGTTAACAGACAGGTTTCCACGACTTCCTTGGCTTGTAGCACTGACTACGCTGCCTTTGCTACTTATACTGGAAGTGGGGCTATCATCATTGTTGCTTCTTTTATCCTCAGCAGAAGAACTGATGTCAAGGGACATTTCTGGTGATGATGTGACACCAGTTTGGTGGTTGGGAGCAGAGGACATGTGATAATGTCTCTTCTTCAGGGGCAATCTTTGCTCATTGTTTGCCTCAGGTCTCTGGCCCTGAAAAATTAAAAACAAATATAGAGCATTTTGGAAAAAAATATTCAGAAAACACACAATATAGAACAAGAAGGGTGGGTGCATACCTTCGGTGTTTCAACGGCGCTCTTTTTAGGACGCCGTTTTCCTCCTGTGCTACCTTTGTCACGACTGTCCCTGGGAGCGGGTACCACAGGGGGAATGGTATTGTCAGCTTCAGGTCCCGAGTCACGATCACTAGTTTTGGATCTTTCACTTCCTTTGCGTTTCTTCCCTATTCTTTTAAGTCTAAATATTGAGGGAAGTTTGGCTGCCTCACCAAGTCTACAATAATGCAGGACAAGAATATAAAAATAAATAAAAACACACAAAAAAATCAAGAAAAAAATAAAATCAAGTTTTACCGCTTTGTTGAAGGTAACATACCTGTTGGATGGTTGCTGAATGCGAGCTATACAACAGCACTTTTGAAAATCCAAGATAAGCTTTTCCAATTCTTGCAAAAACTTTGGATCAATGGAACTGGAACGACTTGAATGTTTCTTGTGGTTTTTCCGTTTATGATGCTTCTTGTTATGTTTGTGATTTTTGATGCCCCGAGGTAGTGAAACCACTTTCTAACAACCAAAACAAAATATGGTTACTTGATGCTTCTTAACATAGCATAAACCCAATAATAATAAAATGAAAGAGAAATAGCCTCTTACCTCACTGGGGCGTGAAGGTTTAGAGGGACGAACACTGGTTGATGAGGAGGCTGAGGATGGTGCTGGCTGAACAGAGGAGCTAGGCGTGGGCGTATCGGGTTTGAGAGAAAGTGATGAACTTGATGATAGCAGTGCAGCAGCCGCCGCTGCCAGCCTGGCGGCGTGGCCTCTTCTCCTTCCCTTCTTTCTTTTCTCAACACTAGTTGGAAGCCTACGCTTGGAAGATGATGATGATTGGTTGCAGCTTGGAGAGGAGTCTTGTTTACTGGATCTTTTAAAGGACCCCAAATCCTTAGATGAATTATTGGGGTAAGATTTTGACTGGGCCATTGGGGAATGCCCATATGTGCGACCATCAGCATTTTTCTTGACACGATCACAGGCGGTTGGTAAATCTACTTTCTGATACAATTTTTCTTTTTCTTGAACACTGTATACTGTTGGTTGAATGTACTTCACTTGGCTACTCTGATGGTTTTGACTACTTTGACTTTTCTTCTTTTTCTTTGTTAGACCCATCAAAGAAAATTCAGACTGGTCACATTGCACACCCTGGCTAGTCACTTGAACTTCCCTAGGTCTATGTGTTGTAAACATTAAAATTTTATCACAGCGTTCTTCACTCTGATCTGAGCTTTCAGACTCCTTCCGTTGCTTGACTTGTTTCCTATTCTTAAGCTTGCTCTGGTCCAAGCTGCAAACACTTTTAGATGAAGGCTTTGAGTTGAAAGGAAGACAAGGCTCAAGAACAGGAGGAACTTTTTTCGGCCTTCCTCGCCCCCTCCGAGCAGGTGCTGTCAACATTGGCGATGAAGACATTTCATCATCAGAGTCATCCATTGTCAAAATAGGAGGCACTCTGACATCCTTCTGTCTTTCCAATTGGTTTGAGCTCTTTTTAGGTGACTTAGAGCTTGATAAAGGGAGTACTGGCATTGAAACATGTTTCCTGCAGATCAAAATTAAGTCCATTAATTTCATTCAGAATCAATTTGTGGTCAACAAACTTTATTTCTAAGTTAGTAACTGTGCGGTACCTCCTGTGATCCTGATGGGCGAGTCCTCGTGGTGGTGATGGGAGTGCCTTCAAAGGATGTTGAGGGGAATGGGCAGGTGATGATTGATGCCATGGTGAACCATTTACACAATAGATACCACTATCAGGTGAAACATTGCTCACCGAGCAATAAACCTCCAGGTCTGCAGGACCTGGTCTACCCGAAGGCCCCGCGGAAGGCTCTACGCAACGAGCTGGCAATGAATTGGAAGAGAGAAACTGGGAGGGGTGTGCATGTTTCAGTCTGACAGCATCTTTTGAACTCTGGCTGCTTCCAGCTGAAAATAAAAACAAGTTTGAAGGAATTTACAGAAAATGCTTGTAAATAGAAATAAAAATCTGACAAGAGTTAACTTACAACTTGTGCTAAGTTTAGGCCCAGACACACGGACAGGCGCAGAGCTTCTTTTCCCTGATAATCGTTCAGTGCTCTCCACAAACTTCTGTAAAAGGCTCGAAGAGTACTGAGCTTGTCTGCTGTCCCTGCCCCTGTCCTCATCACTAGATTCATCCTCCTCCCCCTCATCGTCTTCTTCATGTTCAGCATCATCATCTTCCTTATTATTAACTGTGTTGGAACTTGGTTTTGGTTTGGGTGCAACTTGAATCCTTTTGATAGCATCTTTGACCACCTACAGTAAAGAGTGAAAAGCATGAGTTTCACAGACTTTTTTCCAATTTGATAATGATCAAAATGACACTGAACACGTACTTGCACTGGCAGCTCCACATCACTGCTAGACTCGTTGGCCGCGGACGTCTGCGCTGTCGAACTTGAAATGAGTTTGCGCTCAGACTTTTTCTCATCAACACTGTTAAGATCTTTGAAATTGTGAGACTGAGTCGTAGAGGAAGAACTAGTATGCGGACGTGTGGAGGTCACTTCGTTACTCAACCCCTGAAAAACAGGACATAAGTTAAAATTAGCGCAAGCGGTTCACTTATTCTCATCATGGCTCCTGGTGGACAGGCAACGCGGTGCACTCGCTCGGCTCGGGCGGAGCGCCAGGTGGCTGGGCCGGTCGCCGGCCGCCCACTGAGGCGTGGCGTGGCGCGGCGCAGCTGTCCGGCCGCGCCCGTGCCGAGCGCCGTGCGCGCGCACCCTATCTCCGGGCGATCTTGCAAGGCCAGGTGCACGCGCTGCGCCCCGCCAAGACAGGTACCTCCTTGACCAGCAGACTGATACCGAGAGTCGTTCTGTCTCTCTCGCACCTATACGGGACGCCCCATGAGTACGAGAGAGACAGAGCGACGGAAAGGACTCTCTGCAGCGGGCTCCAGCGGCTTGCCGACTTGCGGGGGAGTCGAGGCTTACCTTGATCCTGTCCGTCATTCGGCTGGGCTGCACTTCCAGATCCTTGCGACGGACTGCCCGCAGTGGAGACGGCTTCTGGGGTTCCTTCAGCTTCTCCTTCAGCCTGTTCTCTTCGGCTTCAGGATTTGTATGGGAGAAGTTGCGCTTAGGGTCACTCCGTTGGTCCTCTTTTGGGTGCAGGTTCATACTTCTGAACGGTTTATGTTCCTCCTCCTTCCTCATTGTGACTCTCCTTTCATCACTTTTGTCCCCATCCTTGGCAGTTTGACTACCAGCTTTCACATCACATCTTTCTTCATTCTTATCATTTCTAGGGACATTTAACCGTGACTTCACCAACGTAGGCTGTTGTTCATTGGAAGAGCGCTAAACACACAAAAGTGAGGCATGCAGTTAGAATTTGTATTCAAAACCATTAATGGAGCAAGAACTTAACTTATGAATAGGGGACCAACCTTATCAACATCTCTAACAGGAACAGGTTTTGGCGCCGGGCTAGAAGAAGAGTGGCTAGACTCACTAGAACGAGACGAACATGAACTATCACTTGAAGCTGAGTCTGAATCAGAATCATATGAATTTCGTGAGCTGCTCTCCGAATCCTTTACAAAAAAAAGAGGCAACAGTGAGGGATCATCTCAGGGAAACCTTAAAATCCAGACTTGTAAGAACTTAATACTTACAGAGTCACTTGCTGAACCTTGAGCCGTGCCAGACTCCGAGTCAGCATCCTCTCCATCAGAGTTGCGAGAAGAAGATTCACTGGAAGAATCTCCTTTCTCATTTTCATCATCATCATCTTCATCATCATCATCGTCGTCACTATCACTGTCATCGTCTCCACCCCCACCTCCTACGTGACCTCTATCACTTTCCGACCAAACTGAAGCCCCTGCAGCTGGCAGTGACGTGGAAGGAGAACCCTAAAATCAAATAGACATTTGAAAACCATACAAAGTACTGTTTTACACAAAAAGGTCGTTGAAAGGCAATAATGGAAATATCAAACATACTTTAATGGCATCCATGTCAACTGTTGACGGCAGGTCTTCAGGTTCTGAATCTTCAGCTGGTCGGTGGATGACAGCACTCCATGCTGAACTCGTCAAGATGTCTCCAGAAACGGGGGAAAACTGACAGAGAGGAAAATTTTAATAATTCAAGACATGGCTCATGAACAGAGGTGTTAAGTCAGAGGATAACGAGGAAACACACCTTCTTGACATCCACGGGGATGGATGTGCTAGGCAGGTTACTCCTTTCCACATAGTGAATGTCAGAGTATGGTGTTTTATCAAGCTGTGGCATGCTATATAGCTCCATACAGCTCTTACGGAGTAATCATTGCCATCTGAAATAGGAAATTTTTAGACTAAATAAAATAGCTCTTTGATTGGATTGATTACTACTAGAAGATATTCCTAAACAATAATAAATGAATAGGAAGTGGCTTTGTTTCATTCACATATGAATGGGCAACAAATCTTTGAATGAATGTGAGAATAAAAATTAATGACTGAAGAAACTGCAGAAGGCATTGTTTTTTTTTTTTTAGAAGAAGGGTTAGGGCGATTTGCCACAAAGGGATTAGGATCACATGACTCTACGCTCCGATTAAAAGTTGCATAATGGCCTTAAGTTGCAATGAACAGACCATTAACATGGTCAGACAGACAGAAGAACTTTTGAGGAAACTGTCAACCTATTTCAAATGTTCTCTTGGTTGAAACAAGATGTAAACATTGACCAAAAAGAGAGAGAAAGAGGGAACACACTTAAAAATGCATTGAATTACACCTACAAATGTGTGGTATTTCAAACAAAATATCCCAACAATTCCCTGGGGTCTTTAAAGCGCAAGGCACATCCGACCACCTGATGAGAGGAAAAGCAGGTTAATGAAACCATCTGCCCTTCGCCTTGCGACTGCGACTTGCGCTGCGCCTTGAACCTTGTGCATAGGCTTGCAAGACAGCCTTGCAGTGCAAAGTGCAGGCGAGCATCCGCTTGCAGAAGGACCCCCGAGTCGAGAAAAGGGCGGGTGACAGCCGTCAATCAACCATCTCAACATTGATGTCGCACCATTCCTTTTGGCGGTAAAAACATACAATGCACAGACGCCCCGTTCACAACACGTCGAACAAGTATCACTCAACTTCTCATTTTCACTTCACACACACGGAAATGGGTCACATCTCACTGTTCTATCTCACCCCCGGAAACTTAAGTCTTGGTTGAAACACCTGACCACTCAAACCGTCTTCTAAACACCAGGAAAATAGAAAAAATTTCACCTCTTCCACTATTATTTACCTAATTCTTCTCCATTCTTCATAAACACTACCAAGCCTTACAAAATGGCGGTGCGGTCGGTTAGCACTGCACCTTGATTCTCTTGGGTTGCCGCCAAAGGAAGTCCCACAAGAATCCAACCAGCTTGTTTACGTTTTCTTCCGTTTCTAGGTGACTCCAGGGCTCATTTAGACTGCTGTGCCTGATCATTCAAACACATAAATATTGTGTCACAATTCCAATGAATCACAGTGACCCATAGTTAATTTACTCGAAGCATCTCGGAGCGTCAACTTTACATGCAGTCACGCAACTGAACACATCTATTTGGCTAGTTATCTGCTCTAGTTTCCTTTGGAGATTGCTCCGAGGTGAAAAAACACGTGTAACAATCAGGAAGGAAAATAGGAAACTTTTGGTACCTTTGTTGGCGTTTTTCGAGCAGTGAAATGCCCAAGGCAGCCGGAGCATCCAAACGAGCCCGCCATTCAGGCCAGCCACCACCAAGCCGTTCTGCAAATAACGCCTCTATTCGCACAAAAATCAGGATGACCAAAATTACGAATGACGATTCAAAATTGGGCCATGTCAACTTAATGGAATCTTATCATCAAATAATAACAATCACGTAAAGAGCTGCGGTATTTAATTACAGCAACTGTAGATCACAAACGTATACCCAGGATCCACAGCGTCTCTTCTTGGAGCCTGTGAGCATTTAACTCTCTAGTGATTGTCTGCACATAGGTGTGATTTCTTTCTGTAAAACTCAAATGTAAACGTTGTGAGTTAAAAGTTCGCTGCTCGTTGATTGATACTACCCTTGGACTATATACTTTGATGGGGAAATCGAAACTTAAGCCTCAAAATGGCTACGATGAGAACTCTGAGCAAGAATTTACCTTACCTTCAGCAGCAATTTTGTGCTCTGTTAGGTAATACAAGTGCACCCGTTAAGGTTATGAGCGTAGTTGTACTGTTTGGATACTTCCTGTCTTTCTCTCAAGAAGCCGTGAATGTTTTGAGTGTGAGGCCTGGTTACATATTCCCTCCTGCTTTCTGGATATGGACAGCCTTCACGTTTTGCTTCCTGGAGCTGCACTTCTGGGAAGTTTGTGTTGACATTGTGACTGTTGGTTTGTGTGGAAAACTAATTGAGCCACTATGGAGCTCAATGGAGGTTGTCACCTTCTTTGCTATTGTCAACCTCGGAGTGGCGGCACTCAGCGCATCATTCTACCTGTTCCTGTACATGTGCTCATCGGACACAATGCTCCTCTTCGACATCCACATCCACGGAATGGCAGGATACATTGCGGGAGTTGCTGTCGCAGTGAAACAGATTATGCCTGACCATATTCTACTCAAGACTCCGTTGGGAAAGATGACAAATAGAAATGTGCCTCTAAATGTTTTCTTAGCATCACTTGTATTATGGTTGATTGGTTTCCTTGAGGGCACATATCCTACCATGTTTGCATCTGGTGTTCTTGTCAGCTGGACATATCTACGTTTTTATCAATGGCATAGTAATGGCACCAAAGGTGACATGGCAGATAATTTTACTTTTGCAAGGTAAGGAAGCTCCTTTGGTATACAATTCTGCTCTTAAACAATATGGTTGACTCTGCTATCTGACATCTTTGATTCTTTTTTCAGCTTCTTCCCTACTGTTTTACAACCTCCAATAGCTGTGTTTAGTAATACAGTTCATAGTTTCTTAGTAAGAATACGCCTCTGCCGGCGCACTGTACGGAAGTTTGATATGGCTGCTGCTCCAACGGGAGTTACAGTAACTCTACCTGGAATTGATCCCCATGACATGGAGAGGCGCAGGTAACTGCAGCTTTTATTTGCTCCTTTAAAGTTTCCAGTTCTATTTATTTATTGCTGTTTATTTTTATTACAGATTAATAGCACTGAAGGCTCTAAATGAGCGACTTGGCAAGACTGACTCGTCTGTATCCAGTCTGGTCGGAATACCCCGCCCATCTCAAAAAGATCGATCTAAGATTGCCACCTCACCTATACCATCAAATGCTTCATCAAGTAGCTCAGTGGTGTCTATTCCAATACCGTCTTCGGTGGAATCTCACAGTTTGGCAACACCGTTCACTTCCCCCTCAGTGCTCCCAGTTCAGTCAGCCATTGTAGATGTCAGTGGTGGCACCACAAGCCCTACATCAACTTAACAGTTCTAATTTAGAGCATCGAGTTTTTTTTTTTTGTTATTGTTATTCTTTTAAAAATAGTGGCAGTTGAAATTGGAGATTTGAGTGCATTGGAGACAGTCCCAAGATATCTCATTTTGTTTTGCATAAGCCTGCTGTCACATGTCCCCTTCAAGACTGGATCGACTGAGCAAAGTGACATTATACTGAGTCATTCCTTGTGAGGAAGTCTTTGTGATAAATGTTTATATTTGTACCTATGAAGTTAGCTCTGTACATTATTTTAGTTATGATGTGTCCTCCTTAGTCACATGTACCCTACTGAGTTGTTCTTGTTTTAGCTATCACCAGGCTTATTGCTTATTCTTTACTCCTATGATAGAGGGGTAAGAATTATTTTAAAATTCAAACTTACTATCTCAAACAGTAAGGATACCTGGGGCTAAGGAGGAAAACTGGTGATTTTTTAATAGTTATAAGAAGTGTCATTCAATTGATAGAATTTCACATCTCAGTGGTTTGTCATAAATCTTATTGTAGGGCTTTAAAAAATTAAAAAAAGAAAAGAAGTTTAAGAGTGATGTTTGATGTTTTTATATTATAGTATATTCTATTTCAAAGATGTGTGAAGTGCTTTGTGGAGTCTCTAAAGAAATTAATTTAGATGAACGAAGTATGTGTTACTGTATCAACAAGATTCTAATAATTTGTGTTGACTCGTGTTTTCTATACAATTGTAAAAAGTCTGAGTATATAACTTTCTTGGAGCTTCCCACAGGTGGTCGTACAGTATATTCAGGTACAGATACCTAGGTCTTTGGGCCTTTCCTATTATTTTGGATTGACCAAAGCTCTATTTCTGTGCACTTTCTCATCACACCTAGCTATTAAACTCACAAACCTACACCAGAAAAGCTGCATTAGCATTATTAACCAACTAATGAAAATTTTAATTGCAAGAACTTTTTTTTTCATGTGGCTGACTTTATGAACTTCCATGTGATGGCATCAATCAGAATAAATTTTTGTTTTGAATTTCTGTTGCCTTGCTACCAGATCTTTCATATTACATTCCATGTTGGCAGAAATGAATGAAAGGTGTGAGAAACAGTCAAAAGAAAACAACAACCAACAATTTAATAAGTCGTATACAACCAGTACTGACACATTAAATTGGTTTTTTACATTTTTTTGGCAAAATAGGATGCTACTGATTGCATAACATTTTAAAATTTAAAGCACCTCAGAATCTTTGATGAACAAATACTTGCGAAAAGATTACATAAACACATTTTTGCTCAAGACATTCTTGAAAAGATATAGAAAGAAAGAAAGAAATGAAATCAACATTTTCTTTCACAAGGACAGGGATTTCAATCACATGGGATGAGCCCTTTTCAATTAGAAGGTAGAAAAAAATATGCTGTCATATCAGTCAAGTACAGCAGGTTTAGATTTAGTACTCCGTAATGAATATTTGCACTAATTTGACATACACAACATAACAAAAGCAACAAAATTGTAATAAAATTTAACTATATGTTCATCTTAAAATGATATACAATAATTGTGATCTCAGTGCCAAATGGGCAGATTGCCAAGTTTGTGACAAGGTTCAGTTAAACATACAGTAGCATAAAAAAAGTGAGAGATTCATCACACAATCACTGTAGAAGACTGAATAACGAGACAAACCATTAACACTCTGCACAGAAGGTACCTTACAAATAACATGTCGAACGACTTCACATGACATAATATCTGGGACCCAAGAAAAGAAAAAATTCCAATTCAAAATAAAACTATAAATTGATCCACGTCAAAAATAAGACCCCACAGAATGACTAACTTGCATCAATGCAATTAGCGGTAATATGTGGGTGGGGGATTACTCGAGTTAATTGGCCACTGCTGTCCATGGGCCACTGGGGGTGGCGGGCCTCTATATTGGTTGTCATGGTAGTGGGGAGGCCTCACTGACATTCCTGGAGGCACACCCTGCTGGGGGTGTGGTGGAGGCACACCCTGCGAAGGAGGCCCTTGAGGCACATAGGGCGGCTGCACTACAGGTGCATAAGTCACTGGAGGATAGTAATTAGGGGGCGGTTGATGGGGTGGCACTGCATACGAATGGCTGTACTGCGTCGGAGGGGGCTGACTGTAATGGTGGTGGTACGTGTTTTGCGGCGGTTCCACATCCTGAATAGGCACTGTAATCAAGTTAGTCCGCATGCTATTCTGAGTATGCTGTGTGGGTGGAGGTGCTGCTGGTGCATAGCCTGGGGGCGCCACAATCATAGGCGGACGATGCATTGGAGCATAGGGTGGTGGAGGGGGTGGTGGTGGAGATGGGCCACCGCGACTTCTGTGATGGTTGACATCCTGAATAAAACACATTAACAAGAAGAAAAATAAATAATTAGCCAACAGAACAAACAGCACTTTAATTTCAGAAACAAAAGTGGTACTTACATGGCCTCTATCACTTTTCCCTCTTGACTGTGGTGGAGCAGCAGAATGAGGCACTGAGTGTGAAGAGGAATGCGAAACTTGATGCGAAATTTGGTGAGAACCGGGATGTGATCCAGGGTGAGAGCCGGGGTGTGAACCATGGTGTGATCCATGGTGTGAACCAGGGTGAGAGCCAGGGTGTGAGCCAGGGTGTGAACCAGGGTGAGAACCAGGGTGAGAACCAGGGTGAGAACCAGGGTGAGAACCAGGGTGAGAACCAGGGTGTGAACCAGGGTGTGAACCAGGGTGTGAACCAGGGTGTAGAACCAGGGTGAGAGCCAGGGTGTGAACTAGGGTGTGAATGGGACATGGAGTGAGAGGAGGGATGGGAAATGGCATGGGGTGGTGGATGCACATGGGAAGAAGGGTGGGGAACAGAATGGGAATGTGACACTGAGTGGGAAGAGGAATGAGGCACAGAGTGGGAGGAGGGGTGAGGCATAGAATGGGATGAGGGATGAGACACAGAGTGCGAGGAATGAGCAGAAGGGGGAGGATGGGACGATGAATGAGAAACAGAATGGGATGAAGGATGAGAAACTGAGTGATGAGAAGAAAGAGCTCCCGGTCCAGAGACCGTCATTAGTTTCTCAATTGAAGATGACTCCTTCATGTGTGAATTGAACTGTGAACTGCTGATATCAGTACTTGATGTTGTGTGACGATGGTTGATGTGAGCATGCAAATCCCTCTGAGAGAGGTACGTCCGTCGACAGCCCACGATTCCATATCTAGAGCCACCATGAACACACATGAACACTGTACCAAGCCCCACTTGTTCCACTCGATGAACCTTGTCATTACACCGAGGGCAAATCTTCTCCTCTTTCTTGGCACATTTCAGGCAAAATACATGTTTACAAGGAATCTGCAACGCAGTATAAAAAATGGTTAAAAGTTTCTCAAAAATTCTAGATACTTTCATTTAAAAATTTTGGCAATAGACGACAACATACCATTCGACCATAGATTAGGATAGGTTTGTTACATTGGTCACAGCAATGGATCATTGGATTTAGAACCTTTTCTCCGACAAGATTTACCCGATGATCCCAGTTCAATCTAAGCATAGGCTCAGGGGGGCCTCTATTTAATGTTGTAAAGGTTGGTGCCTCGAGGAGAGAAATGTCAGCTTCCATATCCACTGTAAGGGCAACCAGAAATTAGGAAAACATTATAAACTGTACACATGTAAACCATGACTTGTAACAGAAGAAAAATAATTAAAAAGCCAGAATTGAATGGGGAAACTCGATGAATGAGTAGGATAGGTGAACTTACATTGTTGCTGTTCCTGTACTTGTTTAGGCACTGGTTGTTCATCATTTTCTTCTGGCATATCCTCTCCAGATGGCATTGGCATCTCTTCGTCATCACTCTCAATAGTCTGAGTAGATAAGAAAAGGACAAAAGGTAAAGTTGTCAAATTCACATCCAAGAGTGTCACAGAGATAACAAAATTAAGTGGAAGCAGATGATGACCTTTGACGCCTTCTTGTTCCTTCCTCTTCCTCGCCCCCCTCGGCCCCGTCCTCGCCCCCTGGCTCTTCGGTTGGAACGATTTCCACGCATCTGAAAAGCAACAAAATTGAATGCATAAAATTAAACACTTGACAGCAACTCACATCCTGAGAACACCTTACCGGTGGATCAGGTAATGTCTACATGAACAAAACTTTCAGGGACATCGGATCGGAACATATGTACAATTGGAAACAAAAAAGGTTTTGGGGGTCACACAAACGATTACCAATTGATAGCGAAATGCTTCAAAATAAGTGCTTATGTTCGCGATGGGTTGGTTCGCACAGGCACCACACCACTAACCCAATAACTTTTCAGTAAAACTTATGAACCTTTCGTGTAATTGTAATCCTACGCAGTACGATAAAAAATTAGTATCACACTTACTTTTTACAACAGCCTAAAGGATTAAACTTAGGTGAATAAATGACCAAAATAAACAGCTTGTTACACGTCCATAACCTCTTTTCACCACGACCGGTTCACTACCAACATACCCACGCGAAAAACAAATAACACTCCCAGAATCCAGGAACACCAACTCTGAAAACAAAAGCAGAAGGGAGGTACGAAGCGTCCGGCGTTCGAATCGACTTGAACTTGCACGAATGTCGCTGCTTGTTTTCAAGTGGAGTTCTATCCGTCGGTTTAAAAGAAGTAATGAGGGTGAGAATTCTTGATCAATGTTACTTTCGCCTTATGTCTTTATTGTGAAAGCTGTGACAACGTAAATGCTTCATACGGTATAACCTCTTAATTTGTGCATTGTTTGTGGTTTGTTGATTGCAGTGACAGCCCAATTGCTGAATTCATGACCAGTTCCAAGGTGATGCTTGCCCACTAGAAGGACTGCACTACTTCTTGCCGAAAACATGGCTGGCATGCGACCCGTGTTTCTGAAGCCAAAAGATGACGACTTAGTCCAAGAAGATAAGTCCGACTTGGATGCAGATCAAAACACATCATTTATCTACAACCCAAACCTTTCTCTGTCATTGGACCAACACCGACAAAGACTACCTGTCTTCAAGAACCGAGATCACTTACTGTATCTGTTGGAGCAATATCAAACTGTAGTTTTGGTTGGTGAAACTGGTTGTGGCAAAAGTACTCAGATTCCACAGTACCTGTATGAATCTGGTTGGTGTTCTGATGGAAAACTTGTTGGTGTTACTGAACCACGCAGAGTTGCAGCTACAACTCTAGCAAGTAGAGTTGCAGATGAAAAGGGAACCCCACTGGGTGGTTTGGTGGGATACTCAATTCGGTTTGACGATACCTTTGATCCTGTGAATACCAGGATAAAATACATGACCGAGGGAATTCTACTTCGCGAAATGATGGCTGACCCTTTGCTGAGGAACTATTGTGTGATAGTGCTGGATGAGGTGCATGAACGAACCCTCTTGACTGATATTATAATGGGACTTCTGAAAAAAATCCTGCAAAAACGGCGCACCTTGAAGCTGATTGTAGCCTCTGCAACCGTAGATGCTGAGCAGTTACGAGACTTTTTCAACTTCAATGTTTCAAAGGACTCGAAGCAAAAAGATTCTTCTGTGATAATTAGTGTTCAAGGACGGTTGTATCCTGTGGATGTATTTTATGTCAAAGAACCTGTAGCTGATTATGTCAAGGCCTCTGTAGACACAGCCATGAAAATTCATGACTCTGAGCCCAAAGGAGACATTCTAATATTCCTCACTGGACATGAAGAAGTAGATCGTGCAGTGTCTCTTCTAAAAGAGCACGCATCCCAGAACAGAAACAGTGAATTGAAGTTACTGCCGCTGCCAATGTATGGTTCCCTGCCTTATGGTGACCAGCTCAAAGTTTTCCGACCAACTCCTAGAGATCTTAGAAAAGTTGTGGTCGCTACAAATATAGCTGAGACCTCAATTACAATTTCTGGAATAGTTTATGTAATAGATTGTGGATTTATGAAACTACGTTGGTTTAATCCAGAAACGCAGGTTGACTCTCTAGTGCTGGTTCCAACATCACAAGCCTCAGCCGACCAACGTGCCGGGCGAGCAGGACGTGTCAGATCAGGCAAAGCTTACCGTCTGTACCAGGAAGAAGAATTTGAAAAGCTGGCTGCAGCCACTCCTCCAGAAATGCAAAGGACAGAATTATCAGGAGCTGTTTTACAATTGAAAGCATTAGGCATCAACAATGTGCTCCGCTTTAATTTTCCATCTCCTCCACCTGCTAAGAACCTTCTATCCGCATTAGAACTTTTGTACGCTTTAAATGCAATTGATGATAGCGGGCAGTTAACTGATCCCCTTGGTGTACAGATGGCTGAATTCCCAGTGTCACCTCTTCACTCCAAAACTCTGATTACTTCTGGTGAGTTTGGATGCTCTGAGGAGGTGGCATCGATAATGGCTGCTTTGCAGGTTCAAAACATCTTTACGAAACCAGGAGGACAAGCAGCAATCAGAGCTCGTATAGCTCATCGTAAATTTGAAGTTGCTGAAGGTGACTTGTTGACTTTGTTAAACGTGGTTGTAGGCTTCAAGAAGCAGGAGGGCTCCCGGGCAAAGCCATGGTGCCATGAAAACTTTTTGAATTATAAGGCTCTAAAAAGGACTGATCAAATAAGGAACCAAATAATCAAACTTCTCACAAAGTTTAAGATACCAATAACTTCCTGTAATGGTAGGTCTGAAATTGTGTGCAGGTGTATTGCTGCTGGTTTCTTCCCTAATGCTGCTTATTTGCACCACTCCGGTGTCTACCGCACTGTTCGAGGTGGACAAGAACTCCATATTCATCCCAGTTCAGTTTTGTACACTTTGGAGCAACCCCAGTGGGTTCTATTCAGTGAAATTATGAGCACAAACCGTACATATATGAGGGACCTGACTGTTGTACAGCCAGATTGGTTAGAAGAATTAGCTCCACATTTTTATCAGAAAAGATTTGATAATGACTAGAAGTAGATATATATTCAAATTTCGGTGGTGAAGTGTGACTGACATTTGTTCAATGTAAATAAGAAAAAATAAAAATGAGAGAAATTCAGAATGCATTTTATTCAACCCAAGTTTGAAAGTTAAAAACAATTTTTAAAGCTAGGTAAGTTTTGCCCTCAGGACATAAACTAAATTTTCTTTGCATTAGATTCTGAACTATGCTGTTTAACACAGTGGAGAGTAGAGCCCTAGAGTGGGTCCGGGTTCGGAGCCTCAGCTGAGATGTAACAGCGCCCGGCGGGTAGGCAACCCAACTGACCGATCAGCCTGGGGCGCCTGCGCGGTAGGCAACCCAATGGACACCCCTGTCGCGAGGCGAGAGAAGGAACGTTCGTAAGTTTCAGGTCTTTCAGTCTCAGGTCAGGCCATCTTTCTGTATTTCATGGTGGTGGGCTCGCAGCACAAAGGATCTAGATGGACCCCTCGGAGGGCACTCGGCATTGGGCCGCGAAGGCTTGAAGTCCGTGAAGCGGCCGCGCGATTCCACAACCCGCTTCATTCAGGCTTCAGCGGACAGATTCCGAGAGTCGTTTTCGTCGCTCTGACTCCCTCACGCGCATGGGGCGGTCCGTAGGGGTGCGAGAGAGACAGAGCGGCGAAGGAGTGTTCGGAATCAGACGGCTTGGCCGCACCAGACCGCGGTCGGCGTCCCTTGCTCTCGGTGTCTCGGTGCTCCTCCACTCCTCCGACTCCCTTTCGCTCGCGCCGTTTAGCCATTCCTCGTGGGCTGTGATTCATTGGTCCGGGCTAACTTTAGACTTTGGACGCCGCGATGCATAGGTGGTGGACGGCGCGCCGCGGTCGCGTGGGATTTGGGGAGGGGGAGGGGGGGTCTCGAGAGAACCGTGAGTCAACGAGGTTGCGCCGTGGGGGGGAGGGGGAAGGAATTTTCACGCTCCTTCGTGGGAGGGGTGGAATTTTGCCAGCGGTTCTTCCCTTCTCACCCGTGTAGTACGAGGAGCGGCACGGGGAGGAAAAAGGGGGGGGGGGGGTAAAGGCGGGAGCACCGGGAGGCGCCACTTTTCATTCCCCGCTCTCAAGCGATCTTGCGAACACCTTAGACTCTCTTGGGAGTTTTCGAACGAGTCCGACGGTTCCGACGAAAAAAACAAATCGAATAATCGAACAGTATCGCGACGCGCGCGCACCCCGAAATCGCTGCAGCGACCGATCTGTTTCCGATTCGATTGCGGATTCCGACAGTGACCATGGAGTACGGATGGAGAGGGTGAGTACCGAGTGACAGGTGACAGCACGGCGTTGCCTCTGGCATGCCACTGGCAACGCGCCGTGCACCGTTCTGCCGCTGTCCAGGGACAGAACGGCTCCCAGATCCTTGGAAAGGCTTTCGATTGCTTACCTTTCACGCGTCGACTATTTGAGGTTGAAAATGGAGTTGTGATCACCCGGCTTCTACCAGACATTTTCTACATAGAAAAACATGTTTTTTTTAAGAAACCAAAAAATGACAAAAAAATAGTCAATGACCCAGCCACCTTTCTCACTGTTTAAGAATGATTCCAGAAAAATAATTTTTGTTTTTAATTTTTAAAAAAATGGAAAACACAATTTGCCCGGCCCTTGTTGGTCCAGCGATAGCGGGAGGGGCGCGCGCAATGTGTATATTGTAGGCGAGAGAAAACGTGACCTTGACGCGACGTCGCCTGGCGTGCGCACGTGTCGGCACGTGTCACAGGGAAGTCCCATGCGCATGTCGCTCGCGCACAGTGTTGCATTTGCATTGTAAGAAGGCAAAACTCCCCACGAAAGGGTTGCCAACCCACTATCTGTGCTTCACTCTCGATGAGTTGGCGAGCAGTGCTGCCACTCAAAAAACACCATTATGCACGAGTGACAAGAGGGTTGCCAACTCTACCCTGCCTACTAGGCAACTTCTCGATAGGGAAGTCAAGATGTTGCCCAATGGCAGGCTAAAACCAAGATGTTGCCCAATGGCAGGGCTGAAACCAAGATGTTGTCTAGTGGCAGGCTGAGGTAACACTTTCCACGCTCATGCATCGTGGGATTGTTTTTGCCTACTTTGTCTCCACTTCCCGACTGCATTTTTGACACCCTCCCGATGGCCTTTGGGCAGTAACGCATCGCTACCCGCCGGCTAGTGTATTCTCAGGCCGCATATTTCTTCTGGCAGTGTGACGTTTTAGGGTTTTAGGGTCCGCCGCGACACGGCTCCCACGAGTGGCTCTCCCAGGACGCGTAGTTCATCAGCTCGACGCGTCGCCGTGTTACGACACCTGCAGACTGATTCCGAGAGTCGTTTGCGCCACGCCCCACGAGTGCGGCAGGAGAGACAGAGCGACGAAAACGACTCTCGGAATGAGTCTGCGATGAGAAGCTCTTCCGCAGGACAAAGGCAGACTGCTGCACAGTGGGCCAGAAGACCTGTGGAGGCGGCCAAAATTCTAGACGCCTTTTGAACTCCAAATAAGTTGCTAAGTGGGACTCGAACCGAACGTGTGACCCCACCAATGGATTCCTCGTTCGGAGAGCAATCCATTGGTGGGGTCACCCGTTCGCTTCGAGTCCCATTTAGCGACTCTGGAGCTCAAAACGCGTCTAGAGTGTTGGCACACCGAGACTTTATCGGAACGTCCCACCCGAGAGGTGCCGTCCGCGTTGTTCCGTTTCCGCGAAGGCGATCCATGGCGCCTCTGATTACACTGACGTCTCGGCCCCAGAATAACCCACTTGAGGGCCCGAAATAACAGTTTGCCTCAAGTTAAACTACCGACGTACTGACGCGGCCAAGGCCCGACCCAGGCCCGCCCCAGGCCCAACCTGTGGACAAAGTAGCCGTTGGCAGCATCACGCGCGCAGCAGAGCGATTCGCATCGTCGCTCTGTCTCTCTCGCACTCGTGGGCGTTCCGTGTGGGTGCGAGAGAGGCGGAGCGAGTCAGGGCGAGGCCTTGGGCCTTGAGGGTGGCGGCGCCCCAGTGGCAACCTAGTGGCCGACCACCGCGTGGCGCTTCGTGGCACGGTGACCCACTGAGCCGTCTCGTCGCTCTGTCTCTCTCGCACGCCCACGTCACGCCGGCACGCCCCGTGCGTGCGAGAGAGACAGAGCGACGAGACGGCTCCTCGGGATCAGTCTGCGGCTCGCTTCCTGAAGGACTGAGGGCCAGCGTCTGATCAGGCCACCCTAAGAACAAGAAATGCCGCGAAAATCTCACCATGACGTCAAACGACGTCATTCACTGGCTATGACTGATGTACAGTCAAAGTTTTAGTCAATTGGACAGTCATATTGACGTCATCTTGACTTGTTTGACTCCTTCACGAGTGTTTCGTGTTCCTTGAGTATCAAGGTGTCTGCCATTTCCCTCAACGTTTATGCAGACTTTGTGCACTTTGTTGCCGACGAAGCCGTGGGAATGGAAAGAACGAAAGGATGCACGTCTTTTTTGTCGCCAGTCGCAGACTGCTCTGCTTTCGTCGCTCTGTCTCTCTCGCACTCGTGGGGCGCCCTGCTAGGGTGCGAGAGAGACAGAGCGAGAAGACGGCGGAATCGGCCTGCAGGCGTTGCCGTGCACCGCGTTCCAGAAGTTCCAGACGACCACCGCGGTGCCGCGGTCACTCGCCAGTGCGGGTTTACCCGCGGGACAACGGACCGAGATAAAGACGATAAAACGCTCCGGCCGGTTTGATGGAGCCTCGCAAGCCTCGCCCACACTTTGTCCCATCGGCATGCAACTTGGTGCGAACAAGAACTTGTTCATTTGCCGTCACACTGAGAATGGAAGAATCTCGATTAGTTTCGTATTTTGGGGCTAGCCATTACTTTCTCATGCACACAAATTTGGGTGAGACGGGGTGAGAATATTTTAGCGTCCAAATTTGAGTGGCAGAATTCCATTCTCACTGAGTGGTGGTGGTGGTGGTGGTGGTCGTCGTCGTCGTGGTGGTCGTGGTGGTCGTGGTAATGATGATGATGGTAGAGATGATGGTAGTGATGACCCAAGGTATATATCCTGGTTATGACTCTCCCTCCGTGTTTTCTGTCTTTAGCGACGGAAACGTGTGCACGATTTACAGTGGGCACAGCTGCACCGGGGATTATTTTGACGCGGACAATGATCGAGCACGACGCCGGGCCGCCGGGCGTTAGCCGTGGCCTTCAGGGCCTTCAAGGGACGGGCCTAAATTTAAATTAACTGTTTCGCCGGCGCCCACCGCGCTCTAGGGGCGCCCCAGACTGATTCCGAGAGTCGTCGCTCTATCTCTCTCGCACTCGTGGGGTGCCCGCCCTATGGGTGCGAGAGAGACAGAGCGATGAAAACGGCAGGTTGCCTCCCTATGGTCCGTCGCCCTTGCGGCGCCAAGGTCAGGCAACTGGTCCAAATAAGAAAGACAGCCAAACGCGCGCGCCGGTAAACACACCGCATCATTTCCATACTTGACGTCAACCGCCAATCGCGCCAATTTTTTGTTGTTGTTCTTCTTCTTGGGGAATGATGATTGGCCCTGTTGTTGCAGATCGCCCTCCAACCTGAAGCAAGGCCCTGCTAACTCGAACACCGCAGTCCAGCGCATGCTGCAGGAGCAACAGCAGGGCATGGAACCCAGTGAGTACGACGGCCGAGTTCGTCCAGGGGCGAAGTGGCGGGCGCGGATCCTGGATTTTTGCGAGGCGGGGGTCCAATAACACTCTAAATGTTGTACAGTGAAGATTCTCCATATTATGGCGAAAATGTACCATATTGTAGTGGCCTTCTAGGCGGCCGTCTTAGCAGAGGGTAATCACCCCCTGGATCCGCGCCTGCGAAGCGTAGGGCTGCACTGGTAAAACAAAGGCATAAAAATTACGCCCTTTAGGGCATAAATGCTCTTTTACGCCCTTGCAAGGGCATAAATCGTTTTATGCCCTTGGGAAGGGCGCGAATGGTATGGGAATTTCAAGCAAAATTTTAATGCCCTTCTCAAAGGCATTAACGATTTATGCCCTTTAAGGGCGTAAATCGTTTACGCCCTTTAAGGGCATAATTTTTATGCCTTTGTTTCACCAGTGTGGGCACGGACTACACTCAACACGACACTGCTCGGCCCTGCATGGGCAAATATTAAAAAAATGATAAAGCTAGCTATATGTATTTTTTTGCAAAAATATCTCTTCGCTCCTCGAGGGCATCCAAGGCACGACGGAGAACACTCGAGGGGTTATTCTCCATGGCCGTGGGGCACGGGGCGGCCATGCATTTGCCTGCGTCATGCGCAGTCATTCCGACTCGTGGTGAAATGGTGAAGGCAGGGGGAGCAAGACTTCAAATTTTCAGCAAACACTCTTCATGCAGCGCAGTGATCAAAATGCAGCCTAACCTAACACAGTGAACAATTAGTAAACAAAATGAAGAATTTCGCCACACGTCGCAACACTTCATGGTGGACGCACAGCAGTACACTAAAACTTCCCCATCAATTTTCACAATTTCTTACGGTTGCAAACTTGACCATACGTTTTCACGATGTTGAACGGCGACAGACGTCTGGATTCCGAACGGCGCGCTGTCTCTCTCGCACCCCTCCGGAGCGCCCCACGAGTGCGAGGGAGACGGAGCAACGAAAGTTTGAAGTCGGGCGGCTGTTTCGCAGGGTTGCCGGAATCTTGCAGTCTCACGCGACCCGCCTCCGGCGACTCGGACTCGTGCCACCTCTTTGACGTCGCTGACGCACTGCTTCGCGCTCCGCAGACTCTGCTCTGGGCTAGCTCGCGGCGTGGTCAGTGTGCCAGTAGCCTCCAGCCAGCGCCCTCTGCATAGTGTGCCAGAGGACGGGCGCAGGCGGCCATAACACGAGACGCGCGTTTTGAGCTCCAGAGTCGCTGAACAGGACTCGAACCGAGCGTGTGACCTCACCAATGGATTCCTCGTCCGGAAAGCAATCCATTGGTGGGGTCACACGTTCGAACGCGTTCCTTGCGAGTGAGGCGCCTGGAGCACAGTGCCCTGGAGTCCCCTGGAGTTCAACAACCGCGCACGCCTCATGACGTAACGCTCCGGCTCGCTCCAGCTGGACCTGGCTGGGCCGGCCGCTGGAGCGTGCTGCACTGCAGCGCGCGGCCTCGGAGAGGGAGGGGGAGAGAGAGGGGCGCTTGGAGTGGCGTGACTGCGTGACGTTAGGGGGAGGGGGGCGCGGGCGTTTGCCGCGCTTGCCGCTGCGTCTGGGTCCGGCCCGTCCGGCCCCGGCCTGTCTGCCTGCCCATTCAGTTGCACGTGCTTCGTCTTCGCGGACGCACGTTCCGGGCCGAGTCTGTCCGAGTCGCCTTTCAGTGTCGACACACTGCAAGTGCAAGTGCAGGTGCAACACTACGTCCACCTCGCGCCAACGCACTTTTGGCTCCCGCGCCCGCGAAACTCTCCGCCAACTCCACTCCCGTCGACGAGGACTCCACCCAGCGATACTCCACCCAGCGATACTCCACCCTGCGAGTGACACTCGTCGCCAACTCTCCTCCATCGGCCTCAACGACTAATCCACGCAAGACTCCACGCGGCGATACTCCACGCGGCGATACTCCACGTCGCGAGTTCACGCAGTGACACTCGTCCACCGGCCCCGACGAGCACTCCACGCGGCGATACTCCACGCGGGAGTTCGCGCCACCCCGGCTTGACTTGGCCGCTCCGCGCGCGGCAATTTGGCGGGAAGGCGAAGTGAGTGTGACCGCGTTCAGTGCTGCCAACTGCGTGGGTTGGCCTTAGGCTGTGTTTTCGTCGCTCTGTCTCTCTCGCGCCCCGATGGCGCGTTCCGTAAGGGCGCGGGAGAGACAGAGCGACTGCTTCGGAATGGGACCAGTGCTGCTGCCATGCTGCCACCGGCCATACGTAACAACGGCGCCTTGTCATGCGGATGGGATTCAACAGCTGCGGGCCGTACTTGCAACCGCAGCCTTGCGACTCAGGGACCTTCGTGCGCGTGTGTGTGTGTGTGTGTGTGTGTGTGTGTGTGTGCGTACGTGAAAGAAGGTGTTGGCTCCTCGGCTAGCCTTGGCTCCCCTAATTGTCGCCCCGATTCCGAACCAGACAAAGGCAAGAGACGCCGAAAGGTCGTTGTTTCGTCGCTCTGTCTCTGTCTTGAAATCTGAAATCTTGCCCCAAAAAGGCTAAAAACAAGCAAATTTCGGGCGTAATATCGGTTAAGATCTTGTGAAATCCGACGAACTCTTTAGCCTAAAGAAATCTTGTGTCCCCAAACATCCAATGTGGTTGTCTCCTCGCTACACAAGTAAATTTTCGTGGTTCAAGAAACGTCTTTTTTGGGGTGTGCTGCGCTTTAGTTCTACCAGTGTGTGTCCCGGTGGACGGCGGTACTCGAACCCGGCGCCCCGGCGTGGCGCTTGGTGCCTCACGGCTGGCCTCACCTTGACAGCCGTGCCCGGTGGCCTGCTTACCCGCTTACCCAGTGCCGTGCCGCCGCGGCGCCGCGCTGCAGCTGCAGGGCCCCATTATGTAGCGACGCCCCCCGTTACGTCAGGCATCCTTTCACTGCCTCGCGCCTCGCAGCGCCTTGCGTCAGGACTCCAGCCGGCGGCCCGCCGCGGCCCGCAGTGGGCCAGAGGACCGGTGGCGGCGGTCAAAGTCCCAGGCGCGTTGTGAGCTCCAGAGTCGCTAAATGGGACTCGATCCGAACGTGTGACCCCACCAATGGATTGCTCTCCGAACGAGGAATCCATTGGTGGGGTCGCACGCTCGATTCGAGCCCTGTTTGGCGACTCTGGAGCTCAAAACTCGTCTAGAGTTTTGGCCGCCGGCGTCTGTCTTCTGCCCCACTGTGCGGCCTGGAGTCGCTGCCGCAGGCTCGTCGCTCTGTCTCTCTCGCACTCTTGGGGCGTCCCGCGAAAGTGCGAGAGAGACAGAGTGAGACACCTGCTTTGAGGTGGCCGCCGGGCAAGCGCCTCGGGCACACCGCAAGCTCTTTGGACTCCCGCTGCGAAGGTTGGGGTTCACTTGAAAGCAGCCGAGTGCGGGTCAACCGCTCGCCCATTTGAGCGCGGTCATGGTTCGCTTGCGACACTGTTAGTGCATCGTCAATTGAGTCTGAGTGTAAAAGCGAGTTTCCCAGTGGATTCAGCCACAGTGGCGGATCCAGAGGCGGCCTTTTGGGGTGGGGGCGTGTACAATGAGTGCAAGAAGTAAAAGACCCCTCGAACGAAAGCACGTAGGTCAACACCCCCTTTTTTCCCCTGAAAATGGTAAGGTGGTCATGAACGGCCGCCTAATCTGCCCCCAGTTCGAATCTCCGGCCGCACAGTGTCCCGTCGCCTATTTATAAAACTGGAGCCGAGCGAGACGCGGTGCGCAGAAGTCTCATTATCGTTTTGCTTCGGAAGGTGAACGACACGGCGACTCTCGGCGAGCCGCGGTGACCGGCCTGGCCGCCGCCATGCGCGCCTTCACCATGGACGCCATGCTCACGCCCGAGCACATGCTGACGGTGCCCGAGGAGAACAACCTGGCCCTGGTGGCCATCATCTTCCTGGTGTGCTGCGTCGAGGTGATGCTCATCAAGGCCGTGACGGAGCTGTCGCCCAGCAGCGTCAGCGAGTACAGCGACTTCATCCACGACGACCCCAGCGTCGCCTACCTCACCGGCCAGTACGAGCGGCCGTACGCGGACGACGACGAGGACCTCGAGGACGAGCTGTTCTAGGGGAGGCGGCACCGCAGCGGCACCGCAGCGGCACCAAGGCGGCGACATGGTAAAGAAGAGGCATGGCGCGGTGGGGCTGGTGGTGGTGGTGATGGTGATCTTGCAGGTGGTGATGGTGATCTTGCTGGTGGCGATGGTGATGGTCGTGCTGGGGGTGCCGTTATTGTTCGTGGAGTTTGTGCTGTTGGTGGTCCTTGTCCTCTTTGATGTGATTTTTATACGGATTTTCGAGTGCATGGCTGTCTGATTCCGTACGTATACAGTGCTTTATACGCGACGCCCCGTGAGTGCGAGAGAGACAGAGCGACGAAACCGCTTTTAGTAATCCGCATAGACAACTTAGACAGTGGAATCCACGTGCTGCACCTCTTCGGCAAAAAGGGGGGGGGGACGCTACACTGTAGATACGCCTCTCTACCGCGTAGCTGCTTGCCCCCCCCCCTTTTCCGCCCTCCCCCTTCCCACGGACCACCCCGGCGGCCCGGCGGGGCGTTGGACTCGTTCTTGCGACACGCGAGGTGCATGCAGTGCGATGCAGTGCGATGCAGTACACCGGCACACTGACACCGGCTGACCTTGGCTTGGCCCGGCCCAGGCCCGGCCCAGGCCCGGCCAGATACCCAGATAGGGCCACGGCCGCGCCACGGCCACGGCTTGACAACAAACAGACGGCGTCCCAGACCGTCCCAGACCCAGAGCACCCCAGACGGGCCGTGCCGCCACATGCCGTCGCGTGACCCTGGCCGTGGCCGCCCGTCGAGGCACTGACCCGCGCGGCTGAGTCAATTTGGGTGGTATCGAGGTGTCTGTCTGTGTGCGTGCCCCACACGTGTGTGTGTATGTGTGTGTGTGTGGAGGGGGGGGGGGTGAGGGTGTGGGCATGGAGACGGATTTCTCCGCATTGCGCTCATCACATTCGAGACATCGCCGGCCCCGCTGCACTGTGAATAGGTCTAGTAGCTCGCCGTTTTCTAGACACTAGAAATTTCGACGCTTTGCAGTGTACAAGCTGCTGCTGGGCCCGGGCCGTCGCCTCGTGGGGGGTTCTCCTCGTCAAAAATCGCACCCCGAAGCGAAGCGGAGCGTGGCGGGGCGGGGTGGGGTGGGGTGGGGTGTTGCGGGGCGGGGCGGGTGGGGCGGGGCGGGGTGCGGGCACCGTGGCGCGCCAGGAATGCCAAGGGTCGCGAGGCGTTCTCAGCGAAGCCTCCCTTCCACCGTTACCTGCACGCCAATTACAGTCGGCCATCCGAAATAGATTTCCCAGTGTGGGCGCCGGGCCGTTCCGACAATCGTGTCTCTGGCGAGGTGGCGGACTACGTGTCTCGCGTCTCCAGGGCGCATTCCGCGGACCATCGTTTGCCCCGCACACTGATCGAGTCCGAGTCGTGTTATCGCTCTGTCGCTCTCGCACTCACGGGGCGCCCCGCATGGGTGCGAGAGAGACAGAGCGATGGGACCAGTCTGCTGGGCAGGCTGACGTTGCGGTTATTTCGAGAGCCGAAGGCACCAAAGGCCAGAAAACGTATTAGCCAAAAGAAGAAGCCAGTCGCTAAAAAATGTGACAATATGCCTCAAGTTTAGTGTTGGGTGCACGACGCGACTGGAAGATAAGGCCCACGCTATTGTTCTACTATTTTGAGCTTCGATTCTTTTCTCTTTGGGGCTTTGGCCTTTTCGAAGGGGCGCACCACCGCGGCACGCGAGCTGAAGAAGTGCGAGCGAGATAGAAAGGCAGAGTGACTACGCCGTCTGAAGCACACGCTGGTATCGCGCAGAAGACGATGACACGGTGGACATCTTCTCTCTCCTTTTCTCTCTGACACACACGTAGGTTCGAGAAAGGCCTCCCCCAGTGGGTGCCGCCCTGGCCGGCCCTGGCGCCCGGCCAAAGAGGCGGTGCGCACGTTTGGTGCATGTCCAGAACAATCCAGGTGACAAAGCAATTCACTCAGCCAGCCCTCCTCCATCAAGCACCCGAAATACAACGGCGAGTCACTTCGGGTGGGCGCCCGTCTCCGACCCCCTGGCTGTCGCCCCGCCCCGCCCCGCCCCCGATGCGGTGCATTCCACTTGAAATGTGTGCACCTTGCTTCTAAACATAACTTGCAGTGCAGGCCCTAAGATGAAGGGCGCCGCAAACTGCCCCGTTTTTGATTGGGCCGCTGTTCGGAAAGCACGCCACTGTAACGACTGCACCCCCCCCCCCCCCCCCCGGGCGTGTGTTTCCAATCAGTCTCTCCGCGGCTCACCGCTGCCGAGCTTCACGACTCGAAGGCCGAAGTCAATTTTGCCTCCTTTACGCCCCTTTTTCGTCGTCTTGTTTTTCTTTCTTCCGATTTCCCCTCCAACCTTCCTCTTCACACTTTTCATCCCCGCGACGCCAGGCGGCCCGGCAGCGCTGGCGCCTGGCACGGAGCCCGGGCGCGTTTTTCTGTCGCCCGCAACATTTTCCTTGGAACGGTCCAACGCGGCTAAACAGCTATGAGGATCGCGACACTGCAAACAGAAAAAAAAGAACGAAAAAAGTACAAAGTGAAGGAAAACTAATTGACTTTTAGTCCTTACGGCTTCGAAGGGGCCGCCTTTGAAGTCCACGGGTAATTAAGTGTTTGCAACACCCCATTGTACCGAGTGCATAAAACTCGGAGTTACTTTGATCCTCCCTCTCCTTCTTTTTCTTCTCCTTCTTCTTCTTCGTCTCCAGCGCGTCCTTGACGGCATGCCTGCTGGTTATTCGGGGACCGATAAATAAGCCCCCACAGTGTGCCACACACGCCGCATTGTTTTGGTTTCGCGGGCTTTGCGCGGCCCGGCGACTATTCGCGTGGTTAAGGTTGAAGTATATCACGCAGCTAGGATAAAAATACAGGGACACTCTCATCCGTTGCCCAGCCAGACGCGCCAAGGACGCCCCTCTATTAAGTTCCGATAAAAAAAAAAAGTTACTGTAAAGTGCCTGGTCGTAGGTCACCTCCCCAGCTTGTATGTCTTGGCCACCCACCCACTACTAATCGTCCCGTTGTGTCGTATGCGAACGTCTAATTCGAAGTGGAAGTCAGTCCAGCACCTGGATTCACTCCCAACAATATGTTCACCACCTCGAATGCACCCTGATGGGGAAAAAAGTCAAATGCAGAAGAATGTGCAAAAAAGCAGCAGTATTTTTTTAAAAATATGTCTTTGAAACTAGAATCATCTTCCTAAACTCGAGCATTTTTTTGTGCAATCTTTTTTTTTTTAATTTTGTTTTTTCTTAAACCAACCAGAGGTTGTTTTTTTTTTAAAAAAAATTTAAATTAAGTAGTTTTTTTGGATAAGGATAAACTAGTTTCCTCGAGCGTGAACATGCTTGTTGTGTCTTGTGCCCCAAAGATCCGCAGTCGTTCACTGGCCGCCTCGAGCCCCGACGGCGCGCCCAGTTTGAGTGGCCCCCGAGGAGAAGCTTTGTCCCCGTGGAGGCCCAGCTCCGAACCTTGCCCCCTCTGCCCGTCAACGCAACAGGTAACGCGGTGTTGCTCCTTTGGTGTTACCCCCTGGTGTTACCCCCTGGTGTTAACCTCCTAGAGTTTCCGCCTCTAGAGTTACCCCCTAGTGTTACCCTCTGGTTTCACCCCCTTGGTTTTACCCTCCTAGTGTTACCCCTTTGGTGTTCCCCTAGTGTTGGTTTCAACCCCTTGGTTTTACCCTCCTGGTGTTACCCCTCTAGTGTTGCCCCCTAGTGTCAGCCCTCTGGTGTTACCCAACTAGTGTTACCCCCTGGTTTCACCCTCCCAGTGTTACCTCCGGTGTGCCCCCTTGCATGGTTCCTCACCTTCAATGTTGGATACCAAACTAGGACTGTTGTTATTGTAATTGATTTGGTGAACTACTATCCCTCGTTTGATTTGTTGTTGTTTTTGTTGGGGTTGAAGTGTGGTTGACATTCTACGTGGTTATTTTTAGGCGTTTCCTTCCGTGTCTTTTCTCTGTGCTGGCGCTACTTGGATCGCACGTAGCTCTGGGAGTCGGAGTGTTGACGTGGTTTTCTTTTTTGTGGCTTTCTAGTGCCTGTGGCAAACCGCTATAGTTACGCTGTATACTCGTGTCGTCGCGTACTAAGGGGTGCGTTCTCCTATTCGCCCCGTCTCTTGTCGCGGGCCGCCTACGCGCCGCGGACCCGAGGAGGGGAGGGGGTGGGCCGTGGGGGTGGGCTGAAGGGGGTCCGCGGTGGTGGGGGCCGGGCACGGAGAGAGAGGGGGTCTATTCCTGAGGCCAGGACCCCGCGTCGGCGCTCAGGTATCTGCAGACGCGAGTAGTCGTTCCCCCAAAACCGGCGCGCGGGTCCTCGTCGCGTTGGAACACACCTAGCGCAGGTAAGGGCCAGGGGTGCGTTCGCGACGTCGCTCCGGCACCGCTCCGGCACCGCTCCGGCACCGCTCCGGAGGATGCAGCTGGTCCATTCTGGTCGGCGCGGTGACGTCATTCATAGACGCGGTGCTCTGTGGCTCTGTGACGCGGGGGGCGACCGGTGGCGGCGTCGACGCCGACGTCTCAAGCGGCGACTCGATGAATCATCAAAACCGTTTAGTGACCGTCTGCGACCGCGGCGCTGCCCACGCCATGACTCGCCGTTTTTTCCACTCACGGGTTTGTCACTTATGGGTTCTGACTCGCGGTATCAGGACTCGTAGTTTTGGTACTCGCGGTTTTTTTGACTCGCGGTTTTTTTGACTCGCGGTTTCGGGACTTGCGGTTTTTGAACTCGCGGTTTTTTTACTCGGTTCGCGGTTTCGGGACTTTTTCGCGGAAACGGCCGCCTTATTCCGGCCCGCGTCTCACTTTCCGTCCGCTAAATTTAGCGGTGCCCCGTTTTGCGTTACGAAAGCAAAACACGCGTCGGCGTCGACTGCACCGCGGCGTGGCGTGGTGGGGCGTGGCGTGGCGTGGCGGGGCAGGGCGGGGCGTGCACTCGTTTTGTCGCGCCGGCCTGTCGATACTCGATCGAGTTTTTCCGCGCTCGTTTTTCCCGACCGCCGTCATCCGTCAACCGGGTGCCGACTTGCCGGCCGGCGGCAGGCGTCGACAGCTGGGCCATCATTAGCGCCTTGGAGTCTCCGATCGGGCGTCGCTCTGTCTCTCTCGCACCTACGTGCGCCCCGAGAGGGCGAGAGAGACAGAGCGACGCCTTGTGGAACCAGTCAGTCAGTCAGGCGGTCGGGGGTCTTCTTGAGCAGCGCGGCGAATCCGAGCGTCGCGTCCGCGCGCCGCGCGTCACATCGGCGTGACAAGCGGGCCTGTCATGCGTGTCTGGCACGCGTGTCTGCGTCCACCCCGCGGGCCTTGCTTGGCACGCCGCGGCCTCCACGGCCCTCGAGGGAGGGGGCTCCGAAATTGATTCTGCCGGTGATCTCACCGCTGCTGCACACAAGGAGGTGAACCTTCCCCCCACGGTGCAGGGTTGCCTGCTCACTAGGCGGTGCACTGGGGCAGAGGACGGGTGGAGGCGGTGAAAATCCCGGACGCGTTTTGAGCTCCAGAGTCACTAAATAGGACTCGAACCGAACGTGTGACCCCACCAATGTATTCCTCGTTTGGAGAGCAATCCATTGGTGGGGTCACACGTTCGGTTCGAGTCCTGTTTAGCGACTCATGGAGCTCAAAACGCGTCGAGGGCCTTGGCCGCCTTCACCGGTCTTCTGGCCCACTGTGCCACGTGCGTAGGAAGACGTTACGCGAGCGTTCCGCGGGACATTTTTCGCGCCGATGCCCTCGGCGATACGGCGATGGAAGGCGGCGTTGTCTGAAGGAACAACACGGCAGTGGTGCCAACGCGCTGACCTCAGCGCCGACTCACCCTCTGAAGGGCTTCGTTGTTAATCCACCTCGGCCTCGAGGATTTCTTTCAGACGAGGCCGACGAGGCGTCCCTGCCGACCGGCCGACGGGCACCTGTATCCCGAGAGTCGTTCCGTCGCTCTGTCTCCCTCGCACCTATACGGGACGCCCCATGAGTGCGACAGAGACAGCGCGACGAAAACGACTGATTCCGAGAGTCGTTGCGGCGCAGCGGAATGCGTTCGAGCTCTCGAAGCGGTTCGAACACGCGGTCAGAGCGAAAAGTCTGATTTAGAAAGAGACCGCGGCTGTTACCGGGCGCCAGATCTCCCGCGCTGGAGGCCGGATATAGGAAGTGGCGCGGCCGTAGCCCGACGATCCGACCGGAGTCCTGGGTCAGTTCCGTGTTGCCGGTGCTGGGGATAGTGGGATAGTGGTTGCCCCTCACGAGCACTTCTCTCGGGGTTGGCTGAGCTTGGCTGAGGTTGGCACCCCGATTGCATCGTTTTCTGGCCAATCACGGGGCGACACTGGCGGCGCCCTGCATGTTGTTATTCGCAGCTTAAAGTGCGCCACGCGCCGCGGCTTTGTGCATTATATTTAGAAGGCCGCGGAAGGCCGCCGGTCCGCCGCCAGCAGACTCACTCCGAGAGTCGTCGCTCCGTCTCTCTCGCACTCGAAGGGCGCGCCGTGCAGGAGCGAGAGAGACGGAGCGACGAAAACGACTCTCGGAATCGGTCTGCAGGTTCTCGATGCGCTCAGATGGCCGCCGCCACCTGTGCGCCTCTCCACCCCGCTCTGCGCGTTCGGCCGCCGTGCCAGCGCAGCAAGGCGCAGCGCCATCTCACGGTGGGCCAGAAGGCCGGCGGAGGCGGTCAAAGTCCCGGACGCGTTTTGAGCTCCAGAGTCGCTAAATGGGACTCGAACCGAACGTGTGACCCCACCAATGGATTGCTCTCCGAACGAGGAATCCGTTGGTGGGGTCACACGCTCGGTTCGAGTCCAGTTTAGCGACTCTGGAGCTCAAAACGCCTCTGAAGTTTTGGCCGCCTCCACCGGTCTTCTGGCCCACTGTGCATCTGCCGGCCGCGCCTGAAATACGAGACAAGGCCCCGGCCTTATTTACACCTGGCGCGCGACACGGTCTGTTTTCACCGAGGGAGAAACGACTGGCAAATCTCGTGCCAGCCGGATTACGTACGGATTATGCGTGGATTACCGCCGAATTAAATTTAAAAAATTTCCAGGATTACCCTTGGATTGCACCGGGTTACCGTTGGATTGCCGCAAAATTTCTGCAGTATTGCCAACTACGGGTCACCTGTGCTGTGGATTTCAATTACCCCCTCGCTTCTCACTGCACTCAGTCTGTTTGTTTATCTTTCTTTTTTTTTGCGGTGTCTGATGATGTGTGTGAGAGAGATGACATAAACGCACGCAGCGAAAGTGGAGGGGGAAAGGGGGACCAACAGCGTCATGTGGAGCGGCGCCCAGAGTGAAATGGTGTGATTCTTGCCCGACAGGTTTGAAGAAAGTGACCTGGCCGCCACCACTGGAGGACTACGACGTAGAGGACGGAGAGCAGGAGCCGGTGTATGCACAGGTAAGTCGGGTGGCTCAGGGAGAGAGTCACGATCCAAACGTCTCATTTCTTCGGACAATCATCGTCGAAGTGACCGTCCGACGAGACGACCAGGGGCGCCATTCCGTTGCTAAGCGACGCGTTGCCCCGCAGGCCGCCCCCGCCACCAACGGCTTCGCCAGTCCGTCGCCCCAGTACGCCCAGCAAGTGACGAGGCCCGGCCGGCAGCCCGTCCAGCAGCAGCAGCCCCAGCAGACGACGCCGCGGACGCCGCCGCCGCACCGAAGGTCCGCGTCCAGAGACCGCACCCGCCGGTCGCCCGCCTGGACGCCGCCGCCCACCATCATCAGCCTCCGGCAGTCGCCGCCCATCCACCAGGAGCCCGCCCCCGTCGTGGTGTCGCAGCCAGCCACCGCCAGAATGCAAGGTAGGGCTCGCCGCCCCGCCCCGCCCCGCCCCGACGCCAGCGGCGAGGGTCGCACAGTGGGCCAGAAGACCGGTGGTGGCGGACGAAACCCCGGACGCGTTTTGAGTTCCAGAGGCGCTTAATGGGACTCGGATCGAACGTGTGACCCCACCAATGGATTGCTCTCCGAACGAGGAATCCATTGGTGGGGTCACACGTTCGGTTCGAGTCCTGTTTAGCGACTCTGGAGCTCAAAACGCGTCGAGGGTCTTGGCCGCCTCTACCGGTCTTCTGGCCCACTGCCGGCCGATCTGCCCGCCAGGCGCCGTGCGGGTAGGCCGGCCCGCAACGCACGCGTGCGTAACGGGTCGGCTTACCTGCCAGGCGCTATGCCTCGCGTGACCTCGGCCTGACTGTGGGAGTTAACTAAAAAAACGGCGGGTGTTGAAACTTGAACTAAGTTTCTGATTTTCATCTCACTGTGCACAAAGCCCGTTTGTCTCTCACCGTTTGCGACGAGGAGAGGCCTCTAAATATATGTTGTTTGTTGTCTGATATAATGAATTCCGTTCTCTCTTTCTTCTCGCTTGGCTGACTGAGCGTTTCCATTCTGGCCAGAGCCCAGCAGGAAGGTGGCAACGAATTGTACATACTGTATCATTTCATCCACTTCCTATCCTTTCTTCCGTTTATGTGTGTCTTTCTCTATCTCTCTTGCCCCGCATCCGACGCACTCAAATGCTTAGCTCCCGCCCAGACACACGAACGACAAATAATGTAAATTTAAACGCCAGTTAAAAACTTGTAGGGCGGACAGGGTGATCTGAATGTCTCTGTTGTGCGTCAGAACAAAGCACTCCGGCCCTCCAGAACGGCCACCTTAGCCGGACCAACTCCACCTCGGTCTCGCCCAACCCCGGAACGCCCAAACCTACCCGTACGTTAACGTTGCCCAGGTGGTATCTCAAGTACTTTCTGTTAGTTTGCCTAGATCAAAGTCTAAACGGCGCTAAATTCCCTCTCGCGGAGGTTTCCAAAAAAGTTGACGGTATTTTATGTCATGTGCAGGCGTCACCGCGAAGAACCGGGGAGATCTCAAGTGGCCGCCCGAAGTCGTCGAAATCATTCCAGAGACGATCGCTTTTGAGGTTCCTCTAGCAAAACTGGATGAACCTATTGTGAGGCAGAGTAGGTGACCCGGCGCCAAGCCTAGGGCTGCAATGCTGAAGCGGGCTGACACCAGGCCGCCTAGCGCTGACAGAGGCTGCCATGCGCTGACAATGGCTGCCATGCGCTGACACCAGGCCGCCTAGCGCTGACAGAGGCTGCCATCCGCTGACATTTGGCCGTCTAGCGCTGACAGAGGCTGCCATGCGCTGATAAAGGCTGCCATGCGCTGACATTTGGCCGTCTAGCGCTGACACCCGGCTGCCTAGCGCTGACAGAGTCTGCTACGCGTTGACAAAGCCCACCATGGTTGATTCGGGCTGCCTTGGTCTAGTCTGCCGAGCGCTGACAATTACAAGCTTTCAAGGGCTTGCTTGGTTTTCTGCATCATTAGCAGTACTAACTGCCTCACGCCTCGCAAAAAAACTTTCGAACTTCCTGTTATTTTTTTTTATAACGTAAAATGAAACTGCGACATGTTTTAAAAATAGTTTAATACATGGATGAGCCCGACTTCTAAACTCCACAAAAATATTAGTGCACGTCTCTTGAGCTTCCTGACAGTAACGCAGTGTAGCTGCGACGGCCATGTTTTCCGTGTTTTGGTGGTTGGCGGCCGTCCACTCAGTGCCGCCAACCCCACGGGCCACCGGCCGGCAGCACACTGCAGGGCACGGCAGAGCCGCTTTGGACTTGGCGGATCGCGCGCAGACCGCAGGGTCCAAGGCCCAGCGAGAGAGGCGCAGAGAGTTGCCAGCGGGGAAGCTTCTCGCCGGGACAAGATGTTCCACTCAGCCCCAGCCTGAGTGCTGCCGCTCTCGGAATCAGTCTGCTGGCAGGGCGGCTCGGCCCTGGCAACGCATTGCCAACCTTGCATCGACGACTTTCCGATTGCGGAGACTAAGTAGAGGCGCTTCGACAGCACGACTTAATGCCAGAACAGACTCGAGTCGCTTCACGCGGGACAGCTTGCAGCACCCGTAGGCCGCCGAGCAGCACTGTAAAAGAAGTTAGGTCAAATCGACGGAACACTCTTAGTTTTAGTTCTTTTGACTTCACCGTACAAGTATTAGTGAAAAATCCATAGGGAACTGTCCAAGTCCAAATGACATTCCTGAGAAAGCCAATCAAATTATTTGACTTAACTTCTTTTACACTGCACATTGGCACGCAGACTCGACACTACCTCTCCCTCTATTCCCTCCCGTCCTTCCCCTTCATTGCGATAACAGAGGTGCTTGACGAAACCTCGCATTTTACGGGTCTGGTCCTCAAAAAACGTGGCGGGGCACCAGGGCTATCAAATAACACCCCCCCTTTACGAGCCAGAGCCCTAGAGTGCTGCGTTTCGTCAAGGTACCCGCACCTCTGTGAGGGGAGCATGTTAGATTCCGTTGCCACTTTTTACTGTGTACCGTCTCTGCCAAAATGTTGTTTTTACAGCTTTCACGCGCATGTTGTTTGGTGTGTGGTACTTGTCTTGCGCTGAAAAAACGAGTTCTCAATCCGAGCGCGTTGGTCTCAAATTGATGAATGGTCTCAGATATTCAGCACCTCTCAAATGTCCTCCGATTGAGAACTCGTTGTTTCCAGTGTGGCTGCCTTGTCTGACGTGACGGTCTTGGTGTGCTGCAGGCGGAGTGCGCGCGCGCGGTGACGCCAAGTGGCCGCCGCAGGAGTACAAGACCCGCGCCGACGAGGAGAACGCCCAGCGCGTGGCCCTGGCCAAGGGCCCCGTGTGTAGGCCCCGCCTGCCCAAGCGGGACTACAGCAGCTTCTTCGAGCAGCACAAGGTCAACTCCATGTTCCCCGGCTACCGCGCGCCCCCCGGCACCCAGCACTACGTCGACGAGACGGGCGTGTCCGAGTTCTAGCGCCAGCCAGCGCGGTCCAACGTCGACGGCGAGGTGCCCCCCTCCGAACCCCCTCCCCCAGGGCCAGCCGGCTAGCCGCAGACCCCCCATGCCGACCACGGGCGCGTTCGGCGCCAAAACACCGTGCCAACGCGACGTGTACTTCGCCATAAGTTGCTGAACACGATTATTGGTCATTGCCGTTAAGTTGGCAGACACTGCCGCTCATTGCTGTTGAGTTGGCAGACGTGGCTGAAGTGCACTGAAGTGGCGGCTGGGTTGGCCACACTGGCAACACGGCAACGCACACGCAACCGAACCGTCGGACTTGTATGTCTCTGAGTACAGTGTGCGAACGAAATCCCCTGGCCCTGGGGCCTGGAACCCCTCGGGCAGGCGCCCGCCACACCAGAACTCAAACATGCTGTACACAAAACACACACACACACGCTTCGTGGAGAGTAAAGGCTTGCAAGGCGGGCTTCGCTTTGGTCGCGTTGCTCTCTTTGTGATATCGGCGGATCGACGCATCCCGATGCGATGTACCGCCGATAAATTTATCCTAATAGATTTAATTTAAGTTGTTTTTATTTAAATAAAACTTGTTGTTTTTTGTCGTATTTTCGTTATGATTGTTATTATTCTTGGAATTCTGTCCCGTCTAATGCGCGCTTTGTAGAGGACCGACAAGCACGGACTCCGGCAACGGATCGTTTTATAATTATGCTGTGATTGCTCAAATTTCTATTAACATTATTTTTATTTTGTCATGAAATAAACAAATTACTTAAATCTGTAGATTGCTTTATTGATTCCATACTGAAAGCTACATCAAATTCAAACTTAAATCAAACTACAGTAGTTTCCCGGTACTGTACCCAGTCTGCTTTCATCCTTCGTATGAAAAACTTATTTTGAAGCATCACTTATTTCTCATACCTGGTTTCAAAATGTAAACAGTAATGGGTGCCGCTTGGCCCAGGAAAGCTTTTCTAGTAAATGTGGCGTGGCCCATGTGATGTGAGTTTCAATATCAGTCAGGGAGTTACTACTGATGAAGAAGTGATGGACCAATGCGTTGATTTCTTGATCAGGTTAGTAAGATGAACCAAGGGGGTATTCTCAATTTGGACAGGTTACTTTGATGTGGTTGAAGTGATCTGTCTAAACATATTTTTTACTAGTTGACGTCGGTGCACGTTGGGCTGCCTATCTCGCATGGCGCTGGGGGAAGTCCGGCGGCCGTCGCTACCCCACGCGCCAGCCCCGGCCCGCGACTCGGCGCGCGGGGTAGGGCCGCGTGGCGACGGCGGCCCGTCCGCTCCGCTAGGTGGCGCTGGGAGCACCCACGCTGGGAGAGCTCAACGCCGCGAATAAAGCCGTGCTGAAAAAAAGTCCGCCAGACGGCGCGACCGGCGCGACCAGCGCCACAACGGCATCAGGGCCTCTCTTACAATTTTCTGATCCGTCTCGTACAATGGAAATTTCGCGGCTGTTCAAGTAAGCCAGTCTCAAAAGCGGCGCGCTTAAAAAAAATATCTTGCTCTTGTTTTTGAGAAAAATATTAATAAGGAGCTACCCGCTGTAAATGGGGGTGCGTCTGAAACGTCAGTGGTTAATTAGGAAGGCCAGGCCATTCCACGCTTAATTCTCGGGATATGATTAAGGCAATATGAGGGAGTGTAGCGCTGGACACCCGGGGGAGGGGGCGGGGGGGGGGAGGCACCGGGGAGATTTGCATAGCCTATTAGTAGCCAAGTTCGGGCCTGTGTCGTTAGAGCTGCGAAGGGCTGCTCGGGGGCGGCCGGGCCCTGGCAGCCCTTGGCCGACGGTCTGAGGTGGCCGCGCTGAGGTGGCGACGGCGGGGACGGCGGCCTCGCTTAGCCCGGGGGCACTTGCAATCACTTTTGCCGCCTGTCCGACGCCGCGACGCTTTGATCAGTGGAGGGCCCCGGCCTCGGCCGCGGCCCTCTCGGAGCCGCCGCGCCACTGCAAGGGACTTGCAAACACTTTGCGTGGCCGCCCCTGGCCTCTGGCGCCTCTGGCCGCAGGGTCGGCCGCCACGGGGAAGTTTGTTCCAAGTGACCAAAGTCGACGAGGGGTTTGAGCGGTAGTTGGGTCCGGCTTTAGGACCAGCAGCGCGTCCATGTGCGCGGAAGTGCGCAGAGGAATCGGTCGGTGCGTCGAACGGGACCAAATTAGCGGGCCGAAAGGAAACGAAAAAAAAGGGGTGGAAACTGGAGCGCCACCTGGGGGTAGCTCGGAAGCTGATTATGGCGATTATCTTGGCAGTCCAAGCAGTGCAAGCCCGGCGGGGCCCGCTGCACACCTGCATGGAAATTTATGGCCGGTCCCCGAGGGTGGGCGCCACCCGGCCACCCCGCACGTGGCGGGGCGGGGCGGGGCGGAGGGCATGCGGCGAGCGGTTGCTTGTAATTATGCCGGGATTTCGCGGGTAATTTCTCCGGCAGCCGCTGCTGGTTGCCGGTCCCCTACCACACGCCGAGCCGAGCCGAGCCGAGCCGAGCCGAGCCGAGCCGAGCCGAGCCGAGCCGAGCCGAGCCGTGCTGCCCCCAAAGAGCCCCAACTGTCCGTGCCCCTGCCACCGTGCGCACCGTGCCCAGTGCCCGCAACCCTCAACTCCACCACCCTGCAAAACACTAGAAGCTCAAACGAAAAGGTCAAAGTACAGGCACGTACTTTCCATCTCTTGATTTGTCTTTCCGATCCTTAGGATGTCTCAACATCGCCTTTGGCGACTATGTAGACACTGTAAAAATAGTGTCTTTTGTTGGCCACGCGAAGCCCTCCCGGTTCGAGTCCCTCTTCCCTTCGGTCTCCCAGTTTTCCGAAAACGCGTGGAGAAACGGCTTCCGTCATCGCAAAGCAGGAAAGACGCAGATTGTGCGCAGAGAGAGAGAGAGAGAGAGAGAGAGAGAGAGAGAGAGAGAGAGAGAGAGAGAGAGAGGGAGCGGGCGCGCGAGGAGGGGCCTAAATGCGAGCAAAGTACTTGACGCAGTCGATTCATGTGCCCCGAGGATTGGCCTGGCCTCGGGCCTGGCGGAGAGGGGCGGCCAGGGGCGGCGGCGGCATGGCCGGAAGGGTGGCGGTCCACAGCCTTCCAGCGTCTGCGGTCTCTCTCTGCGTCTCTCTCGCACTCGTGGAGCGGCCCAACGCGGAGCGAGAGAGACAGCGACCAAGCTGCCCTCTTTGGCGCGGCGATTCCTTATTTGGTAACCACTCGAGAAACCCTACCGGTCTTCTCGCCCACTGTGCACTAGTTTCTTTAGCGCGTGGTAGCCAGCAGTCACTGGTTTCTTTAGCTTTTGGTAGCCTCTGGTCCCTCCACTCCCTGCGGCCCGCGGGCTAATGGAGATTGAACCACTGCTGTAGCGCAGAGTGCCGTAAAACCACGGCCTTCACGTCCTTCTTGCCCCCTCCCCCTCCCCTTCATCCCCCCTCCCCTCTCCACTCCACGCGGCCGCCTATTCTTCGTTACCAGCTTCTCGGGCTGGCGCCGCGCGCAGTGTTGTTGTGTGGCATTTGGTCACCGTTTTTCACCGTCCCACAGTGGGCTAGAGGACCGGCGGCGGAGGCGGCCGAAACTCAAGACGCGAGGAAATCGAAACTTCGCGTGGCGTTTTCGGCACAGTGCATTACTAAAACAAAAACACAACAACAAGAAAAACAACAACTTTGTGCTGTAGCCCCCTGCCGGGCCGGTTCGAGGCGCGGCGAGGCCCTGAGAGGGCGCTCCACAGTGGGCCAGAAGACCGGTGGAGCTGGCCAAAATTCTAGAAGCGTTTTAAGCTTCAGAGTCGCTAAACAGGACTCGAACCGAACGTGTGACCCCCACCAATGGATTCCTCGGTCGGAGAGCAATCCATTGGTGGGGTCACACGTTCGATTCGAGTCCCATTAGCGTTTCTAGAGCTCCAAATGCGTCTAGAATTTTGGCCGCCTCCACCGGTCTCCTGGCCCACTGTGCGCTCCGTGGCGCCCCGAGATGGGGAGCTCCTCGAGATACTTTCTGATGTTTTCCCTTGCAGTGTGTGGCTGCGGCCTCGCTCGCTGGGGGCCTCGAACAAAGGACTGCGTTAGGCCCGGCACCCTATCTCACAAAACGAGAAAATGCCGCGCCGACCCGCCGCGAAATATGAATTGAGGCAGACTCGGCCTCCGGCTCGCCTTCCCTGTGGCCCGTTCTGTGGGCCGATTCCGTCGCATTCGTCGCTCTGTCTCTCTCGCACTCACGCGGCCTCCCCTGTAGGTGCGAGAGAGACAGAATCAGTCCGCTGGAACCGGGCGAGGAGGCGGCCACGGCCTCGGCCACGGCCTCGGCCACGGCCCGAAGTGGACTGTAATCGCCACTGGGCAGCCTGGTTCAGGTTCCCTCTCCAAAATCAGATTTTTCCCACCCTTACCCTGTTATCAAAAAAAAATGAAAGCCAGAAATGGGTAGTTGTAACAAAATGAAGGTGTTTGCAACCAATTTTGTGTGCTGGCTGGAGCGGAGCGCGCCCCGCCCTCCTTGATCTTGATCTTCGCGCTCCGTCTCTTTGTTCTCCTAATCTGCTATCTCTTTCGCCGCACCTGCCAACCTGCTGTCAAAATCCCTTTGAGGCGGCGAATGTCACGGCCGCGTGCCCCGCAGTGCCGCGCAGCCAGGGCGCAGCCAGCGCGCCTTTCCGGGCCGCTATCGGGCGTTCTGCCAGGCCGCCCCGCCCCGCCCCGCCCCGCCCTGCCAAAAATTAATCATGTAGAAACTGGCGTGGCGGTCGCTATTGGGGGCCCGGCTCACCTGGGCCCTACACTGAATATTGAATACCCCCGGCAGCCAATCAGAAGCGCCGTGTTGACATCACAGGGAATGCGGTGGGCGGGGGAGTCCCACGGTGGGCCAGAATACCGGCGGAGGCGGCCAAAACTCTAGGCGCGTTTGGAGCTCGAACTGAAAGTGTGACCCCACCAATGGATTCCTCGTTCGGAGAGCTATGCATTGGTGGGGTCATACGTTCTGTTCGAGTCCCGTTTAGCGACTCTGGAGCTCAAGACGCGTCTAGAATAATTGTGGCCGCCTCCGCCGGTGTTCTGGCCTTAGTACGTGTTGCCCACCTCTCAAAGTGGACGCGCTGGCTCGCGGCGAACTGACTGCCCCGTCTGGAAACGACCTCTCCCCGGAAAGAAACGTTTGAGCGCCGAAGAAAGCGCAGCTCAAGAGCAACTCAATGCAAGCCGAGCCGAGCTTAGCCGACATGAGCCGAAGTTGATCCGAACGTGAGCCGAACCTGAGCTCTGCCCCATATCGTGCATTGGAATTTACGCCGCCCTGTCTCGGGATGGAGTTGCCATCCGGCAAACATATATATATGGCCGACCCTCAACACACACGGCGCGCGGGGGGCGGGCGGCGCGGCGGCGCGCTGGGGGACGGGTGGCACCCCTAGCAGGCTGGCTGGCTGGGAGTCTCAGATGAAAATATGAGATGGTGGCAAACAAAACGAAATGGGAAGCAGCAGAAAGACGAAGGACCTCTCCGGAACGCGAAAAAGAGAAACATGGTGGCGCCGTGGGGAAAGGCAGCAAAAAAAAGTAAAAACAAAATATTTTCGTTAGGAAAAGAAAGAAAAATAAATAAATCTGATACGTGCAGAAGAATGAAGGAACAAGATCATGAAAAAGAAAAGGAACACGAAGAGAAGAAGAAGAAGAAGAAGAAGAAGAAGAAGAAGAAGAAGAAGAAGAAGAAGAAGAAGAAGAAGAAGAGTAGGAATGAGAATAAGACGAGGACGAGGTCGGTGCGTAGATAGGGAAGCAAGGGGTTGGTTGGTGCGACCCTCCCCCAAAGGGATTTACTGCGGCGGGAAGTGGAAGGCAAGGAGGAGGAGCAGGAGGAGAAGGAGGGCCTCACAATCAGGAGATGGCAGGGCGGCTGCGAGTTCTGTGCCGCTAAGAAAGTTGGCCGTAATTGCAACTTTATGACGAGTGGAGGGGGAAGGGGAGGGGGTAGCGGCACGTGGAGGTACCGGGGAGGGGCGCGCCGCGAGGACGGCGACGACGTGCCGGCCGAGGCCATGACCGTGCCCGTCGTCGAGCGCGAAAGATGCACCCCCACCCCCACGCTGGATGTACCGGGGTACAGCCATCGCGCGGTGCATGTGCCCACCCCGGCAGGCCGCACGTCGGGGGTGCATTCATCGCGCGATGGCTGTACCCTCTTCCAATAGGATTTTAGGGAGGTCCAACCACCCCTGACAAACTGAGGGCCAGGTCAACTCGGGGGTAACTCGGGGGTAACTCGGGGGTAACTCGGGGGTAACTCGGGGGTAACTCGGGGGTAACTCGGGGGTAACTCGGGGGTAACTCAAGGGGAAGTCGGGGGGAAGTCGGGGGGAAGTCGGGGGGAACTCGGGGGGAACTCGGGGGGAAGTGGGGGGGAACTCAGGGGCAAGTCGGGGGGAACTCGGGGGGAACTCGGGGGCAAGTCGGGGGGAACTCAGGGGTAACTCGGGGGCAAGTCGGGGGGAACTTGATCGACTCGTCCAAACACCAGAAATACGCTCCAAACTAGCACCGTTGCCTTTGTCTCGTTGCCCCGATTCTAAAAGTGCCCCTACTTGCCCCTCTAGCTCAGCGGTTCCCAACCTTGGGGTCGCGAAAAAATTTTGAGGGGTCGCGGCGAGGTGGCTGGGGTCGCCTGGGGTCGCGGTGGTTTCCCGGCTGGCCCACACGCCGAGCACTGGCTGCTTAAATGCCGCAAAGTTGATCAAAACGGTCACAAATGTGTGTAAAAGATCGTGTTTTGGGTCGACTTTAAGCATCCACTGCTTCTGATCCGAGGCGGTAAATCGCCCTCCCTCAACGGGCAATTGGTCTTTGGACCTTCCTTTTGCATGCCTTTGTTACGGAGTGCAATTATCTGCCTCAGTTTGGAAGCAGTACTGCCGCAAAGTTGGTCTAAACAGTCACAAATGTCTGTGAAAAATCGTGTTTTGGGCCGACTTTAAGCATCCACTGCGTCTGATCCGAGGCGGTAAATCGTCCTCCGTCAACGGGCAATTGGTCTTTGGACCTTCCTTTAGCATGCCTTTGTTACGGAGTGCGATTATTTGCCTTAGTTTGGGAGCAGTTTTGCCACAAAGTTGATCAAAACACAATTTTTCTGACATTTGTGACCGTTTTGATCAACTTTGCGGCAAAACTGCTCCCAAACTAAGGCAGATAATCGCACTCCGTAACAAAGGCATGCTAAAGGAAGGTCTAAAGTCCAATTGACCGTTGAGGGAGGGCGATTTACCGCCTCGGATCAGACGCAGTGGATGCTTAAAGTCGGCCCAAAACACGATTTTTCACAGACATTTGTGACTGTTTAGACCAACTTTGCGGCAGTACTGCTTCCAAACTGAGGCAGATAATTGCACTCCGTAACAAAGGCATGCAAAAGGAAGGTCCAAAGACCAATTGCCCGTTGAGGGAGGGCGATTTACCGCCTCGGATCAGAAGCAGTGGATGCTTAAAGTCGACCCAAAACACGATCTTTTACACACATTTGTGACCGTTTTGATCAACTTTGCGGCATTTAAGCAGCCAGTGCTCGGCGTGTGGGCCAGCCGGGAAACCACCGCGACCCCAGGCGACCCCAGCCACCTCGCCGCGACCCCTCAAAATTTTTTCGCGACCCCATTTGGGGTCGCGACCCCAAGGTTGGGAACCGCTGAGCTAGAGGGGCAAGTAGGGGCACTTTTAGAATCGGGGCAACGAGACAAAGGCAACGGTGCTAGTTTGGAGCGTATTTCTAGTGTTTGGAAGAGTCGATCAAGTTCCCCCCGACTTGCCCCCGAGTTACCCCTGAGTTCCCCCCGACTTGCCCCCGAGTTCCCCCCGAGTTCCCCCCGACTTGCCCCTGAGTTCCCCCCACTTCCCCCGAGTTCCCCCGAGTTCCCCCCGACTTCCCCCGACTTCCCCCGACTTCCCCCGACTTCCCCTTGAGTTACCCCCGAGTTACCCCCGAGTTACCCCCGAGTTGACCTGGCCCTCAGTTTGTCGCGCGATAGTTGTACCGTCTACGGATAAGACTTCGCCAGTACATGTATCACGCGATTGCTGCTGAACCAACGCGACAGGATGCCAGGGGTTACATTCATCGCGCGATGAATGTACCCCGCTAGGGTACTACCATTGCGCGACGAATGTACCCCCGAAGTGCGTCCCGCCGGGGTGGGTACCTGCACCGCGCGATGGCTGCACCCCTAGGTGCACTTCTCCCAACGGTACACGGATGGCGCGACACCGGCCGAGGGCCGAGGCCATGACCGTGTCCGTCGCCGAGCGCACGCTCCACGCTCCGCGGCGGCGCTTCGTCATCATAGCGCTGGCGGCCTGGCCGAGGCCTGGCCGAGGCCTGGCGGGGCACGGGGAGAGGCTTGTTGTGTCGCTCGGCAAATAAGGACCAACTATTTTGAGTAGCCGGCGGGGCGGGGCGGGGCGGCCGGCCCGGATTTGGGGCTGCGAAAGGGCGTCGGCGCCGGCCGGGCGTCGTGGCCGCCCTAGCAGAAAATTGGACGGCAAAGAGGGAAGAAGACGAAAGACTCGGAGGTCCTGCCCGGCGCCAAGGGTCCTTCGTCCTGCGAGGACCCCGAAGGGGCTCTGGGTGTTCCTGGAGGACCCCAGTGGAGGCGCCGGAGGCCGCCACGCCGAACCATCGCCGCGAGAGGCAGTTTTAAACACGCGCTCCAGTGGAGGTCCGAAACGATGCGGCTCTCCCGGGTGTTTCTTTACCATCCGCACGCGGCGTCTCTGTGACGGAGGCGCCGGGCAGGGTGGGCCGTCGTCTGCGCAGCGGTGTCGGCGGGTGGCCTACCCCGGAGTTCGCAGGCGTCATGACCGTCGACACTCGCAGTGGGCCAGAAGGCCGGTGGAGGCGAACAAAACTCTAGACGCGTTTTGAGCTCCAGAGTCGCTAAATAAGACTCGAACCGAACCGAACATCCCACCAATGGATTGCTCTCCGAACGAGGAGTCCATCGGTGGGTTTGCACACGCTCGGTTCGAGGCCTGTTTAGCGTCTCTGGAGCTCAAAACACGCCTTGAGTTTTGTCCGCCTCCACCGGTCTTCTGGCCCACTGTGCGTCGGCCAGATGAGGGGGAAGACTAGCGCGCGCGGTGCATCGTGGGAGTTTTTGCTGACTTGTGCGGCAACCCTAGGCCGTCCAAGGGGAAATCCGGCATCGCGACAGGTAGTCGGCGCGACGTGGGCTGGGAGTGCAGCGCCTGCTGGGTCGCTGGGGCGGCACACCCGGCTCGCTTCGTCGCTTCGCCCCACGGCCTCGGCCCCGCCCCGCCCCACAGTGGGCCAGAAGACCGGTAGAGGCCGCGACAAAACTCTAGACGTGTTTTGAGCTCCAGAGTCGCTAAACAGGCCTTGAACCGAACGTGTGACCCCACCAATGGATTGCTCGGTTGGAGAGCAATCCATTGGTGGGGTCACACGTTCGGTTCGAGTCTCATTTACCGACTCTGGAGCTCAAAACGCGTCCAGAGTTTTGTCCGCCCCCAGCCCACTGTGCGCCACGCCCCGCCGCCATCCGGGCCAATTCAGGGAGATCCCTTTTAATTCCCGAAAGCAGGCCAGCCCCCTTGTGTAAGCCCGGCACTGCCGCAAGGTCCCCAGGCCCGGCGAGTACCCCCCCCCCCTCTCCTCTCCCTCCCTCTCCCCCTCGGCACGCGGTGCGGCAGAGCGAGCAGCAACCGCCGGAACAACTTACTGCGGAAAGATTTGTAATTAGTGGCAGAGACAGAGAGAGAGCGGCGCAAACGTTAAAAAGTGGAAGGCTGGAAAGAAGACAACAATTGCAACAATTTGCAAGACGATTTGCCCCAAAAATTGTGATCCAGATTCGAATGGCGTGACACGCGAAGACCTGACGTTCTACGAGTGCTTTTGTAAATGTGTGGAGCGTCAGTGTGAGCGTACGCGTTGTGGGTGTGTGTTTGTGTGAGTGTGTAAGCTTGTGTGTTGAAGAGAGGGTGTCGGTTTGTGTTTATTTTTGAGTGTGTGTAGGTAGTATCCGTGGCCGGCAAGACGGCCGGCATGGTCCCGGCCTACCCCAACGCGGGCGTCCTTAAGGCCCGCCGGAACCGCGCCCCGCCCCGCCCCGCGTCCTGACGCGCGAGCCAGACGGAAAGCCGGGGAATATTCCCAATCCCACATGATCCTTGTGATCCTCCCGAGGATTACGGTCGGACGGGATCGCAGCCTGGGTCAACTTGCAACATTTTCATGGCTGTTCTCGGCTTAATCATTTCAGGACCCCCGTTCGCCCTTCTGCCCGCCCCCTTTGGCTGGCGGCCGGGCAGCCTGCGCAGCCGGCCCGCACGGGAATCCAAAGGGTTACTTCCTGTAAATCCTGGAGGATGTAACTGCCGCGGAAAGTTCCTTCTGGAGCGCTGCACAGTGGGCCAGAAGACCGGCAGAGGCGGACAAAACTCTAGATGCGTCTTGAGCTCTAGAGTCGCTAAATGGGACTCAAACCGAACGTGTGACCCCACCAATGGATTGCTCTCCGAACGAGGAATCCATTGGTGGGGTCACACGTTCGGTTCGAGTCCTGTTGAGCGACTCTAGAGCTCAAAACGCGCCTCCACCGGTCCTCTGGCCCACTGTGCGCTGGAGTTGGACCGGCCGCTGCCTCCCAGTCTTACCCTTGCCTCCGCCAGGTTCTCCCCGGGTTCCCCTTGGTTCCCCTGGACGGCTTCGTAATGAAGCTCAAGTCACATTCTGATAGTTCATCATAACTTTGAGACACGCCGTGCGTGACGGTAGGGAGCCGGGAGAATATCGATGAGAGGGACACACACACACACACACACACACACACACACACACACACACACACACACACACACACCACGGTGTAAGGTCGGTTCCAGAAAGAAGTTAAAACATGAGAGCCAACAGACGCACCAGGTTCTCTCAAAAAAACAGGCCAAACAACAGCATATTTTTCACATATTTTTGCGCTTGGTCGAATCGCTGTAACAATCTTTTCCGTTTATTAAAAAAGACTGTCCCATTATTCACCACCGAAACACGAGATAAAAAAAATGAAAGAGTAAAATAAAATAAAGGCGAAACGGTACCCGACACGGCGGCATATACATCATTACGGTTGCGAGGGTTTCTAAGGCGATATATAAAATGTACTCCCAAAATTTGTGGGAGATAATGGGGGGAAAGGGGGGGGGGCTTAAGGGTAGGGGGTGAGGGGGTGGCAGTGTGACAGAGACAAAGGGAGATGAGCATGGAAAATGGGCGGGGGGAAGGAGGGGGAAAGAGACCGAAAACGACTCATCTGTCCCTGGGATTACCACCGCCTGTTTTTCTCAACAGTGCGACGGAGAGAGAGAGAGAGAGAGAGAGAGAGAGAGAGAGAGAGAGAGGGGGGGGGGAGGTTGGGGAGGCCGGGAGAGGTTGGAAGAAGGTGGGAGAGACTGGGAGAGGCCGTTCTGTGATAGTGGTGCAAGGCGGCTACTGGTACTGGTTGCCAACTGTTTCAAACTGAATCAACAAAAAAACAAATCACTGCTCACTGCAAGAAAAATCGTGAAATGTATAACAAAAGGACAACAAAAACTAGACACCAAAAGTACAACAGGGATTGTAGAAAGTACAACGGTAATTGTACAAACCACAACGAGGCCTGGACTGCACAGCACTCGTCATGCTGGTTCCATTGTACTTTGTACAACAATTGTTGTACTTTGAAAGTACAACCAATTCCCGATAAAAAAAATTGCCAGGAATTTGTGTACTTTTCTTGTGTTGTTTTTTCTAGAAGTGCTGTTTCAGGAAAGTCAACATTCGTTTGAACGTGTATCACCTCTGACGTTTGGTGAGTCACGTTCAAATGACGTCACGTTCCTGGAATACCCGCTAACTAAGCGAGAGGCGAGCAAAGAACCAATCAAGAACAAACGATTCAACTGAACCAGCCACGAGCACTTCAAAAATTTCTCTTGTGGCAGAAAATCAGAAAAGGGCAACAATGGACATGTCTTTCTTCCTTTCACCTTTTTTTCCTGTATCGTCACTACTTTAGGGTGCGCACCGCACGGCGGCGCACCGCGGCACCACCCCGCCATAAAACTTAGGTTTCGATATGCAATAAACAGGCAGTGTGGGTGCCGTCAGGGCCGTGTCGCAGGGACCCGCAGGCCACCTATCCCCTCTATTTTGCTGCTCTCCTTTCTCCCTCCCTCCCTCCCTCCCCCGCTTCCCCTCACTTTCCCTCTGTCTCTCTCCCGCCACCGTCACATAACACACAATCAACATGGAGGTGATAAAATCGCGGACGCGCGAGCTCTGCCATCACATTACCCCTCCCCTCCGCTTGCAGACTGATTCCGAGAGTCGGTTTCGTCGCTCTGTCTCTCCCGCACTCGTGGGGCGCCCCGTACGGGTGCGAGAGAGGCGGAGCGACGAGAACGACTCTCGGTGTGCTGGTTCTCCCCGCCAGTCAGACGCGTCCTCCTCCCTTTAGTCCCTTTCGGGCCCTGACTCCCTTTCGGTTCGGCCCGTCCCTTAGGACGCCCTTTAAGGGCCGCCGGGTCGCCCCACCCGCAGGGCCCCGCCCCGCCCCGCGCCCTTGAGGCAGCAAACGGCAGCGCGCCCTTCCGACAGCCACCCCAGCCATCGCGCTGCACCAGCATGGCGCCGTCACAATGTTGCATGCATCTCGTTCGGCCCGTCTGTCTGTCCGTCTGTCTGCCTGTTTTTCTGTCTGTCTGTCTGCCTGTCTGTCTGCCTGTTTTTCTGTCTGTCTGTCTGCCTGTCTTTCTGTCTGTCTGCCTGTCTGTCTGTCTGTCTGCCCTCGAATCTCCTCCAGGCGATCTGCGAGGCTGCGAGGCCCTTCAGCGGGCGCAGTGCATTTACTGATTGAAATGTGGGCCGCGCTGAGCTGCACGCTGAAGCCGCAGACCTTCCGCCACGCTCCGTCTCTCTCGCACTCATGGAGCGTCCCGTTAGGGGGCGAGAGAGACAACAACATCTGCAGGGCCGAGTCCATCTAATCGTAGGAATAGAGGTGAAGATTCCGTCCGAATAAACTTTTGGGTCGCAGTAAAAACAGGGCGGCCGCGGAGAGAGGCGCGGTGGGTGCGATTGGGGGGGGGGGGGAGGAATTTGCAAATGGCAATGAATATATCCAGGAGGAGTCCGGAGCGATTTCCGCGATTTGAGAGGTCTGTACTTTGTGCCTGGTAATCAATTGGGGAGAGGGGACGAAATAAGCGTCCGGGAAAACAAACATGTGGCATCCATTTTTGAGGGAAATGTTCCCTTAAGGACGTAGCCGTGTGAACCCACCAATGGATTGCTCTCCGAACGAGGAATTCATTCGTGGGGTCACAGCGGGGTCACACGTTCGGTTCGAGTGCTGTTCAGTGACTCTGGAGCTCAAAACGCGTCTGGAGTTTTGGCGGTCTTCTGGCCCACTGTGCGGGCGGCGCGGGCGGCGTGGCTGCGAGGGCATTAGAATCTGAATATAGAGTGCGGGAGAAATGTTGCGAGAGAGGCCGGCAACGGTGGAGGGGAAGCCCCGCGAACCGCGCAAGGAAATAACGCAGGAAATAAAATTGTCCCTGAAAGTTTGTTTTTTCGTTCTCTTCTCTTCTTTTTTCGGTTCCTTACGCCGCCCCCTGCCTCCTCATGGCAAATTGGCATCGTTGGTTTTCCGCAGCTCGTACGGAGGGCGAGATTATCGAGGCAGGCCGGGCCCAGCGGGAAAGAGAGAGAGAGGGAAACGGGGAAATGGCGAGTTTATGATTTCGACGAGGAAGCTGCTGGCTTTCCAGGGAATGCCGAGAGAGCACACCCCATGTACTGCTGGAGTGAACGGAAAGGGTGGTAGCTCTCTCTCTCTCTCTCTCTCTCTCTCTCTCTCGGCTGCCGCGACACTGTCGCGCTTCCCCTGCCGCGACACTGTCGCGCTTCGGCTACCGCGACACTGTCGCGCTTCGGCTGCCGCGACACTGTCGCGCTATGGCTGCCGCGACGCTGTCGCGCTTCACCTGCCGCGACACTGTCGCGCTTCGGCTGCCGCGACACTGTCGCGCTATGGCTGCCGCGACGCTGTCGCGCTTCACCTGCCGCGACACTGTCGCGCTTCGGCTGCCGCGACACTGTCGCGCTTCGGCTGCCGCGACACTGTCGCCCCTTTGGGGTGCCGCGACACTGTCGCGCTATGGTCCCCCCCGACACTGTCGCGCTTCGGCTGCCGCGACACTGCGCCCTTGGGCTGCCGCGACACTGTCGCCCCTTTGGGGTGCCGCGACACTGTCGCGCTTCGGCTACCGCGACACTGTCGCGCTACCCCTGCCGCGACACTGTCGCGCTTCGGCTGCCGCGACACTGTCGCCCTTGGGCTGCCGCGACACTGTCGCGCTTCGGCTGCCGCGACACTGTCGCCCTTGGGCTGCCGCGACACTGTCGCGCTTCGGCTACCGCGACACTGTCGCGCTACCCCTGCCGCGACACTGTCGCGCTATGGCTCCCGCGACACTGTCGCGCTTCGGCTGCCGCGACACTGTCGCGCTTCGGCTGCCGCGACACTGTCGCGCTTCGGCTGCCGCGACGCTGTCGCGCTATGGCTGCCGCGACGCTGTCGCGCTTCACCTGCCGCGACACTGTCGCGCTTCGGCAGCCGAAGCGCGACAGTGTCGCGGCAGCCACAGCGCGACAGTTTCGCGGCAGCCCAAGGGCGACAGTGTCGCGGCAGCCGAAGCGCGACAGTGTCGCGGCAGCCGAAGCGCGACAGTGTCGCGGCAGCCGAAGCGCGACAGTGTCGCGGGAGCCATAGCGCGACAGTGTCGCGGCAGCCCAAGGGCGACAGTGTCGCGGCAGCCGAAGCGCGACAGTGTCGCGGCAGCCGAAGCGCGACAGTGTCGCGGGAGCCATAGCGCGACAGTGTCGCGGCAGCCCAAGGGCGACAGTGTCGCGGCAGCCGAAGCGCGACAGTGTCGCGGCAGCCATAGCGCGACAGTGTCGCGGCAGCCCAAGGGCGACAGTGTCGCGGTAGCCGAAGCGCGACAGTGTCGCGGCAGCCGAAGCGCGACAGTGTCGCGACAGTCGTTTTCGACGTTCTGCCTCTCTCGCACTCACGGGCACCTCAGGGACAGCGACAAAAACGACTCTCGGAATCAGTCTGCTGGTGACGTGACGCGTTACGTGGTTTTGGTGGTTGGCGCACGGGTGCGGCGCACGGGCCGGAAGACCGGTGGAAGCGGCAAAAACTCCAGACGCGTTTTGAGCTCCAGAGTCGCTTAATGGGACTCGAACCGAACGTGTCACTGAAAACTGAATGGAAAGACATTACGCCAAAATGTGGCGAGACAAAAAGTCTCGCCACATTTTGGCGATACTTTCATGTCTCGCCACAATATGGTCAGATTCAAATGTCTCGCCAATTTATGGCGAGACTTTTTGTCTCGCCAAAATAGGGCCCAAAATTATTTAAATAGGGTAGGCAATGCATGGATTCATAGCAAAATACATAAACTACTGCATTATTCACAAAATTCACGAGAAATCATTTCTGATCACCACTGATAGTTGTTTGACCCCCTGGGGACTCTTAAGAGTAACGCTGTTTGTTTCGCTCATAAACCAAGAGGTGCGTCTTTACATAACAGGGGCCGCTCACATTCAGTTTCATTGAAATCAGATTGTACTCACAATAATCACAGTAGCACTGTGGCTATGAAGAAATTTGCAGGCAGGTTGAGAGTTGATTCATCCAATAAAGATTGTCTACAAACATGTAGCTTTGAGTACTGTACAACTTGCCCAGAGAACAGATGGTGCAGACTGTTGTGAACTTAACATTTTGACAGTTCTCCTTTTTCCCACACGCAGTTTGACAATAGCTCGAACGATTAAAAGACATCTTCGCAAACAGATAACCCAGTTGGCAACAGTCGTCATTGCTCGAAACTGGGAAAAAACTAAATTATATCGTTGCAAGTCAAACAATCGCTCAGAGGCTGCACCCATTTTAGAGGCTATGTTTTTGTTTTTGGACAGAAGAGGTTATGGGCAGTTATGGGCGTGACGATTTAGATTCAGATTGGGGTTTGGGGGAAATTATACGCATGACCAAACCAGTATTCGCAGTTACATCCGCCATCTCGTAAACAAAAGTAACCTGAGGAAATGGCCGCTGGTTATCATGTTTTCCTCCCGACTTTGCATCAATAAAATTAATTTTTTTCTAGTTTGGAGCGATGACGACTGTGCCAACGGGGTTTATCTGTTCGCGAAGATGTCTTTTTATCGTTCGAGCTATTGTCAAACTGCGTGGGGAAAAAAGATAATTGTCAAAATGTTCAGTTCATCAACAGTCTACACCATCTGTGCTCTGGACCAAGTTGACAGTACTCACAGCTACATGTTTGTACACAATCTTTATTGGATGAATCAACTCTCAACCTGCCTGCAAATTTCTCATAGCCACAGTGCTACTGTGATTATTGTGAGTACAATCGTTTTCAATAAAACTGAATGTGAGCGGCCCTGTTATGTGAAGACGCCCCTCTTGGTTTATGAGCGAAACAAACAGCGTTACTCTTGAGAGTCCCCAGTGGGTCAAACAACTATCAGTGGTGATCAGAAATGATTTTCGTGAATTTTGTGAATAATGCAGTAGTTTATCATTTTGCCCCTGAATCCATGCATTGCCTACCCTATTCAATAATTTTGGGTCATATTTTGGCGAGACAAAAAGTCTCGCCATAAATTGGCGAGACATTTGAATCTGACCATATTGGGGCGAGACATGAAAGTATCGCCAAAATGTGGCGAGACTTTTTGTCTCGCCTCTCCAGAGGCGTAAAGTGACCTTGGATTGAGTGTGCCCCCACCAATGGATTCCTCGTTCAAAGAGCAATCTATTGGTGGGGTCACACGTTCGGTTCGAGTCCCATTTAGCGTTTAGAGTTTTGGCCGCCTCCACCGGTCTTCCACTGTGCGGCGGCTCCAACCCTTTTGCCGGCAAGCAGCCCTGGCTGCCAGCCCCGCCTGGGCGTCCCGCGTCCGTCCCGGCCCCGTCCAAGTCCACAGTGTAAGCAATCAATCTTCAGCAACCCCCTCCCCCTCCCCCCCCCCCACCACACCGCTGACCAGTTCTTTTTCTCCTCGTGCGGCAGAGCCGCACCGCCACGTCCAAGTCTTGCAGGGGAGAGAAACTTGGCGCTTGGAGTGACGCGCACGCGCAGTGTCTGTCTCTCTCTCACCTCAGCCGGGCGCCGCACGAGTGCGAGAGAGACGGGCACTGCCCCGCAATAATTGGCTTTATTAAAAGCACACACGTTAATTCACTTTCGGCGTATCGGCAGATCGTCGCCAGTGTCGCCACCCCAATAAAGAAGGAGGGTGGCGCCCTGGCTAATCGCTCCGTCGCTTGTTTACCTTCCATTATCTTTTCGTCCACAACTGTTTATTGATTGGTTTTGTGTGTTTTTTTTGCGATCCATTTTGACCGGCCCGTGTGTGTGCTCATGAACTCTTAATAGCTGTCACTGTGGTCGTTAGTGTTAAGAGAAAGAAGAGATTATTTCGGGAAGTCGATAACAAGAGTTGCTTTGAACACGCCTTTAGAGATAAAAAGTCAATACGAGACTGAGAGTGTTATTTGTAAAAAAAAATTAAGAGTGAAAAGCAACCAACTCACCGTCGTTGTTTCGAAAAAAAAATATCCCATGATTTTGAATGGCATTTTTGCTAGTTTCGTTGCTATGCGCGAGAACGCACGCTACCGGCACTGCATCCAGAAACCCGGGACCGCCACAGCCGTGGGGGGGGGGGGGGGGGGGGTGGGGGGGGGGGCCGGGGGGGGGGCGGGTCCAGGGATGGCGGCTTAACCAAGTAATCGATACCTTTAGGCCGCTTTCACGAGCGCCAACAAAGTTACGGGGGGGCGTGGCGGGGCGGGGCGGGGGGGGGGGCGGGGCGTGGCGGGGCGGGCGGGCGGGGCGGGGGGGGGGCGGGGGGGGGGCGGGGCGTGGGGTGGCGGGGCGGGGCGGGGGGGTGGCGGGGCGGGGCGGTGGGGGGCGCCGGGCGAAGGGGTGGGGCGCCTCTGCGCCGTTCCGCTCCGTTCTGATCTGATGCCCATCTCGATCTAGATCCACCGTAAGGAAGTGGCCGACCACTCGAGAGTCCAGCGCGCTGCAGGCCCGGGTTCGAGTACCGGCGCCGCCTTAATCTCTCCGTTGCTTTTGTTTTTCAGTTTGATTTACGAGAAACCGCGTGCGGCATTCCCCGGGCCGCTTCGGGTGGTTCGGTGGTTCGATTCCCGGCGCGACCGTCTATTTTCCCCGATGGATGGCCTCGCTGACCGACACGCGGCCGAGAGGCCCGAAAGGGTCACTCCGCATGAAAGTGTATGAAAAAGTTGTCGGCGTTGAAAGGCGGAGGCGAGGCGCGCCCCCATGATAAATGCCCGTTCGGGTACATATGGAAGATGCACGCCATTTCAATATAGGAATCGCGAATAAACGCGCCGCACTGGCAGGGCCTGCAGGGCCGCGGCATTTGAATAAAAAAGCGCTTCTGGCACAAGGTTAACGTTTGAAGCGTTCCGTCGAATAACATACAAGGAGACGGGGCTCCGCAGATATACATAATGTATGGGGGATGGCGGGGGCGGGGACCTTGCGCCAGGCGTGCCAATCCAAGACACACTTGCAAGGTAAATAATTTTTGAAAAATAAATAAATATTGCATTTGTTTTGTGGCCTTGCGGTGCCGAACCTGACAAGATGATATTTTCTTGGAAAAGATACCCCCCCCCCTAAGTCACCACATGGACATTTTGTTGCTCCCCTCAGCCCGAACCTTGACCCAAACCTGGACCTGCAAACCTCAGTTCGGCCCAAACCTTGACCCGAACCTCCATCTGAAAACGTTCGCTTAGCTCGAACTTGGACCCGCAAACCTCAGCTCGAACCTTGGGCTGAACTTGGACCCGCAAACCTCGGCCGAACCTCGCGCCGCCCCTCAAGTGTAACGACGGCAAGGCCGGGCAAGGCCGGGCAAGGCCGGGCAAGGCCGGGCAAGGCCGGCGGGGCGTTTTGCCGAGGAAACCGGAGGAAACGGCCTGTTCCCACTCGGCACGACTCAAGTTCAGGAGTAAAAGAATGCCCCGTGTTATTGCTGTGTGTGATAGAGACGGATAGAGCGGGATAGAGCGGAAAAGAGAGAGCGCGCAAGATAGAGAGCGGGGAGAGAGGTCGTACGTGCGCCGGGGTCTCCCCGAGGGCTCTCTCTCTATATATCTAACTTTGTAGCATTTGTTCGCGCGGTCGCAGAAATGTGTAAGCTCTCCCACGGAGAGAGCATGCCGAGGGTGGGGGCTTGAAGGGGGTGGGGGCAGGGGGCGCCACAAATCCCTGCTTGCCCCGAGCCCTAAGCCCGTGTCCCACTAATTTGCATATCAAATAAGTTAGTTATGTTTATATGGAGGTATGAGAACCTCGGCGCTCCTCTGAACGCGAACCAACTACTGCACAGTTACACTATGTGACCTCGTGCAAGCGTTGTCCGTCCTGGCAGGCCGAGTTTGTGGAAAAAATGGTGCGATGTTGAAATGTGGCGTGAATACGACTCGTCGCTTCTTATCTCCGGAAATTAATCCCAACGTCGATTAGTTGCAGGCGAAGTGTTGCTGCAACGCGCGTCGTCATCGTGAGGCCTCGTGTCGTCAGGAGACGAAATGCCGGTCGAAATTCTGATTGTCAGCCTGGCACAGCACATTAGGGGGCAAAAAGTACGGTCTGGTCAACAACAGTAATTTTCGTGGAGCGTCCAAACATGCCAACTACAGAAAGCTTTCGTACATATTTCCGTTAACATGAGTTTGTATGGAGCCAGTACGGCTGTTTTGTACTTTTTCCGTGTTTCCATGCTCTTTTCTTCTGTACATTTCCCTCACTGAAGTACGGAACCTTTCACAGTGCTCATCCTTAAGGATCTGCAGAATGCCATACCCGTTATTGTTCCGCCAAACCGAATCCCTCTTTTTCCGCTGCTAAATTACGAATGTATGACGCGTTCGTTACTCACACAAATCCCCACAAATCTGGGCCTCGGTTTAACTCCGACTTCCTTTGCAGCATGTGGCGACGCCTGGAGAATTCAACGCACGCCAGTGCAGAGCGGAGCGCTGCCTGGAGCACATGGCCCTATAGCTCACCAATGTTGTTCTGCTTTTCTCTAGTAAGTACCTAGCTAGTACCTAGGTTTGAGTAGAATGTTATTATTGCTTTTGTTTACCAATTGGTCCAATTTTCAGCCATTGAGTGTCCCGAGGAAGGATCAATTTTGTTATAAAATATTTCTGATACTCATAATGCCGTGTGATGTGCAACCTCCAATGTGAGACTTCCCTAAATCGACAACATGACGTGAAGCAGCACGATCGGGTATCACTCTTTTCCGAACTGTCCGGTGAGAAACCAGAAGCACTCCCACCGAGTCAATTAGGACAAGGAAGTCAAATAGGGTAAAAAGGTCGAATATGGCAAGAAAGTCAAATGGGACAAGAATGTCAAATAGGGCACGCAAGTTTAGTAGGACGAGACAGTCAAATAGGACCGGAAAGTCAAATGGGGCAAGAAAGTCAAATAGGAAGTCAAATAGGACAAGGAAGTCAAATGTTCCCCGGAGCTCTCGCGGTCAAAACACGGCTCGGCGGCGAATTAATGGTCGGGTCGGTAAGGCCGCGTAATGGCTGGACCAGATCGGACCGGATGGGCTTAGCGAAGAGCTGCCGAAGAGCTCGCCTTACCGACCAATTGATTAAAAAGTGGGGCTCGTTCCTTTTTTTCGTGGTGGGACCGTTATTGGATCTGGTCAATGCTGGTCGAAGCTGGCAAGGCATGTGTGCGGGGGGGAGGGGGTAGAATCAGGGCGACGAGATGAAACCATTGGAGTCAGTTATTTTGATCTACTTTTACTTTTAACGTTTCGAAAATGAACGAGTATTTTTTACGTTTTTTCCCTCCTGTTCTTTTGTCCCAATTTAAATTTCCTGTGCGTGCCGCACCGCCGCGCAGCCACATTCTCAAGGACCGTCCCAGGGCTGGCGCAGGCTGGCGTGGCCCAGGCCTGGCCGTTGCCGCGGCAACACTCGCTGGACGGTGTTTGTGGAGCCATTGTTATGTAGATGGAGCGGATAAACAGATTACAAGATGAAGGATGCGTCCGCCACCCCCTGGCGCCCCGCCGCCCCCGCCCGGCCGCCACCCCCGGCGCCCCACCCGGCCGGCCCGCCCCCAGCCGCTAACGCCCCCAGTTCATATTTCGGGCCGGCCGGCCTATGCAGCGCAGTGCGTACGTTAGACCTGCGCCGCCCCCTGCCGCCCCCGCCGCCCCTCCCCGAGCATAAATTAGACTGGTGGGGCCCCGCGTGGCCCGGGGGTGGTTCGAGGAAGGGGTAGCTCAGCGCCGCGCTCACAAATTACCATTTCCTAACGGAGAGGCACGTGGAAAAGGTAGCGGTTGGCGATGTGAGGAGGGTACCGTCTTGGGCCAGAAGACCGATGGAGGCGGTCAAAACCCTGGACGCGTTTTGAGCTGCAGAGTCGCTTAGCGCGACTCGAACCGAACGCGTGACCAATGCGTATGGATAAAAAGGAAAGAAGATTGAGGAAGAAAAACGAAGTTTATTTGTGAGATTCGAACCCGGGACCACAAAATTACGTCGCGCAGCGCAACACGGTGGGCATTGGAATACTCGTGCCTACGTGATCGGTGGAGTGAGATGAGAGTGTTTGCTTTCGGCGCCCTCCCTCTGTCTCGCTCTGTCTCGCTCCCCCGGCCGATCACTGCTTAGCTAATGCGTGCGGTGCTGCTCACTTTGGGTGCAAGCGAGCCCAGGGGGTGCAACGGAGACGACGCTTCGGGGTGACCCTCGAGTACACTGCGCAAACAGATGTCCCAGATTTTAATAACGATTTAATAAATGCGGGGCTATGATTGGCTGGTGTGCCACATGGCGCCTCGGAGGGCCAACGAGAGGGGAGGCCTTATACATATGTATGGGCGAATGTGCTGCTGGTGTAATGTGCGTCGTTAAGGGAGGCAGTGCCCCTTGAAGAGGGTCGGGGCGTGGGCGTATGGCCGAGGGGAGGCAGACGCACAGCGCCCAGCTTAACAATCAAAACTGTGACAGGATTCGTGGGAATGTTTTCTCTGTCTCTGTCATGCATACTGCCATGCATGCCACGTGTCGTCGGTGTGCTGCAGATGCTGAGTAAACAGGGTCTTTTTTGCGGCCCCTTTTCCATTGCGGGTTCGAGAGGCGCGCGTGGCGCCTTCAATAAATGAAACAAAGCCGATTTCAGAACAGTGTTTTTCTTTTTAATTCAAAATTCTAGACAAGAAGAGCGCGTAGTCCGAGTGCCAGTTGACAGGGTGGGCTGGAGGGGTCGGCATGAAAATAAGACTATTCATCTAAGACGATGAAAACGAAATAAAATACACGTCATTATAAATTCCTGTTTTCCTTTTTTGTACTAATTAACTTACAATAATCATTTACTTTAAATTACATCAATAATATGCCTCTTAAAGATGACTATTTACATTCAAATATTGCACATTCAGTTTCAGTACAAGAAATATATTCAGGCGGATCACATGGTGCCCCCGGGTGTCCGTCGGACTTGTCCGTCCAAGGACATAGCCTAGTCCAGCAGCGATTTTGACCGGGAAATTTAGTTTTGGGATATATACAAACTGCATTGGGATTTATTTCAAGGGTATTACTCCCCCATACTGGAGTTTTTCTAAGTGCTGTACCACATCAGCGGACATTTTAGGTGTTCGTAAGAAAACAAAATTAAGAGCACAAACCTATCCAAACGAAACATTTTTGAAGTTTGCTTTTAGTTGATAAAAGGTGTGCTTGTTTACCCTGTTCTCATATTAACAACACTTTCACGAGCTCAAAATTAAAAAGTTGACGCTTGGTCTAGTGTCTCCCAACTGGGTAAAGTTTCATTACAATATTTTTTTAAAACGGCCCAGAAACGTTACTTGCCCCATTTCAACCCTTAAACACAATCTTGCCTTAATCGACTAACGAATATCATCTTAACTTTACAAAACACAATCACAGACCGGCACTACCGCCACACAAGAATATTTTCTTTACATTTTGTTTTTGGTATCTCATGGTACACTAAACTTATACTTTGAGCCAGCACCAAACGGATGTCAATATCTTGATATAAATTAAACCACAGCTAGGCGAGGTCTAAAACGGACGACCAGAAAAAACAAAACAGTTTAACATCGCGGTGCGTGGCTGCAAAAGACTAGATAAAGACTGACTGGGAGCGCGCTGAGGTGGCAACTATTTATTCAAAGTCCACACGCTTCTGGCATCATACTAGATACAATTTAGATGAAAAAAACATAAAAACAAACAACGTGTCTGCGACAGACTTAGTAAATGCCCAAACAATCGAAGGAAAAAAAAAGCTCGACGAAAAGAAACGAACCAAGAACGAATTGATTCTCATTTCCGATGAGGGGAACGTTTTCCGGCAGAGCTCTCGTTCTCAGCGCCTTGAGGTCAGCACGAAGTCTCCCCCACGTAAATATTCTCGTCAACCACAGGGCCCTGTTGACAAAATACATCCGTTCAACGTGGAGCGTCGGGGTGGCGCAGAGAAGGCACAGACACAGTCAGGTTGCGAGGGGCACAGCGCCCTCGATTTTATTTGGACTAGAAAATCACCGCGACCGTCAAACTCTTTCCCGCGATCGAGGCACAATCGTTTCATCAGCGAAAATAGTATCTCTGTCATGGATCGGTTAGTGAAAGTGGTGCGCTCAGGCGGGAGTTAGTTGAGTCTAAGATTGTTAAAATTTTGAAACAAAAACGTAAACATGTTGTTGACTGAAATGCACGTTCACACTCGGAAAACGCTTTCTACCCCTCAAAAGAGAAAAAAAAAACACCAAACAAAACAAAAACGTATTTAAAACAAGAAATTTTAGGACTACTACCGAATCACAATTTATTGGAATCACCCTCGATTCAAAGTCAACGTTCTGAGTCTGAATGTTGAAACAGTCTTTGAAAAAGAGAAGCGTTTGCCGAATGCGGTGCCCCTGCCGGGGCATGCCTCGAGAGAAAGGTAAGGTTAGGCGCGGTCGGCGTACTGGCACGCAGACAGCCCCGAGGTGCCCACACTGACCCTGGCGGCGTGCGCGGACGGGCTGACGGCCGGGTACGACCCCACGGAGAAGGCGCCCGACGAGTGCTGCTTGGCCTTGAGGCGGAGCTGCGCGATGGAGGACATGGAGCAGGGCTCGCCCGCCGACCGGTACATGGAGTGCTCGTAGTAGCAGCCCGCGCCGCCCACGCCGACCGAGCCGGCAGACGCGCCCAGGCTGCTGGACATCATGGAGCCCGCGCTCACGCTGCTCGCCGACGCCGGCGTGAAGCAGTTGACGGACGACTGGTGCGGCGTGCTGGGGACTCCTGCGGCAAGGACGGCAAACACTCAGTTTGAACAGGTCGCAAGGAGGCGAAAAAGGTCTTCAGTGGGCCAGAAGACCGGTGGAGGCGGGCAAAACTCTAGACCCGTTTTGGGCTCCAGAGTCACTAAATGGAGATCGAACCGAACGTGTGACCCCACCAATGGATTGCTCTCCGAACGAGGAGTCCATTGGTGGGGTCAAAAGCTCGGTTCGCGTTCTGTTTGGCGACTGTGGAGCTCAAAACGCGTCTAGAGTTTTGACTGCCTGCGCCGGTCTTCTGGCCCACTGTGCTCTTAAAAAGGGGCTCACCCAGGGGGTTGACGGGCCAGGGGAAGGTCTTGGCGCCGAGCGGCGACGGCACCTTGGAGGCCCAGTTGTTGTAGGAGTAGGACGAGTAGAGGGACTCGGGGTCCGTGAAGGGCTGCATGAAGCCGTTGAGCTGGCTGCCCACCAGGCCGTTCTTGAAGTCGGCGGCGGCGGCGGCCGCGGCGCTCATGGCGTTGCGCTCCCGCTTCCGCCACTTGGCCCGCCGGTTCTTGAACCACACCTGCAACAGGGGCGCCTCGGGCATCAGTCAAGGGGGTCCTTCCGTCGCGGTGTACACTGCAAAGTGGTTCGGAAAATGTTCTGAAATTTTTCAGAAAATTTTCGGAAAATGTCCGGAAAATATTTGGAAAATATTCAGAAAATGAGGTACTGAAAAAGTATGGACTTTCAGCATTGGTACGGAGAGCATGCACGGACGGTCCAGGTAAAAAATTGACCTGACCCGGTCCTTCCTTTCTCTGCTCTGTACTATTTGTTTCTACGAGAGTAGGCCGGGTGCGGGGCGGCGGCCTGGCCTCGGGCCTGGCGTGGCCGCGGTACACCGACTCCCGCATGGTTGTCAGAGAAGACACCAGGCAGGCCGAGGCAGAGAGGCTGCACAAGGACCCGGAGTCGTTCATCTTCCGGTGTCACCGTTCAGGACAGGGCCCCGGCGCCGTGCCGTGGCGGCCGTGGCGGCCGTGGCGGCGTGGCCGGGGAGCCCCTGGGGGAGCCCTGCAGGGAGGGGCGCATGTCAGTAGCCATCACGCGGGGCATTTGTTACGCCGTGGCGGGCGGGGCGGGGCGGGGCGGGGCGGGGCGCGGTGGGCGGGGCCTTATGGTGGGGCGCTGCAATGAGGAGCCCCTCCCCCTTCATTAACTGATGATGAATCACCCGGCCAGTCTCGGCCAGTCATGGCGGCCCGGAGGTGGAGGTTAGGCCCGCCTTGGGTTGCCTCGGGTTTCCTTCGGGCCGCCTCGGGGGAAAGTTAGGGGCTTCGAGCTGTAGCGAGTGATTCTTGAACGCGGCCCCCGCCACCCCTTCAACCCCGTGCCGCCAAACTTTGCCGTCCCGACGCGGGGAGTCCGTTTTGTTTGCCGTGCCGTGCCGCCTCCACCTACCGCCGGGATTTCCACCCTCATTCTTATTTTCCTCTCCCCGCCGTCAGCTTCCATTTCCCTAACTCCGTCTCTGTTGTTATATATAAAAGGGAAAGAAACAGAAAGAAAGTTTTGTTCCTCGCGCTGCTGCCGGCGCTGGCAGTGCTGCTGCCAGTGCGGGCGCCGCGCGGGCCGCCGCGCAGAGTCCGCGCTCCGCGCCGCGCGCTGCAGCCCCGGGACTATATTGAGTCCTGCTCCCGGAGAGTTTTGAGGTCGGAGCGCGCGCGGGCTGGGGCGGGGCGGGGCGGGGCGGGGCGGGGCGGGGCGGGGCTGTAGTCTCCTTATTTCTGCGCCTCCCCGCGTCCCCCTGACTGGCCCGGGCTGTCCCTAATCCTTGCCGCGGCGGGCCCTTGGCAGCCCTGGGCGGCCCTCCGCCCCACTGCAAGGCCCTCAGCCACCCCGCTCTCCGACCTATTCCCAGAGGCGCCCGACTCGGTAGGCAACCCATCTGCCTCGGCCGCCCGTCTGTCCGTCTGCCTTCTTTCTGCCTGTCCTTCTGCCCGTCTGTCCTTCTTTCTGCCTGTCCTTCTGCCCGTCTGTCCTTCTTTCTGCCTGTCCTTCTGCCCGCCTGTCCTTCTTTCTGCCTGTCCTTCTGCCCGTCTGTCCTTCTTTCTGCCTGTCCTTCTGCCCGTCTGTCCGACCGTCTGATTTGAAACTAGAAAACTTTGCCGCGTGCTGCCGGCGTGGCGTGAGCGTGGCGTGCCTGGGACGTGAGCGTCTCAAAAACTTTTGGTACCGCTTCTTGTTTCGCGCTCTGCCGCGTGGAATCCCCTCGACGGCCCCTCTCCTCCCCTCCCCCTCCCCCTTCCCCTCCCCTTATGCTTCTGTCGTGGCCAACGATCCGTTTAATTGTCCTTCCCCACAATGAAGACAGACGATGGAGCGCGCTCCTTCCCTCTCCCCTCCTCCCCTTCTCCGTCCCTCTCCGTCCCTCCCCTTCTCCCTCTTTCTCCTCCTCCTCCTCCTTCGGCGCAGCAGCAATACGTTGGCGATCCGACGGGACGGCAGCAGCTAGGCGTGCCGTTATTGTGCCTATTTGGGAATAATGTGTTGTGCGCTTTTAGACTTCATCTCTCTCTCTCCTCTCTCTCTCTCTCTCTCTCTCTCTCTCTCTCTTCTTTCTTTTTCCCACTTCTAAAACGCTTAATGAGACTCGAACCAAGACCCCACCAATGGATTGCTTTCTGAACGAGGGATCTATCGGTGGTGTGGTGGTGTGACACGTTCGGTTTGAGTCCTGCTTAGCGACTCTGGAGCTCTCACGCGTCTAGAGTTTCGGCCGCCTCCACCGGTCTTCTGGCCCACTGTGCGAGAGCGAGCAGCAACAAGTCAGTGAAAGACGAACGGCGAGATGAAACGAAGGCGGAAACGCTTGAATAGGAATGCGTGGTTGGAGGGGGTGAGTTCAGTTAGCGCGGTTAGGGGTGCTTGGGCAAGGCCGGGCAAGGCGGCAGGCGCGCGCGCCGGGCCGCCGGGCCGCCGGGCGTCGGCGCGTGTCAGACCGTGGCGAACCACAGCGGTGCGTGCGCCATGGCGTCGCGTGGGCGTGCACGCGTGCCTTTATTTACCGATCACGGCCCCCCGCGGCGCCTCCTCTCTCTCTCTCTCTCTCTCTCTCTCTCTCTCCCTCTCTCTCTCTCTCACGAAAAGTACCGCACGCGTAGTAGTATTCTTCGCCCCGCCGGTTCGACGCTCTCCCTTGTGTGTGTATGTGTGTGTGTAGGTGTGTGTGTGTGTGCGACTGTGACTGCAGCGCGCTGCAGCAGCGAGCAGGAACACGACGATAAAACCGTCGGCCGCCAAATCTCCCTACGCCAATCCCATTACACCTTCCGAGCGCGGCACCCCTTTACAGGCAATTAAGCCCGTCATTTCTCCTGTCTGCGTTCGGCATCAACACACACACACCCACACAGCGAGAGAGACACAAACGCACACACCCCTACTCATACTTGTCACACTGATACCTCCCCCCCTCCCCCCTCACACACACATACAAACGAGCAGCCGTCGGTGTGTTTGGGAAGTAACTCATTTCACCGATACCCGGTACCCCCCCCCTATTTTTTTTCGCACGGCCCGTAGTCAACATCCCGTAGTCAAGTAGTCAAGCGTACTTTTATTCCTTCTCGCCTTTCATAGCTGCGTGACCTCAATAGATTGCCAATGGGTGCGAGAGAGACAGGCAGTGTGGACTCTCTCGCTTCCGGCGCCATTTGAACGCGTTGCGTGGGAATCCGCCGCGCCGAACGCATAGGAGCCGCAGCAGCAGCGCGGTGCGGCCCACAGCCATTCAATTGAAATCAAACGTTTAATTAAATTTCGATAATGGTCGTTCCCTCCGGGCCGCGGGAGGTGGCAGTGCCGTGGTGTCGCCATCTGGCGGCAAATTTATTCATGGTGTGGCGCCAATACGCACGCACGCATTGTTTCTCTTTTGTTGTTGTTTGCCTTTTTTCCATCCCTCGGACGCGCAGAGGCGGTCTAGGCGGCAGGGAAATGGCGATAAAACAACCCGTCGCACTCTCTCTGGGGTCTCCATTAACTAACTCACTCGCCTAGTATTGCGCTCATTAAAATTCTCATAGCCCTGTCGCGAATCGCAACGGCAATAAAGCGCTGCATCAATCAGACTCTTTCAATCACTGCACCACGCTGGCACGCCCTGGCACACCCTGGCACGCCCTGGCCGTGGCACTCACCAGATTAAGGCGTCGGCCTTCCCTGCTGCTAGAGGCAGTGCAGGCACGTGCTGGCACCAACCATTGCACTGTTATTAAGTTTACAATACCCGCTGTATTTAAAAAAATAGATCGAAAAACAAAAACGCAAATTTTCTGCACTGAAATCGAAAGTGAGGTGAATTTATCTCATTTTGGCTGAGGTGAGACCTGAAATGTGGTTACCTCGTTCTACCCCACGTAAAGTGCAAATGTGGCAAGAATTACACTCCTTCAAAAAAGTGGTGTATAAGCCTATAATTTAGCCGTTACATCATGTATTGCGTGGTCAAGACCACCCTTTTATAAGGTATAGAGGATAGACCACATATTTGCTGTGATATTCTCCATGGTTTTTAAGTGGTAGTATGCTGACGACCACTGATTTTCAGGGGTATTGACCGCATTTCCGCGTGTGGTGAATTCGAGTAACTACAGTTTTGCGCCTACCACACATTTGTAGTCTGTACCACACTTCGAAAAGGACAGAGTGAGCACAATTTTTCGCAAAGTGTCTAAAGCCGTTGTCCCGCTTTTCCGGCCCAAGATCGAAATTAATTACGAACAGGGCAACATGCCAGGTGGGTCGCTGGAGTGTGTTTGCGGCAGGAATCCCAGCGGAGCGCTGGAGAGAGAGAGAAGGGGGGGGGGGGGGTCAGGACAAGGCACACAACTCTGATCCCCTCCCCGGGCCTTTCCCTGTTTGGCGCGTACGACCCACAGTGACGGTAGGGTGAGATTCGCGGGGGGATGTTCTGACAGATAAGGCAGTGGTCCCGCCGTAGAGAGGCGCCTCTCTTCCGCGCCTGGAGAGAAGCGAGAGAACCGCCTCGGCACACTGGAGAGAGACAGAACCAACCCTCTGCCTCGCACCGGCGCCCAGTCTGGGGCCGCACACGCAGTATCCACACGCGGGGGCGGAAAAAAGGAGTGTGCGAACGAGAGAGGTTGCGGCTTAGCTGTACACACACGCGTACACACACGCACACACACACACACACACACACAACGTACACCCATGCGCACAATATGCACAAACCAATCACCCTGCTCAAACACGCGAGGGCGCGTGGTGTATGTGTCCGTAATCGGATGCACCCACGCACTACAGCAGGGTTAGCCTGCTCGCGCGCGCGTGTGTGTGTGTTCTCTATTTCACGCGTGTGTATGTGTGTGCGCACTTATGTCTCCCATTATAGTCATGCCTATCGCTGCCGCGTGTTGTGTGTGTGTGTGTGTGTGTTGGCTGCATTGATTGGAATGCCGCTCAGCGCGCGGATTAGGCCCCACACTCTGCACACCATGCCATCATATCGGAGTCCAAATTCCGAGGCAGACCGGTGGATACCGAATACGACGGCCACGCGACGTCCGGCCATGCGACATGACGTCACAGTGACGTCACGGCAGCCAGCCAGGTTGTTCTTGCGTTGTTCCCCGTGTGCGAAAGCCTACCTTGCTGGGGCGCAGAGAGAAAGTAGTTTTCCCCAATGAAACTTTGGCGTCCTTTGAATCCCGTTTCGATTCGCGCCCCCTCCAACTTCCTCTCTCTCTCTCTCTCTCTCTCTCTCTCTCTCTCTCTCTCTCTCTCTCTCTCTCTCTCTCTCTCTCTCGCACTGCTTTGTGGACTGAGCCCAGGCAGGGCGCTGGCTGGGACTGGCTGGAGGACCAACAACACAGCACGCACAATCCACTCTCAGATGGAACACAACGTTTCTCTCCCAGCTTCCCGCGACCCCCGCCCCGCCCCAGCCCCGCGCACACTCGCCTCTCTCGCCCCCTCTGTCTCAGAGAAAGCAATAAATCTGCTGCGGTGGGCTGGGGGGCGCGCACCCAGTCGCTTGGCACCCACAGCCCCACCGCACCCCGCCCCGCCCCGCCCCGCCCCGCCCCGCCCCGAACGCCCCGCCGCCACCACGCTTCGCAACGTATCAGCGAAGGCCTGCTGCTTCCTCCGCCACGGTCTCCATCTGGGGGCGCAAACCGAGGACCCACAGCCCCACCACACACAGGAAGTTACAAAAACTACTGAAACTTTAAAAAAATACACGGTTTGCAACTCTCTCTGACTTTCGCGCGCAAAACCCAAACAACTAACGGTTGGCGAGAACAGCTCGACTTGACTAACTTAGGCGCGTGAAATACGAAACAAAAAATTTGCAGTGTGCGCGCGCGTGCGTGTTCACACTCCCCGATTGATCGAGCAGGGCAATCTGTGTGCGGAGGGTGGCCACCCTGGTCCGTCCCGGTCCATCCCGGTCCACCCCACACCCTTAATGAATGTCCGATCGCCGGCCACTCGGCTTGTTTACAAGCGGAAGCAGTTGCGGGGAGCGGTCGGCAGACCCATTCCGACTGTCGTTTTCGTCGCTCTGTCTCTCTCGAACCTGTGCGGGACGCCCCATGTAAGTATGAGAGACAGAGCGACGAAGATCGACTCTCGGAACCAGTCTACAGAGAATCAGCGTCCGAGTGTCTGCATGCATGCCTTGCCTTACAGGTCCGACACCTACGGAAAGTTAAATGGAGTGTAAGAAATCGCGCCGGGTTGAACGCAGACATCCACACTGAAAACTTAAGTGTGTCCTGAGTACACACGTAGATCACTTAAGCCTGTACTGAGCCGAGTACGCACATACTAGAGCACTTGAGTGTGTACCGAGTACATACTGAGGTTTTCAGTGCGAGTTCTGGGAACGACTATTTTTGCTCTTTGACTCTGAATGCCGACGAGGACGTGCAGAGAATCGAGGGCTCAACTCAGCTGTACCGATGCTCCTGAGAGCATGCGGCATGAGCGGAGTGACGGCCCGCGGTTATAATAGGCCGAGCCGCTAGAGGCGGCCAAAACTCTAAAAGCGCTTTTAGCTCCAGACTCGCTAAATAGGACTCGAGCCGAACGTGTGACCCCACCAATAGACTGCTCTTCGAACGAGGGGAATCCATTGGTGGGGTCACACGTTCGGTTCGAGTCCTGTTTAGCGACTCGGACCTCTAAACGCGTCTAGAGTTTTGGCCGCCTCCACCGGTCCTCTGGCCCACTGTGTGACGGGGCGGTGCTGGCAGCAAGGTAGGCACGATGGCGCGCTAGTTGGGGGTGGCGCCAGGGCAGGGCGGCAGCGCGGCGCCATGTTGCCGCACCGCGTCGCCATGGCAACGGACGGGCCGCCCCTCGCCATGGCGCCGCAACAAACGCGGGCTCTTTTTTACTTTCGAAACAAAACAAGAAAAAAAACTTGTGCTGACGCTTGGCCGCCGCCACTGAGATCGCCCAAGTCGGTGAACAAAGCGCCACAAATTCGGCGAGTCCGAGCTCAAAGAGAAACGCGACGGACGTCTTCGGCGGAAACGGATGGCGATAGGTGACGTCAAAGGCTTCCCCGTCGTCGTATCATTTTAAAAGAGATAATGGACTCGTCCGAGCGACATGCCTGCAGACACGCTGATTGGTGGCGTGCCCTAGCAGTGCCCTAGCACCCACCCGGACAGACGCGCGAAAACGAGTATCGCCTTGGCAAACACATTTGTACGCCGCCCGTGTTTGGACAAGTTAATGCCGGGTCGCATCACTCGGAGCTTACAGCCGATTACCTCTTCGCTATATATTTCTTTTCCGAGCGGGCCGCTTGCCACACCGCTCGGCCCGCCGCGGCCCACCGCACCTAACCTCTCTTACCCTCCAATATGACGGCTGGGTGGCTGCCAACCGCCGACAAAACCAGCCGAAACGTTCCGCGCCGCGCGGCTTGCCCGGCTGGCCGCAGACCTGTATCACTAGAGTCCCGAAGACCAAAGCTTTCGTTTCAACTTGATTTCGCCACTAGATAACCTTCTCTATCGAAAATTATCAAATAAAATCGGAAGTTTTGCACTGAGGCTGAGACAGCGTCGTCATTCCAACGCAAAGAAACGCAGTTCTGTTCGAATCTCTATTCCGCGGAATGAATGCATCCTCGCTGAAAGTCGATCTATGCAGTGAGTTTGTTGGTGAACCTCCCGGACGCTCCCCCGGCGAGCGTGAACGCGGCGAGACTGATGCGAATCTTAATGTGAATCCGGCGCCACGGGATTTGTTTGGCGATGACCTCATTATCGAGTTAACGACCCGGCAAATCGGCGTGAAATGATGGCACGGGACGGCAACGGACGATGCGACCGCGGCGAATCTCTCTCTCGCACTTGCATCGCTGTCGCGGAAAATTAGGGGACCAGGGGAGGGGGGAATGGGGTGGGGAGGGGGAACCGGGGGTGCGTTGCAATGGCGCGGGAAATTGGGGCACTTCCAGCACGACGCCTCAGCGGGGATGGGATGTCACAAAAATAACCACCGGAAGGGGACAGTTTGAGAGAAATAACCCGTTATCGGACTCTCGGTCCATCTGACTGTCACATGACTCATCCATTCCGACCCATAAGCAATGCGGTCCTTCCAGCAGAGAAGTGAGTTTCTCAACCGGATAAACTTTACATTGAATGAAGCCCAAATACTACATAATTTGAATTGATTTATACCCTTTAAACCTTACGAAGTATTTTGAGCATACATACGTACAAACCGGACAAACTAATTTACTTTGTTACACGAAGAAATAGTTCGTAAATTACGAAGTATTTTCTTTGTAAGCTTATGTATGCTCAAAATACTTTGTTCTAATAAACTGCGTTGCTTTGTAAGGCCTGAAACAGTTTGTAAGGTTTTCTCAGTGAAATAAAATGCACTAAACACTCAGCTTCCCAGAAAAGACAAATCTAAAACATAAGACTGGGATTCAAACCCGCGTACTCACCCGCACTCTGGCCTCGGTGAGGTTCGTCCACATGGCGATCTCCTCCCGCGTGCTCATGTCCGGGTAGCGATTTCTTGAGAAGGTCGCCTCCAGCTCTTGCAGCTGCTGCGACGTAAAGTGAGTCCTCTGCCGCCTCTGGCGTTTGTTCCCCGCGGTCCCCGAGCCGCCCCCGCCCCCCGCCGACCCCGACGCACTCGCGCCCTTCTTGGTCGAACTGTTCACTGTGCTGCTGGAGGAGGCGTGCGTGCCGTGGCCGCCGTGGCCGCCGTGCGCACCGTGGCCCACGTCGTCGCCGTTGTTGAGCCCGTCCGCCTCCAAGCTCGCCTCCGTCTTGACCGAGCCCAGCGGCGCGTCGATGGACGGCACCCTGGAGCCTGCAACAAGCGCAACCACAGTGAGGCACAGCACTGACAAGACCGTGGTTATGGTGAAGATCGCCTGCCACAAGGAAAACCAGTCACCAGTAACGTTGATGCACCCATAATACTGACAGAAAGGGCAAACGGTCGCACCAGTAAACGTTAGCAGGGACAACTAGTCGCACTAGTAACGTTGGGGTACCCATACTACTGACAGCAAGGACAACTAGTTGCACCAATAACGTTTGGGCACCTATACTACTGACAGCAAGGACAACCAGTGGCACCAGTAACGTTGGGGCACCCATACTACTGACAGCAAGTACAACTAGTCGCACCAGTAACGTTGGGGCAACTATACTACTGACAGCAAGGAGGCTAGGTCGATCTAATTTCCCTCGTCTCAAAAACCAAACCACCTCCAACAGAGTCCCCCTTGCGCCCGTCACCCTTCGCCCTTCCCCGGGCCCGCTCAAAGGGCTGTCAGGGGGAACGGCCTTGCAGGAGGGATGAAGACATTGTGCATCACGCTGGGAGATTGGCCGCCTTGCCTCGTCTCGTCGGGCCGTCACTGCCGCCTGGAGGCCCAGGCCGGCCCGCCTCCCTCCCCATCGCGCGATAGAGGGCACAGGTCGCCCAGATGGCACGACCGGGTCCGCGGTTCGATTCCCGGTCACGCGGAAGCTCTTTCGCTCTGTCAAGCCGAAAGCATGCTCCGTCTGCTGACCACCAGTAAGGACAACCAGTACCACCAATAACGTTGGGGCGTCCATACTACTGACAGCAATGAAAACAAGTCTCACTAGCAACGTTGGGCGGTTGGGGCACCCATACTACTGGCAGCATTTCTTAACTTTAAAATTCACATTGCAAGTAGGTTTCTATCGAAATTCTTTTGTCTGGCGCTCACGCTCGCAGGAAAACATCGAACACAGCATGATTCAAAATGTTGAAAAAACAGTTTGTGCATTGCAACACCTGCTCGGCGGCTCGCGGCTTTGGCGACGTGCCTCCCGGGGGACCCTAGACTACTGTGCGTGCGCTGCTGCGCTTGGCTGGCGGACGGCAGTAATAAATTTCGCTTCGCCGCCGGGAGGGAGGAACGCGACGCGATGACTTGCGGCCAGCCACACGCACCGACTCGAGCTATGCGGCTCGTACGTCCCGCCGCTCCTGCGGGACTCGTCTGGGCTAAAACATGCGGCCTGGGCCCGGCCCGCCGCTGCCAGCCAGTTCCCCAGGGATGACCACCGCACTGCAAACTCGGGGGTGCCCGCCCCGGGAGGAGGGGGACGCGCGGAATAAGGATGGCGACAAATCGGTGCAGATACAAACAATGACTGAATGAGCGGATCCCAGATGGACCGCGAAGGAGAGAGCGAAGGGAAAGGAGAGAGGGGAGGACTGGAGTCATACGGCCGGCCGGAGCGTTCAACATTTCCATCCCCTTTTCGGAAGGGTTCGCGAGGGTGGCGCAGACGACGGAGGGGATGGAGGAGCAGCTCTGTCTCTCTCGCACTCATGGGCAGCGGCGTTCCGTATGTGTGCGAGCAGGACAGAAGCGCTGTCATCCGTATTGTTGTGGCCCCGATACATTATGGGAGTCAAGTCTCCATTGTGGCGCGCCCTTTGAATACACATTACACCGCCAACATGACCCCCCTCCCAAACTGCCCCCGCCTCGCGCCCCGCTGTCCATTGTGGGCCCCGAGGCGTGTGTAAATACACGTGTGAAATATTGACCGCGCTTTCAACTCGCCGAATGGATGTGACGCGGCGCGCCAGTTCTGTAAACGGCACCCGAGGAATGCGGGGCGTTTCCCAACAAAAATTTGTCCAACCAGAGATCAACTCACGACGACTCAGCCAGTCAAACTGACAATCATTATAATTTTTTCTTTGCGTGGGCCAACAACTTGAATTTTGGCGTACATTTCCCTTGAAATAACGTCAAATAACTTGAATATGAAATAACGGTGTACAAATTTTAATCAACTTGTAGCTTTCAAAAATATCCAGATTTTCGTACCCGACCCGAACAAATCTCCGTCTGGCAAACGAAGGGAAAGAAACCAGCAACCGATATGATGCCAATGAATGAATCGTCTTCAAATATTCGTCCGAAACGGCGTCACTCTGAAAACTTTGCCAGTGTGTCCCCCCTCCCCTCCGCCGCCGCTATCGATCGGTTCGATAAGGACGCTTCTTGGAGCTTGTCTTATCGCCACAACAAGGTACATCGTGTAATGTTCGTGTTCTACATGGCACGGCACTCGTCTCTCGAGCACCCGGCGCGCACCTGTACGCTCGGCCGACCGTCCCTCAAGAGGCGATGCGAGCCTTTATTAAAATTTCAGAGGACGATTCGGGCAGGCACGTGACACTGCCAATCTACTCAAAAGTTGTTTTTTCTCTCACACTAAACCCTGATGCACTTTTTGTACGTTAGTTTGCACACCATTTCGTGAAGGTGCATCAGGATTTCGTGTGCTCTAATGGCTGAAAATGTGACATGGCGTTATGCAAATAGCATTGTGCCCTTTTGTTTGTGGAGCCGGGGGAACCACACCTCGTCATGTATTTGTCGAGGAGCAACACACACACGCACACACCACACACACACACACACACAACACAACACATACACATACAAAACACACACACAGGCACACACACACACACAAAACACACGTACACACACAGATAGACCAATAAAGGGAGTCCTCGCAAATTAGTCGTGAAGTTGTCCCCTATCTCACACGAACGACGCACACGTTTTCACGCCACTTCGCGCCACGCCGTGCCACGCCGTGGCGCGCTGTGCCCCTTCGACGTCGCCCTGATAACGGCAATCGAGCGCGCCACGCCGTCGGCCTGCAGGAAAGGTGCGGACGAGGCGACGACGGGGCGCTCTGCACAGTGGGCCCTCTGTGCCGATTAATTTTTCATTTTCAAAGACTTGCAGAACATAGAAACATTTGAAGGTTTTCTCGAATTTTCCGAAGGACAGCTATAGTTCTCCAGGAATTCCCAATATTTTTGTCACAACTGTGAAGAAATGATTGCGGATTTTCCACCCGTTTCCTCGCCTGGACGCTCGCACCGCGCGCATCCGATGCCACAGGTGCCACACAACTCCGAGCACCTTATGACCCTCCCCGCCGACAGGCCGCCAGGCACCGCCAGGCCGGCCGGCCGGTGGGTCGGACTCTGGGTCGGACTCTGGGTCGGACTCTGGGTCGGCTGCGCTGCTGTGGGGGCCGACGGGGCCACCCCCGAAGCGCGCGGCCTGTCAGCCCTGTCGCCTTGACTAAGATGGATCTGGGCGGCGCACTTTGAGGCCCGTATCAACATCTTATCAGGGAAGGTACCGAGGGAGGGGCGGGGAGGGCGACGCGCAAGAAACGGAGGGGGGCTGGACCATATCGAGGAAAAGCGAGATGATGCGAGCAAAATGAGTCCTCACAGTGGTTCAGAAGACCGGTGGAGGCGGCCAAAACTCTAGACGCGTCTTGAGCTCCGGGGTCGCTAAATGGGACTCGAACCGAACGTGTGACCCCACCAATGGATTGCTCTCCGAACGAGGAATCCATTGGTGGGGCCACACGTTCGGTTCGAGTCCTGTTTGGCGACTATGGAGCTCAAAAAGCGTCTAGAGTTTTGTCCGCCTCCACCGGTCTTCTGGCTCGCTGTGGTCCGTCCGTGCAAAAAATAAAAATAAATACACAGTAAATATCCGATTTTATTTTTAACGGGGTAAACTGCGCAAAATCCATCGGAGAGATTCTTGCTGTGGCGCTCCGTCTCGAACGCCAAAATGAGTATCTTTTTCTGAGTGCCAGGTAGGGCACGCGCGGGGCTGTCGCGCCGCAGCGTGTGTGGGTGATGCGCCCCGGCTGGGCCCGGCTGGGCCTCGGCAGCCCCGGCTGGGGCCGAGACTAACTGCTCTATTAGCTACAGATTTACAGCGTGGGGGCACCTGGGGGACGAGGGGGGGGGGGGGCGGCCGCGGTCGGACGGGTGGCGAAGGGGGTCGGGAGCGACACTTCGAAACAGCAGCAGCCAGTTTGTTTCCTGTATCCCCCTCACTTTTTTTTGATCCTGTCATTACCAGGCTGGCTCCGACTTTGTCACCGCTCCACTGCAAGGGGGAACTCCCCCCCCCCTTTCGAAGCCCCGCGGAAGCGCCATCGGTGTCAAGAAGCCCAGGCAACGAGGACCCAAATTTTCCGATTGATCGAATGCATGGAAGGCAGACAGGTACAGCCGTCGGTTTTGAAACTGAGCGAGAGAGAGAGAGAGAGAGAGAGAGAGAGAGAGGAGGACCGCCGCGGCTTGCTGCCGCTGCAGTCTCTCGTCCCTGTCGTGCCTCAGAGCGGCCGGCAACGCTACCGCTCGCCCCGTCCGTCGGATTCGCTCCGATTCGGGAATTCACCGCGCGGAAATATTGAGTGACGCAAGCAATAAACGTGCGCCGTCTCTCTCGCACGCCCGTGGGACGCGCCGTGAGTGCGACGGAGACAGAGCGACGCCGTCCGGCGGCTGTCCGACGGTCCGGCACACTGGGCAGTGAGCAGCAGCGAGGGGAGCGCACGCATTTTCCTTCTGCGGGAAAAGCCATACTCCTCCCTCGCCGTCTTGCAGTCGTCGTACACACTCTCTCTCTCTCTCTCTCTCTCTCTCTCTCTCTCTCACACACACAAGCCCCCCTGTGGGGGTGCGAGAGAGACGCGACGAGCCTGCTGCCGGCGGCAGGTCGACCCAAGATAAACACGCCGTCCCCATTCTCACGTAACGCCCCGTTCCTCTGTCTCTCTCGCACTCGCGGGGACACTGAAAAACCAAACGTGGTGCAGACCAACCAACTGGTGTGGTGCCATTTTGACGCCGGTAGTGCGGTCTAGACCCTTCGTGCGTTGTCGTCATTGCATGGAAAGACCGACCAAAACGTGGCCAAAGGTCTATAAGATCCGTGGAACCGGCCGCCAATCTTGTGCCTGAGCTGCCGAGACAGAAGCTGACGCCGTCCGGCCTTCGAACGGGCCCGGACACGGCCAGTGTAGCAGGGAGCGCGACCTCGCAGTTCTAGCGGGAAAATCAATCCTTCCCGCCGTCATTGCAGTCAAACACATTCTACTCATTAACTGATCTTCTTAAACGTTATAAATCTCTGCTTCTCTGCAAACGGCATCTTCTACGACAATTTTGACCATGAGGGAAGACCCCCAAATTAAATCGTAAAAGAACGACACAGCCTGCCGGCGTTTTCGACCAAGATAAACCGTTCCCTTTCTCCAAAACGCCGTTCCTCTGTCTCTTTCAACTCGCTTGAACGGATATAAATGCAAGACCAACCAATGGTGTGGCCATTACCACACCAGTTGGTCGGTCTAGACAGTTGTGCGTTTGGTGTGTCATTGCATGAAACCGCCACACCTAACGGCAAACGGGGTCTAGACCACACCAACTGATGCGGTCAAAATGGCACCCATTTGGCCACACCAGTGGTGTGGTCTAGACCACGTTTGGTTTTTCAGTCGAGCGAGCCGCACGTCGGTGCGCGGACGGTCCCTTAAGGAAGAAGAGGAAAAGAAATATGGGCTGCAGGGCCCTGCAGGGAGAATCGTAAAGGGGATTAGGGCTGCTCGATGTCTAGACAAGCGGCGGGGCTTAACCCCGCGGAGAAGAGGCGGCGGCTGCATGCGCGTCGCCGCACCACGCCCGATTGTTTCCGGATTCCACCGGCACGGTAGTACTCAACAACAACAACTAAAAACTAAAACTCCAAAACAAAACAAAAATTTTAAAAAATTTGCATTGTGAAAATAATTAAATGCCGCGTAGTGGCGTGTCTGACAAGGTTAATCCAAGTAGAACCCAAACTCAGTAGTGTGTGACGTCACCTTTGGGGGGGGGGGGGGTGGATGGCGCTGTCGTTAAGGGTAACGGGGTTTAAAAAAGGCGCGCGACGAGCCACGCCACCCGAAGGGGCCCGCCAGGGCAGAAGGGCGCCACCTTGGCCGATCCCTCGGCGTCCGCTCCGTCCGCGACGGCAGTTTAGTGCGCATTGATTGCCCAAGTGCCGTCAGGGGCTCTCCTCGAAAGAATGGGAGGGGGGGACGCGCGGCGGTCTCCAGACGAGCCACGCGGTTGGCAAAAGTAAAGGCCGGGTGGCCCGGATTCAAGGGCAGGCATGTTTTCGAAGTTCGATGTCGTTTAGAACGGTTTGGTCAGAGTTTTCGGAAGAAACTAGTTGAACTGAAGTCCCTCGAGCGCTCCTACCCTTTGCTTGGACCTTGCACCTTGAACCTTGAACGAGGGGTACGTCACTTGGAAAATGTGTACACTGACTGGTGCCTGGACTGAATTTACACTTTGATTAGAATGTAAATCTAACGAAATGCGTTACAAAAATGCCGCAAACAGGGCAAATTGACGCGTTTGTGTCGGATTTTCAAGTGACTAGACTGAGACAAGGCAGTGACCGGAGTCAGGGCTGTGTACACTGACTGGACGAAGAGACGTACCCCTCAACCTTGAACCTGACTCACTCATGAACCACCAGTCCTGCAGGTCGTCGTCCAGCCACGCGCCCACCTCGCCGGTCACCAAGCCCACGCCGTCGTTGGTCACCATTGACATGTCGCTCGCCACCATGGTCACGCACTACTTGAACCACGCGTCAAACCCCGGACGGACGAGACGGACAGACGGACGGACGGACGGACGGACGGACAGAAGGACAGACGCGACGACGTGGCAGAGCGGTTCTTTTAGTGCAGTGCAGTGCCATGCGTCGGTGGCCGGCCGTGGTGCGCGACTGGCTAGACTGGCTACCGCGCCAGCGGACCGCTAATCCGACGGCCCGCGGCGCGGAACGGCAGCGCAGCGCTGTCCTTATCGACAAAAAGAGTAGCGCCACCGAGGAGGACCCCAACGCAACCACGGAAAAATAAAACCACTCTGATTTTTTAGAAAATCTCAGGTCAAAATGCGCACGCTTTGCCAGGATGTGACAACTACCGAGAGTACGGCAGACTGATTCCGAGAGTCGCTTTCGTCGCTCTGTCTGTCTGTCTGTCTGTCTGTCTGTCTTTCTCCCTCCCCTCTAAACTGTACGGGACGGCCCATGAGTGCGAGAGAGATAGGGCGACGAAATAGCGCAAGTCACGGCCACGGCGGCTCGGGCGGCTCGGGCGGCTCGGGCGGCGGTCAGCGCGCCCGGCGGGTAGGCAGCACGGACACAGCCGTGCCGCCGCGCTGCCTGCCCGCAGGCGCCGTCCGCCGAGCGAGAGTCGAAACGCCACTCCGGGACACGCGGACCACAAACATTCCCACAGTGCATCAGTTTCGAAAGGGTTGGCGACCTCAACCGTGTGATGGAGGTCGTGGTTGTGAAGGTCGACCTTGTCGATGTATCGCGACGCTGCGTTTCGAGTTTCTTCGCGCGATCCTTGGCTCCTTCCTTCTGTTTTCCCGTGTTGCGATATCAGCTGCTCGGGCGGGGCGAGGCGGGGCGGGGTGGGGCAGGGTGGGGCGGGGCGGGGCGGCAGGCATAAAACCTGGAAACGAGAACTATTATCTCCCACCTGGTTCGCCGGGCCGTCGCCAGAGCGCGCCACGGGCCGCCTGGGCCGCCTGGGCCCTCCGCGAGGCGACGAGTGTGATTACAGCTGTATAGTAGTATTTACCGGGGAGATAAGGGTTATGTAGTGTGTGTGTCGGGCCGACCGCCTCGGCGACCGCAGCGCTATCTGCCGGCAAACTGCCTCACCGCACTGTGTGTGTGTCTTAGAGTGTGTGTGTAAGTGTGTGTACCCGCGAGTCGACAGAGACTGTACTGCTGGAGAAGCAGCTACCTTGCCGATATATCAACAAAGTTGGTCGAGTTAGTCGCACAGTGGACAGGCAGCTAAAACTCCAGACGCGTTTTGACTTCGGAGTTGCTAAACAGGACTCGAACCGAACGTGTGACCCCACCAATGGATTCCTCGTTCGGAGAGCAATCCATTGGTGGGGTCACACGTTCGGTTCGAGTCGCAGAGAGAAAAGAAATGACTTTACCTTTTCTATCTCTGGAGCTGCTCTTGTTGAAGCCGAGGTGGGAGTCGTTGGTGGTGACGGGGCTGGACATGGAGGGCATGGAGTGCTGGCCCGAGTCCCTGAAGTCCCCCGTCTCCGCCCATACTGCAACATAGCAGAAATCAGCCGAGTCATCATCCAGCCAACCACTAAAAAAACCACATCTGCGTTTTAAAAACATTCAATGATAAAAAAACAACAAAAAAACGACATTTCTAAAAAATGAAGTTTTTTTTCTCTCCGCAGCTAGCGCGGCGGGCAAGACGCGCCATAAATCGTCCCTCTACAGGTGCCGCTTCCCATGGGTTGTCGCTGTCTCTCTCGCTCCGCCGCCTCCGGCCGCCCCCGGCCGCCTCTCGCTTTCAATGACGTAATCAGCATGCACGGGGACACCCCTTGCCGCCACACTGCGGGGCCGCCTCCGAGTGCCGCCTCGCCGGCCTCGCCCCGGACGTGGCCGTCAGACAAAACGCGTCATTTGTCGCGTTACACGGAGCTCGGCCGACCGTGGCGGCGCGAGCCGCAGTCGCTCTGTCTCTCTCGCACTCACGCGGCGTCCCTCTTAAGTGCGAGAGAGACAGAGCGACGACTCTCAGTCGGCTGCACTCCATGGAGGAGAAGGGGTGGCGCCTTCATTACCCCCATCGTGATGCATTATTATTGTTGCTTTTATTGTTATTATTGTGGCGAAAACACACACGTGCTAATGATGGCACCGCACCGGGGACGCCCAGAAGAGCCCCCAGAGGCTGGCCGGCGCTGCGCCGACGCACCCCGGCGACACGAAGCAGGCCGTAAAAAGGGACCCCCGGCCTCCAGAGAGCCACTGCAGCGCCCAAATACTTTTTGGCGTCGTCAACAGAGGGAGATACAGCGAGGGAGAGAGAGAGAGAGAGGATGTTGCGGTAGCCATGGAGGACCTGTCATCGGCAGGGGTAGGGGGGGGTATCACCGAACACCTACACGCGCCAAAATCAGCCAAAATAAAAAAAATTGCAATTTTTTTCAAGCGAATCTTGCTGCTACCACAATCAAAAACCAAACTGTCGATTTTTTGACCAAAAAATATTAAAATATAAATGATAGTACTTTGATGTTATTTTTTTGTGCCGGCGCCATTGGGCAGCCTAGCCCTTTCCACTCCACATCATGATTCGGCGTGAAATGAGACACACACACACACACACACACACACCACAGCGGTCTTTTGTAAAGAAACGCGGCGACCCCAAGGGTGGCGGGCGTTTAGGGGCTCGCATCGACACGTCTGCCAAAAGTCATTATTTATCTTTCGCAACAGATATGTTTTGCTGCAAGAAAAAGGGCAGAGGAGCGCGGACTGCGCCGATTTCCGAACCATCCTTTGAAAACGGGAGGCCGGCACCCTCGTCTCGCCATCTGCCAAACGCCCCGGATACATTGGCCTACTTCCTGGGCAGCCGGCCTGGGGCCTAAGAGGCGTCGGTGTCACGCACACACAATCAGAGAGAGAGAGAGAGGGGGGGGGGAGAGACGCATAAACTCCCACGCCCGTCCGCGCGGCCCGCAGCAGCGGCTGCAGCAAACGAAAGAAAGTCACGAACTAAGCCCCCCAGTGATGCAGACTGCCGCCGCGGTCGCTTCCGATGCATCCTGCGAAGCCTCCCGCCTCAGACTACGCACCGGCCGCCAACGGCCGCGCAGTGGGCTAGAAGACCGGTGGAGGCGGTCGAAGTCCCGGACGCGTTCTGAAGCTCCAGAGTCGCTAAACAAGGCTCGAACCGAACGTGTGACCCCACCAATGGATTGCTCTTCGAACGAGGAATCCATTGGTGGGGTCACACGCTCGTTTCGAGTCCTGTGTAGCGACTCTGGAGCTCAAAACGTGTCTGGAGTTTTGGCCGCCTACTGGCCCCCTGTGGTGGAGAGGCCCCCCCCCCCACACACACACACACATTCGAAATCACCGCCCGCCCCTTCCGGCCGCTCGGTGGCCGCGCAGGGCGAGCTTGAGGTCGAGGCTGCGGTCGGCGAGGGGCCCTAGGTCCCGACGACGGCGACGGCGCGGGGGACAAGGAGATTTAATGCGGCCCACTGAGCAAACAGACATCACCGTGTGCAGCTACTACACTGCTTGGGAACTCCCAGGTCCGATCGGAAATCGGGGCCAGCGCATTGGCAAGCAGCAGCAGGGCGCTAAGTTTAGATTCCTATAGGGTCGCGCGCCCAGCGGGGCATAAAATAGACACGAAAAAAGTCGCACCCGCCTGGATTAGAACCCGGGCCTCGGCGGCAGCCCGAAAATGTGTAACACCGCCCACCATGACGATGGGCAGAGTAGCCGGCGTGTGCGCTGCGGGTCTGGACCGCCTCACAACTCGAAAGCCGACTTCCGCACGCCTTCCGGGCGGGTCGCCGTCGTGGTCCAACTTGACGCTCTTCAGGGGCTTCCCGCGGCCGGTGGTCCGCGGGGCGCGTGCCCAGGGGGCGGGGGAGGGGGGGATGAACTGGCTGCTAAACGGTTGGCGACGCGCTCCGCCCGGGCGGCCTCGCCACAGTAAACAACGCTCTGTCTGCCTGGCCGCGCCGCCAGCACACCGTTGCGTCGGTTCGCTTCGTCGCTCTGTCTCTGTCGCACCTATGGGGCGTCTCCAAGGGAGTGCGAGAAAGGCAGAGAGGAATCCTCAGAACAGCTCGGCAGGGCGACCACTGTGTTGAGTCGGCCACCCCGGCACAGCGTCTTCCCGCGTCGCACAGTGGACCATAGTCAAAATCCCGAACGCGTTTGGAGCTCCAGAGTCGCTGAATAGGACTCGAACCGAACGTGTGACCCCACCAATGGATTGCTCTCAGAACGAGCAATGCATTGGTGGGGTCACACGTTCGGTTCGAGTCCTATTCAGCGACTCTGGAGCTCTGCACGCGTCTGGAGTTTCGGCCGCCTCCACCGGCCTTCTGGCCCACTGCGACGCTCCCTCCCTGGACGTGGCGTCATTCCCCCTCCCCTCGGCCTTCCGTGTGAGGATGTCATGACACCGCCTGATGGACACATTGGCGCGCACTTCGCCGGAAAATTGGTCGTCCGGACGTCTCGGCGCGGGAAAGTGTCTGACCGGCCGACGCTGGGCTGACTGCTCTCTCTCTCTCTCTCTCTCTCTCTCTCTCCCGCACTCGCGGCGCTGGAAGGGTGCGAGGGAGACAGGCCGACGGGGCGGTGGGCTCGCCGTGCCCCGCCCCCTGTCCGTCAAAGGCGGCGACACCACGACACTGACGCATGCAGACTGCGTCGTTTTCGTCGCTCTGTCTCTCTCGCACCCACACGGGGCGCCCCACGAGTGCGAGAGAGACAGAGCGACGAACTGTCGGAATCAGTCTGCAGGGGAGGAGGTCGGCGCGCTTCCCACACAGTGTCCGCACGTGCGTGAAAACGCGCCACTTGGAAAAAGCAAACAACGGAGTACGTCCCGCCCACGCCTGAGGCCACCACACTGTCGAGGCGGTCGTCCCGTCATGAGATTGCGCATTCATACAATCCTAATCCAATCGTTTTTCAATTGTTGTTTCGTATACCGTCCTGGCTTATCACACTTACACGCTAAACCTAAATGTCCACACTAAAAGTTTATGTACGATTTTGTACGAAGTGATGCATAATTCTAAACTTGTGCATCTTGTGTACTGCCGTGCATATAATTGTGCGTGAATTTGCATAAATTTATGCATCTTTACGCATGATATGCAAATTCCACGTACGTGCAAAATCGTGCAAGTTGCACGTACAAAATTCTACCTAAACATTTAGTGTGTCGCTGGACTCGACTTTCGGGTTTTCAGTGCACAGCAGTTGGCTAGACGGACATCAATTTCGAGCACAGTTATTTTAATTGGGTAAAACCTTGTAGGTATTACAAACAAATCCTTTTCTTTTCTCTCTCACTTTTTTTTGTCTCTTTCAAACGTGTTCAAGTTTGCAAGTCGTTCCGAGGCTCGGCGGTCAGATGGCAGTGCCGCCTCATTTGATAAGGAAAACAGAGCGAGAGAAAAAGAGGTGGAGGGGGTCCACCCGGCCCCGGGGGTGGGTGGTGGTGGTAATAGCTCAAAATTAGCCTTGTGGGAGCGCGGAAGGTCGGGTCGTAAAGTAGGAAGCAAAGGGGGAGAGAGAGAAAGAGAGAAGAAGAAAAAAACGGGTTGCGGATAGGTGAGTGTCAGGAACACCACCCGGGGGAGCGGTGTGGCCACGGAATCTGTCCCAAGTGTGCCGAGTCAAAGGTCGGCACCCCTCATCGGCACCCACGCTCCACACACACACTCACACACACACACACACACACACACACACACACACACACACACACACACACACACACACACGTGTCCCATCAGTCAGCACCTCGTGTAACGAATGACTTCCGAAGGAAGCGTGTGCGAGGAACCAACCGAGGCTTCGGATTTTCCGTTTCTCTGTCCCTGTCCTCAAATGTTGTTTTTGCTTTTTTTCCTTCCTTTTTTTTCGGTAAGATTAAATCGATGGACCTAATTAAAGCACAGCTTTCAAACAAACTACCCTCATCACTGAGAATGAAAAAGTCATGATCAGTACCCAATTTTGGGCGAGGTATACTTTATCACCCAAATTTCGGTGATAAAGAATTCCTCGCCCAAAATTGTAGCCATGACCATGACTCTGTCATTCTCAGTGATCCTACAACGCACTTTTTGCAGTGAGTCACGCACTAATTTGCGTGCGCACTGTAGTGCGTGTTCTAAAAAGTGCGTTGTTGAGGCGGACAGGCCGTCCACGCGCACGGGGCGCATGGCAAGCGCAAGGCGCGCGCCGCCCCTAAATCAACCTGTTTGCCGCCGCGGCTTATCCGGCCAGCTATTCCGAGAAAACCGCACCAGAACCGAAACAGCGAGGCGAGATACACAATGTAAATAAAGAAATCGTGAGCAACTTTGCGTGCGGCGTTCCTGTGTTCTGTCTCGGCTCCACTAACCGGCCTATTTTGACGCATTTGACTGTGTTCGTTCTGTCTGACACTTACGAGCGTCAGACGTGCGAGAGAGACAGAGCAACGAAGTAATTGCACTTTTCATAAACCCGTTACATGGGTTTGACCCAATAAATGGGTGCATGAAAAGTGTCCATTTGACTGGGTTCAGCAAATGGGTTTTGTCTGCTAGGGGAAGTCGATTGATTGAGCTTCTCGGTTGTCTCAAAAATACTTGCTGACATTCCATGAGTCAGGATGCTACTGAAAGTTGGTTCTTTCAGTAGAAGTTTCTAACTTCAACTTGATTTTTCTGACAAGGCAGCGAGTTTTGGATATGAATTGTTTGGTGTACTCACATTTTAGCTTCTCTAAGGGTTCGTGGGGCAGGAGCGGCGCGCAGGCCGCCTGGTACTCGTGGTGCTGGTGGTGGTGGTGCTGCTGCTGGTGCTGCTGGTGGTGGTGGTGCTGGTGCTGGTGCTGCTGGTGGTGCAGTAGCTGGTCCTGGCCCTGCGCCGTGCCCAGCGACGCCAGGTGGGGGTGGGAGTGGGGGCTGTCCGCGGAGACGGGGTGCGCGGAGGGCGAGGCGGACACCCCGGACACGAGGTCCTGCAGGTCCAGGGGCTCCATCTCCCCGCGGGGGCTCAGCTTGGTGACGTCGCCGCCGAGGCCGCCGCCCCCGCCGCCGAGCCCCCACTGCTTGACGCTGATGCGGGGCGCGGCGAACAGGGGGCTGTACGGGTCGGGGGCCTCCACCTTGAAGGCCGTCTGGCCGTGGCCGGGCAGGCCGAGGCCCGACCCGGGGTACAGGCTGGACACGGGGGCCACGGGGCCCACGGGGGCCACGCACGCGCTCACCACATCCTCCAGGGTGGCGGCCGGAGGAGCAAGGCCCTGCAACACAAAGCACGCCGTCAACATCACCATCGTCACCATCAACATCATCATCGCCATCACCATCATCATCACAATGATAGCAGTGCACTGTCAAAACAATTCAGAAAACCACGGAAGTCTTTTAGGCATTCCGTCGGGAATTCCTAGGGGCTTCGTTTTACATAACGGTCAAATTCTCTGTCAAATTGGTTCCACTTAATGACAATGCCAACAAACACTGTAAGAGTATTTTGGATGGCAATACGCCTCTGATTGTTTGCCGAACCCAGCTACAGAGCGAGGAAACAGATTATCCCGGCGAATTGCGTGTCATTGAAATTTCACGTCACAAATCCACGCCATAAGCACCACGCACATTGCAGAGAGGACCCAATTGCATTCCAGGGACTCAGCCTCGCGCAGTGATGAGGGGATTACCCCGCTTATGCCACAACCTCCACGACCCAGATAAAGAGATGGCGCTCGCCTAGGTGACAATAAATACCGTAAAGTTCACGTCGTGAAGATAAAAATGAAAACAAAACTTCGCGCACTACCCCTGACAAACTGAGGGCCAGGTCAACTCGGGGGTAACTCGGGGGTAACTCAGGGGTAACTCGGGGGTAACTCGGGGGTAACTCAAGGGGAAGTCGGGGGGAAGTCGGGGGGAACTCGGGGGGAAGTCGGGGGAACTCGGGGGGAAGTCGGGGGGAACTCAGGGGCAAGTCGGGGGGAACTCGGGGGGAACTCGGGGGGGAACTCGGGGGGAACTCGGGGGCAAGTCGGGGGGAACTCAGGGGTAACTCGGGGGCAAGTCGGGGGGAACTTGATCGACTCGCCCAAACACTAGAAATACGCTCCAAAATAGCACCGTTGCCTTTGTCTCGTTGCCCCGATTCTAAAAGTGCCCCTACTTGCCCCTCTAGCTCAGCGGTTCCCAACCTTGGGGTCGCGACCCCAAATGGGGTCGCGAAAAAATTTTGAGGGGTCGCGGCGAGGTGGCTGGGGTCGCCTGGGGTCGCGGTGGTTTCCCGGCTGGCCCACACGCCGAGCACTGGCTGCTTAAATGCCGCAAAGTTGATCAAAACGGTCACAAATGTGTGTAAAAGATCGTGTTTTGGGTCGACTTTAAGCATCCACTGCTTCTGATCCGAGGCGGTAAATCGCCCTCCCTCAACGGGCAATTGGTCTTTGGACCTTCCTTTTGCATGCCTTTGTTACGGAGTGCAATTATCTGCCTCAGTTTGGAAGCAGTACTGCCGCAAAGTTGGTCTAAACAGTCACAAATGTCTGTGAAAAATCGTGTTTTGGGCCGACTTTAAGCATCCACTGCGTCTGATCCGAGGCGGTAAATCGTCCTCCGTCAACGGGCAATTGGTCTTTAGACCTTCCTTTAGCATGCCTTTGTTACGGAGTGCGATTATTTGCCTTAGTTTGGGAGCAGGTTTGCCACAAAGTTGATCAAAACACGATTTTTCAGACATTTGTGACCGTTTTGATCAACTTTGCGGCAAAACTGCTCCCAAACTAAGGCAGATAATCGCACTCCGTAACAAAGGCATGCTAAAGGAAGGTCTAAAGACCAATTGCCCGTTGACGGAGGACGATTTACCGCCTCGGATCAGACGCAGTGGATGCTTAAAGTCGGCCCAAAACACGTTTTTTCACAGACATTTGTGACTGTTTAGACCAACTTTGCGGCAGTACTGCTTCCAAACTGAGGCAGATAATTGCACTCCGTAACAAAGGCATGCAAAAGGAAGGTCCAAAGACCAATTGCCCGTTGAGGGAGGGCGATTTACCGCCTCGGATCAGAAGCAGTGGATGCTTAAAGTCGACCCAAAACACGATCTTTTACACACATTTGTGACCGTTTTGATCAACTTTGCGGCATTTAAGCAGCCAGTGCTCGGCGTGTGGGCCAGCCGGGAAACCACCGCGACCCCAGGCGACCCCAGCCACCTCGCCGCGACCCCTCAAAATTTTTTCGCGACCCCATTTGGGGTCGCGACCCCAAGGTTGGGAACCGCTGAGCTAGAGGGGCAAGTAGGGGCACTTTTAGAATCGGGGCAACGAGACAAAGGCAACGGTGCTAGTTTGGAGCGTATTTCTAGTGTTTGGGCGAGTCGATCAAGTTCCCCCCGACTTGCCCCCGAGTTACCCCTGAGTTCCCCCCGACTTGCCCCCGAGTTCCCCCCGAGTTCCCCCCGAGTTCCCCCCGACTTGCCCCTGAGTTCCCCCCGATTTCCCCCCCGAGTTCCCCCCGACTTCCCCCCGAGTTCCCCCCGACTTCCCCCCGACTTCCCCTTGAGTTACCCCCGAGTTACCCCCGAGTTACCCCTGAGTTACCCCCGAGTTACCCCCGAGTTGACCTGGCCCTCAGTTTGTCAGGGGTAGGGATTGATTTTGTTCGATATGTTACATTCGACAGCGGCAATCAAATCGAAAATCCAGTACCTGCAAACAAAAACTGGTAGCCACGGCAGAATATTTAAGGTTTAAGGGGGTCTCTTATCCTGTGACCGGACACTTGCAAGTGTCCGGTCACAGCAAACAGTTTCTCGTTGTATAGGTATCGGATTTTCGATTTGCAGATATCGATTTCAGTTCATCGAACAGAAAGTCGATCACCTCGACAACGCATTTTTTCCCGTGCGCTGGAATCTTGAATGCCGAGAGCGCGGCTGGCTTATCACCGCAGCCTCTGGGCCTCTGGCGTTCAGGTCTCTTTGCCGAAGGTAAATACGTGTGTCCCGCCGCACCGCGTTGCCGCCGCCTCAGGCCCGCCTGCCGCCAGACGAGCGAGTGGGGCACCGTACGAACTACACAGTAAGTAACATGCAGTTTTTTAGCAGATGATACGTTCACGTATCAGCGTGCTTGTACTCTCGAACAGACAGTACCGAGATTCCGGCTAGCCAGCCAGCATCAGTTGCCGTTGCCTGACTAGCAAGCCTAGAAGAGGCCGAGCGCCTCGCTGGCAAGGCAGCGGCTGGCTGGCCTGCCTAGAAGAATATGAGCGGAGGGCCCTCAGCGTGCCGCGCCGTGCCGTCGCGCCGCGCGCCGCACAATGAATCGGGGCGGCTGCGGGGGCTCGGGTTCAGCGCGCGGCGTAGAACCACCCAGTTATCTAGTTCTCATAAAGTGCGTCCCTCACGTTGCGCGCTATGCCGCTCCCCTTCCTCTCGTCACGAGACACTGCTATAGCACGCATCGCGCAGCAGCCCCCCGCGCCCCTTCCTCTGCCGAGATGCCACGTCCCGCCGCGCCCCGCCACACCCCGCAGCAGTCCACACACACACACACCCACTTGAACCTTGAGTGCGTAGAACGCATAGTGCAGCGCCCCCCCGAACCCCTGCCTCTCTCGAGAAGCGCCACTCATGCTTGCTTATCTTGAGCGTCTCGGGTTCGGGTGTCGCAGGCCGCGGCCGGCCGGCCCTGCTTGGAGATGTGGCTGACACGCCGCATGCCGCAAGGCGCCTTGCCCTAGTACCGAACACAACTTTTACGGGTATTGAGTATTTATGTGATTAGCCACCAAATTGTGCATCCTCGCGTTGAAACAACGAAAATGATACCCAACACAAGTGGTATCGGACACATGAGTGTCCCACCGTCATTGCGAACATATTTAACACAAAACAATTACGCTAGGATATTCAAAAGTTATACTAAAATTGACATTTTCATGAATTACCATGCGTTAGAAATTTGTCAAAAAAAAAGAGTTCCGAGTGTTTACTCTTTGAAATAAATTGACAAAATGTCACATTCATACATTTAAATAAACATTCTCATAAGTATCATCTGCTTTCACGTTAGCGTTAGCGTTAACGTTTTTTCTTTTTTTTCGCATAGCATTTGTCTTACTTTTAAGGGGGTTGTTCAGAGGGTATACTGTCAAAACGATATTATCACTACAGAAAACCAACCAAATTTTAGTTCATTCGCTCACTTCTTTATAGTGCACCCGGGCGAAAGAAGAAAAAAATCACGCACTTTTTTTACCGGCAGTGGGAGTTTTAGCTCCCACAGCGTCCCACAGCATAGCAGTACATCATATAGAAACTCCTACTTGTCTAGGGCAACCGAAAACTCAAGACAAAAAGAGGAATAAAAGAAATTTGCGGTTCATTTTTATTTTTTTTTTTTTTTTTTTGAAAACTAAACGGAAGATGCGTGGTGGCGCCGCCTTGGGCCCTCTCCTCCAGGATGGCGCTACGCCTGTCAATCACGGACACGTCGCCGCGCTGCCGCGCTCCTCGAACGCTACTCGAACCGAAATGAGAACGGCGCCAAGATTATTGAGCAAGGCGCCGCGGCGGCGCGACGCGCTTCGATATCTCGCTTCGATTGATTGACGCGCGTACCGACCGGGGCTGACGACGCGCAGATACGCGGGCAGCGGTGGCGCCCCGGCGCGCCAAAATTTGAATTCGCCGGCCGGCGGCAAGGCCGAGTGTCTTTGCGAGCAGAAAAGGGTCACCCGTTGTTGTTGTTGTTTTTGTTTGCGCACCTGCGTAAGGTGCGCGCATGCGCAATGGGCATGGCGCCGACAAATGGAGATTAGATGGCCACTTGAATTTACCGCGGTAATCTTCCACTAATACCCGATTAGTGGGGCTGATCCCTTAATGCCGTCACATTACCGTCACCCACTATCACTTTTCCCGCCATAACAGCCGCAGAAAGCGGCGGCAGCACTGCGGCGGCACTGCCAGCCGACCCAGTCGGCCAAAGACATGGCGGTGGTCACTTCACAGAGGAATGTCCCTTGCAGCGAAACAACAGCTCTATGTCTCACAACGAAATTTGAGCGATCATCCGACGAGAAAACGGAGACCTCTGAGTTCTCACGGTGGCAAGTTTCAGCTGTACTACTACTGTTGTGGCCACCAACATTTTGCCTATCGCGTCATCAAAAGGAATACAAACAGGCAATACAGAGTACTTAGTGTACCATAGCGATTTACAGCACCAATTATGACTCAGGTTTCCTCGTTCTTTCTCTTTGCGGTGTTGGTGCCATCCTTTCATTTTTTGTACACTGATGCCATACCACACGCACACACATACACGGCCACACACACACACACACGGCGCTATCAACATTATCACGACTGTCCGGCGGTTGGGGATTAAGCCTGGCCTGCACTCCGATGCTTGGCGCGCGGTGAACGCACGCTGCATGTCGGCCCTCCCCGGCACGGCACTGCACTGGCTCACCGGTCAAATGCGTGTTATTGACAGCATGACACCGCGACAGGTGTCATTGCCTCTGCATGAAGGCAATTTTTGACACATTGCCATCACCACGCCATCCAGATCAATTCTAGACCCGGCCGTTCGTCAGCCACCTTGCACTCACATAAGCAACTCGGTTGACACGAACTTTTGCAATCCAAACGCGCCGACAGATTTTCACCGGCAAGCACACAGACACTCACACAGACGCACTGACACTCGGGCGAGCGAACGCAAAGTCCTGGCAAGGCAAACATCCGCTGCCGCCGAGGGTTGTTTTGAACTTTAAAACTGACGGACGTTTTGATGGCACTTCCGTGGACGGACGGTATTGGCACTCACACACACACACACATATACACACACACACACACACACACACGACGGACACAGACACATCCTGAAGTCGCAGAGTCACGGACACGTCGCACAGACAGAAGCAGACGACGCGGCGGGCGGCCAGCGCGGCCAGCGCGGCCAGCGCGCGCCGAGACCCCGACCGAGACGCTTACCGCGAAGTGCAGCTTGCTGGGCTGAGGGTTATCCGGATTGAAAGTCCTTGATGATGCACTACTTCCAGGTGAAGAGACACTCGCGTCAACACACGCGCACACACGTACACACACACACTCGCGCACGCACACGGAAGCGGGCCGCGGAGGCCGCTCTGCGGATTACCGATACACAAATAATAAAAAAGTCACGTGGCTCGGCGCGCGCCCCGGCCACGGCAAGACGGCCTTAATGTGTGCTTAGAGCGGTTTTGAAATGGAATCCCGAACAGTCACTGTTACTGCCGTTTGGTTTACTTGTTTTAAGTCCTCGAAAGCCCCCCAGTTAGTCCGGCGGCTCAGGACAGCTCGGGCGAGCAGGCCCGTCTCCGCGCCGAGCGCGCCCCTCCACCGCGCGCCCGCCCCCCTCCACCGCGCCGCGCAGCCAATGCCGGCGCCGCACCGCTCCCCCTCCCCTGGTGCGCAGGCGCGGGCGGCGCGCGGCGGCCTGGCCCCGCCCCTCCCCACCCCCGCCCCCAGCCGCGGACGGCCGCGCCGTGGCGATGCGGTCTCGGCGGGCCGCCGGGCCGCGGGCCGGGCCACCCCATGCTCCACGCCTTCCACGCCGCAACCTGGCCAACGCACAGTGGCGGTCAATCCAAGAAGCTTTGCTTAGGTCTTGTGGATTTCAGGGGCTTGCGAAAGGTTTAGAGTTTGAGCTATTTGGGTTTAACGTCTATCGCCCCGCCTTAGTCTTTGAGAAGCGTATTCGGCCTGCAACAAGTCAGGGCCCCGGCAGAGCCAGCCCGCTTGGCGCCAGCCGGCCGCAAGCCGGGCCCCAAGCCGGGCCGTGCCCCCTGCCCCAGACGGCCCAGACGGCTCAGACGGCCCGGCCCGGGTCACAGTCAAGGCAACAAGTACCTGGCGGTGTGACCAATACCGGAAGAGGGCCCTCAATGGAAAAAGAAGCGGGGTCACGCTCGCCGCAGCTTTGGCGCGGGCCCACCACGACGCCGAGGGCATGGGGTTTTTAGTTCGGGTTTGTCAGGTCTTGAAAAATTGTCGCTCATTGCTTACTAGCAATCACATTCGTTTTAAAAAAAATGTCAACATTTGAAAATGAATGAATGAATGAATGAATGAATGAATGAATGAATGAATGAATGAATGAATGAATGAATGAATGAATGAATGAATGAATGAATGAATGCCCGTACAGAAAAATGCAGTTCGCTTTTAGTTCGCTATCAGTTCGCTTTTAGTTCGCTTAAATTACCCGTGGATTAGTTCGCTTGGAGTTCGCTTCGTCGGGGGATTGGTTCGCTCAGAGTTTAAAAACGACCAAAAACCGAACCGGAAGCGAACTAGTTCGCGAGGGGATCGGTTCGCTTTCGGTCCGCTTGTGAACTGGTAAGCGAACAGTTCGCTTCGACGGCGAGCCACAAAAGAAAGGGCCGACCCCCCGTGTAATGTATGCTTTTGCGTGCCTCGATGCTGGCTGCCGGTGGTAGTCGATCCCTGGTCTTCTGTGATGTGGACTCCTTGGGCTCCTCGTAGTCGACGACGCTAACCACTGCGCTAACCTGAAACATGAGGGCAGGGCCCGCGGGCGAGCCTCTTCACTGGCTCCGCGCAGCTCGGCGCGCGGCACTCCGGTCCATCTCTGTGTGTGCTCTCTGGAGGGCGCATTTATCAAGATAGAAAGATGCGGTTTTCGATGTCTCTATTGGAATTTTACGTAAAATCTGCGAGGCGTTTGAGCACTGCACAAAACACCAAAGAAATCGATGTCCCCTTGGAAGCGCGTTTAAACGTTAATAAAACTGCAGACAGATGAGGAATTGAACAAGTGCGCGTCATTGAGAGCGATGTGTTAGGAGGATTTTACTTCTCACATTGACGCTTTATGCATTTGGCACGAGACGGTACATAAACTGTTACATCGCATTTCTTCTGTTATTTCGCACAAGAAATTAAAATTATTGAAACATTATACTACCAGCATAAAGCTTCGCGCAAAACTTTAAGCAAAATAATTGTAATTTTCAGATTTGTTCCTCCGTGGGGACTTGAAGTTGAAGATCTTTGCCCCCTTAATACTTAACTTGCAATCCCCTTGACGTATTAAAATCGAACACCGACGTCCGAAAGGAATGCCGACTTTATTATGGAGCTAACTTAATACGGCGGAGGGTCCCCCCAACCCCCACCCGTTGCTTGTGAGAGGACTAGTACGTTTTCGGTTCGCTGCAGAGTGAACTAGTACGCTGTTGGTTCGCTGCAGAGCGAACTAGTACGCGGTTGGTTCGCTGCAGAGCGAACTAGTGCGCTAAGGGTTCGTACAGGAGGCGGATTGGTTCGTAAGGAGGTTGCGTCGAGCCTCCTTAGCGAACCCTTAGCGAACTAGTTCGCACTGCCGCGCACCGGATGCGTACTAGTCCTCCGGCACGCGAACCTTTAGCGCACTAGTCCCACCGAAGCGAACTATGAGCGAACCAATCCCTCCTTGAGTTCGCTGACTAAAAGCGAACCAGTTCCCCCCTTCCGAACTAAAAGCGAACCAATCCACAGGGTAGCGAACTAAAAACGAACTGAAAACGAACTAAAAGCGAACTATATTTTTCTGTACGGGTGAACGAATGAATGAATGAATGGATGGATGGATGAATGAATGAATGAATGAATGAATGAATGAATGAATGAATGAATGAATGAATGAATGAATGAAAGAATGGACTTACTTTCACTCTTCACTGGTATAAAACTGAGGCGTATCTTGAAGAGCCTCCTACGCTCTTGCGCACAGAAGCAGAAGCATAACCACACGCCAAAAGCAGTATACGAAGGATTTCCAGGGGGCGCCTGGAATATTGAGCCCCTTTTCCAGGATGGCCCTGGAAATCCCAAATACGGCTGTTGTTGTGCTGTTGGTTTTCTGAATGCATGGGCCTTCAATAAAAGGGCGTACGATTGGTACCCTTCGTGAATCTTGAAGCGATAACCACGCTTTAGTTTTAGCAGTGTTCATTTTACATTTCATACACCCCTTAAAGTGAAGACCTGCTGCTTTAAACATTATTATATTAAACAAATTATCAGAAAAATTCATATGTTTCGTTTGCTTTTGTGGGCGTGAGCCCTGCTTTGGCCTGGTTGACAGAAGTTTGACTGCGGGCGAAAACACAAGCGCGCGCGCACACACACATACACACACACACACACATCCTAACGATAAATATGACTTGTGCTTTTCCTGTTGGCAACTCCTGTCAAAGGGACGGACATGGGGACGTGTTCCACGGGGGGAATGAAAGGCCAACACCGGCTCTGGTGTGTGTATGTGTGTGTCTGAGTATGTGTGTGTCTGAGCATGTGTGTGTCTGTGGGCGTGTGTGCGCGCGCGGTATGTTTGCCCCAGCAGGGGTGAGTGTTTGTTTACATTCGGGGACAATGTCGTCCGATCTACCCCATTTTTATGGAAATTCTTTTGCGGTCGGTTTGGTGGCGGGGACGCACATAAAACTGACTGATATTAAAAGGCTATTCGAATGCCGCATTGTGCGCCACTGCATCGGCCGGGCCCTAGAGGGGCGCGTGCCTGGGGGGACAAAGATTCGCGGCTCGCCCTACAGAAAGGGATATCTACTCCGGGTTCCCCGTCCGACTTGCGGCGGTTTGTCTTTGTCGTCAAGCGAAGACCTTGCACAGAAACGGTTTCGGCAGAGGGGAGGGGTGGGACAGGTCAGGCCTAACTATTGGATATTGACACATATTTTAATGTACGGATTTTACACAAACTTAACCGCACTAGGTAATGGCGTCAAAAGAGAGAAACAGCACCGAACCACAAACAGGGTAGATCAATACGAAAAGTATGCGGAAATCTTACTGTCATAAGCTGGAACGATGTTTGCATCGTCTTATTTTGTAAATCGAAGGTATTAAGACACTTGCTGACTGACATTTGCGTTGGCACTGACCCCTTGAACACTTTGCATTGGTTCTTTATTTTCGTTTTCGCAGAGGCAATGAGCATTGTCCGCTGCTGTTGTCATTTCCAAATGATAATTAAATGGCTTGGTGGAACCCAGCCAGGATAGGTTTCACATCAAAACAACCCGAAACTCACACAATCACAGATGCAGTGCACTGGGCACAGAGCGGCGGCGGCACACGCGCTATATCCACCAGCGTGTCATCCTGGAGGTCTTCTTGAGGCACTTTCACCACGTTCACCAACACGATCACCAACACGTTCACCAACAATCACAACACAAACACTGCACTGCACTATGTGAGGCTCGAGCCACAGTCCCGCGTCACGGGGCACGCCATGGCGGCGAGGGCCTCGACGGCGTCCTCGGGGGGTTCGACGGCGTCCTCGGGGATGGAACGCACGCGGCCGGCCCCGGTGTCAAGGAGAGCGAAGGAAAGCCAAGGTGGGTCGGCGACTGCGGCGGCGGCGGCTGGAAGGCGGTGGCGGTGCTGCGCTCTGGCGGCGCTGCGCTGCCGGCGGTCGCCATGGAGGCCCCCCGTTCGGTGGGAGGGCGCCCGCCCGGCGACGGGGCGCTGGCGCTGCGCTGGCGCTGCGCTGCCGGTGGGCGGGGCCACGGCGCTCCGTGCTGCCGCCAGCCTCGCCAGCCTCGCCAGCCGCCTGGCGGTTGCGTCCGCGGCGTCGGCGCCCCGCGGAAGCGGCCCCGCGGTATCTGTCCGCCTGTACGCAGTGTACGCCACCCACTCGGTGCACCGCCGAGTTCCTCAACGTCTGCCTCCGCCGCACAGTGGGCCAGAAGACCGGTGGAGGCGGCCAAAACTCCGGACGCGTTTTGAGCTCCAGAGTCGCTAAGCAAGCATCGAACCGAACTTATGACCCCACCAATGGATTCCTCGTTCGAAGAGCAGTTCATTGGTGGGGTCACACGTTGGGCTCGAGTCCTGTTTAGCGACTCCGGAGCTCAAAGCGCGTCTAGAGATTCGGCCGCCTCCACCGGTCTTCTGGCCCACTGTGCGCCGCCCTTGCCGCCCGGACGGCAGACTTGATTCCGAGAGTCGTTTCCGCCGCTCCGCCTCTTTCGCACTCACGGGGCGTCTCGTATGAGGGGGTGCCCCCTCCTTTTACCTATCCACGGTCTGGTTTTGTGTTTGGTGTCAGAAAAAAAATCCCGTGGCTAAACTTAAGGTATGAGTGTCTCACTTTAACTTTCACGGTGACGCTTGTATCACAGAATTAAGTTTTCGTTCATTTTGTCAGTTCCTATTTTCGACCCGCGTTGAACTTGAACCACTGCAGCGAAGGAAGAGGGGACGTCCCCGCGTCATGTTTAGTTAAGGCGCGAAGGGGGCGCTGCTGCCGATGCGCATTTTTATTCCCTGCTCATCTTGCCGAGGCGTGAGAGAGAGAGAGAGAGAGAGAGAGAGAGAGAGAGAGAGAGAGCCACGTGTCGCGGCGCGTGCGGTCGCGTGCGGCCGTTTGCAGTGTCGTGGGCGGCCACCCTCGCGCGCACGCGACGCGACGCGCGATGCACGGCGCCGTGAGATGAGGCGTGCGCCTTCCAGCAGACTGGTTCCGAGAGTCGCTCTGTCTCTCTCGCACTCTTGGGGCGTTCCCCATGGGAGGCGCCAGAGAGACACAGAACGACTAAAGCCATTCTCGGAATCAGTCCAGGTCATAGCAGTTTTCAACCTTACGATATAAATGGCGGCCAAAATTTCCCAAAATGATCCCGGCCTGGAGAAATGCTCTGCCCGTCTCTGCCGTGGCACAGTGGGCCAGAAGACCGGAGGAGGCGGACAACACTCTTGACCCCTTTTTTAGCCTCAGAGTCGCCAAATGGGACTCGAACCGAACGTGTGACCCCACCAATAGGTTGCTCTCCGAACGAGTGATCCATTGGTGGGGTCCTGCGTTCGGTTCAAGGCCTGTTTGGTGACTCTGGAGCTCTGCACGCGTCTAGAGTTTTGTCCGCCTCCACCGGTCTTCTGGCCCACTGTGCGTGGGGCGTGCGAGACGTCCCGCAGGTTTGCCACGGTGACAGCGCACCGGCGGGCAGGTACGGGAACACGCTGGTTTATCTCCCAATGACATAACAGTCACGGGTTCGAACGACGCGCGGGGCGGCCTTTTACTTTATCGCCCACTTACTTCTTTTGGTGTGTTAAATTGCACTTTTCCAAGTTGCTTCATATCTCGCGCCGCGCGCCAGTTTTTACAGCCTGCCTTTTTACTCATCAGATTTACGAGTCGCGCTCCGATAGGAACGCCCGCGACCGTGGCGGGGCGGGGCGGGGCGGGGCGGGGCGGGGCGGGGCGAAGCGGGCGAGACGTATTCTGGCCGAGGTTTGTCTGAAGGTGCAACAACTTCAAAGGGGCGCCGCCAGCAATCCTGGCTGCTTCACCGAGGATAAGGAGATGACAGACGACACGCAGTATTTGTACAGGCCGACCCACCACACCAGCGCCGCCCCGCCCCGCCCCGCCCCGCCCCGCCCCGCCCCGCCGCACCCTGCATCTTGTCAAAGGGATTTGGCGCGAAAATTAGGAGAAGTGGCGCAATGAGAGACGGCGGGGCAGTGCGGGGCGGCCATTCACGCCGCCGTTTGAGTCTCGCCGCGGACGTCGCATTGCCGAGGCACTGCCAGTTTCCTGGCTCGGCTAAATTTGCTTTAATTTGTAGTAGTTTTGCTAGTTTCTAAGTTTCTAGGCGCTGCGCCAGGGCTGTTTGGCCCGCCTGGTCAGGGACGGGGTCGGTCAAGGGATGCGGTTTTTGCATGGGTGATACATACACCCAAAGATGTCGCTTCTTGGACCAAGGTGGTTCACATTTTACCCTCCCTACTCGCTATGTCCATTGGACATGGGGCCATAATTGCCCTTTTTCCCCACTCACAGTTGGCCAGAAGACCGGTGGAGGCGGCCAAAATTGTAGACGCGTTTTGAGTTCTAGAGTCACCCTCCAATGGATTGCTCTCCGAACGAGGAATCCATTGGCGGGGTCACACGTAAGGTTCTAGGCCTGTTTGGCGACTCTGCAGCTCAAAACGCGTCTAGAATTGTGCCCGCCTCCACCGGTCTTCTGGCCCACTGCATGCACCACTGCAGCAAGTCAGGCAGGGGGTTGGCCTCGCCACCCCGTCGGAAAGTCTCGCCGCGGCGACTCGACGACAATGCCGGGTCGTATCTTATCGGCCCGTGGCTGCGCTTGGCTGCGCTTGGCTGCCCGTGGCGGTCAAGATGGCGCCTTCGCTGTGACGTCATCGGTGACGCCGCCGCACTGCAAGCCCCGCCCGTCTGGCAGGGACTTAAAATTTTATCACGATTTTTAGTGGCCAGTCCATTTCTTTACTTTTTGTTCTTCGTTTCTCTGTCGCTGTCTCTTTTTTTGCCGAGTCTGGCCCAGTCCGCGCCAGGGAGTAAACGGAGGGAGAGAGTGGGGAGGAGAGAGGGCCGGCACCACCTACCCTGGCACGCCACCTTTAATAACACGGGCCAGTTTGCAGTTGCCATAGCAGCGCTGCTGCAGGCTGCGGCAGCCAGGCAGCCTTCCGACGCGACGGGACAGCGCGCCAGCCCGACAGCACCGACAGGTCGATAAATCAAAATGGCGGCTCGCTCCTCCCCTTCTCCGCCCTCTCTCTCTCTCTCTCTCTCTCTCTCTCTCTCTCTCTCTCTCTCTCTCTCTCTCGCCGCCAGTCCCGCCGGCGCGGCCGCCATGCTGACGCCCCTGCGGGGTAAGGGGTTGTTTCGGCGAGTGGAGAGCGCCCTGGCGGCCCTGGCGGGGCGGCTGGGTTGCCTGCACTGCATGGCACTCCACGACCATGTCCAGAGCAGTCCAGAGCACTAGGAGAAGCCCGCCGTTGTCGTGGGGATGCCCGTCCGAGATCACTGCAGCGGCGCGCTGTCCGAGTCGCCCTGGCCCCTGCGGCCCGCCAGTGGACTGATTCCGAGGCTCGGTTTCGTCGCGCTGTCTCTCTCGCACCCATACAGGACGCCCCATGACGGCAAGAGAGAGACTCTCGGAATCAGTGGCCTGCCAGTGGTGTGGTGGTGGCCGCGCGCTTCCCAGGTGCGCCTCGCAGTGCCCCGCTGCGTGTGGTTTGTGCCCTTGGTGCCCTTGGTGGCGGGCATGCTATCTGGCCGGGGCAGCACGCTAAGGTGAGGCGCGCTGGGCTCATCTCTCGTAAACTCCCCCCTCCCTCTCTCTCCCCCTCTCCCTTCCCTCTCGCTTCCCCCTAGGGAACGCGGCTTGGGGACCAAACTCACTGCTTCGGAGGTTGTCTTCGGAAACTGCACTACTACGGTGTGCGACTTTGAGGAGGGGGAATAGATTGTGACACACACACACACACAAACACACACACACACACACTGAAAAACTATTTTCAGTATGAGCATACATAAGCCTACAAAGAAAATACTTCGTAATTTACGAACTATTTCTTCGTATAAAAATACTTCGTAAGTTTTTAAGCGTGCACAAAGAGTTTCGTGTTTGCATTTTGGTTTTCAAAATAATGCTGAGGCGAAATTTTTTTATTTTTATATCAACACATTTTTTTCTAATCTTTTGGAGCCGGCGATTGCAGTGCAGGTGCGACGCCATGGCCACGACGCCATAGAGCCTCGACGCCGAGCGACGCCCGCAGTGATATTGCTTGGTTTATGACTTTCCCCTCGAACGACGCGTCGAGGCACGGCACGGCTCGGCAAGGCACGCCACGCCACGGCTTGTTGCAGCTCGCGTCAAGGATGGGGTCCCATACGATACCGTGTGTACTGACGCAGTCTCTTTGCTGGCCCTGTCTTTTCGTTTTGTTGCCCTCCTGTCGAAGACAAAAAGTCAATCCAAGTAAAGTTCCCCTTACTCAATGCGGAATTCAATTTGCGTTTGCCACTTTCACTTTTTTTTAGTTGGAAAACTTATTTTTTGTTGCAGAGCTCAAATTATTTGTGCTTTTCCAACATCTTTTCTTTTTCGTTTTAGCAGTGACACTCAATTTCATTTTTAATTTTTTACACTTCGATTTTTCTTTTTACTTTGGACCCGCACTTTGTTCTTTGGTGACTGACAAGAACTGTAAACGTGGTGGTTCAACGGGCCTTTATACTTTTTACCCGTTTATACGAACTTCTAAACAATGTTATCACTCCAAGCCGATTTTTCACAGAAAAATAAATTAAAAACGCAATATTGCGAAAAAAAAATTAAATGGAAAGCACGGTCTTGTTCTTTCCTCTTCCGCCTGCATTGGGAATAATTGTTCGACTCTGTGTTTGTGTAATTATGTGGCCGTTTCCGCGTTCGTTCTGCAGAGAATCGCCACAAAGATGGACAGAGTCGCACAGCAAAAACAGAAAGCTGAAAAGAAAAATAGTTGGAGTCTGCAGACTTATTGCGAGAGTCGTTGATGTGGAGCCACCCCAAGGCAGCTAGTTGGAACAACTTGAAACTTGAACTTGAAACTTTCGGCGTTGTCTCTCGAACTCGTGGGGCGTCCTACGTCGATGAGAGAGACAGAGCGACAGGACTCTTGGAATCATCGGTCTGTTGGTGAAAGAGGAAAACGAAACGAGAAGGCAGAGACACTTCCATGTGTGCCGCTTATCAGTGGGCGGGCGAGGGGTGGGGCGGGGTGGGGCAGAAAGGGTTGTCGGGAGGGAGGGGCGGTTTCGAGAGCTCGAATTATCGAAGCCAACGAGGCGCAAAACGACGTGTCAGCCGGCCGCGCTCGACGAGACCGATATGTGCTGCGGCACTGCCAAGGCACTGCTGCCTCCTCCACCCCGCCAATATCCCCACAAAAGTCATGCCGCAAAATTGTGAAAAAGGGAACTGCAGACTGATTCCGAGAATCGTTCGCGTCACTCTGTCTCTCTCGCACTCATGGGACGTCCGGTATGAATGTGTGCGGGAGACAGAACGGCGAGAGCGACTCTCGGAATCAGTCTGCAGGCGTGGCTGCGAAGGGAGAGACGATGACATTCGCACGAAAGAGCGCCAGGCTGGAAGACTGCCCCGGGGGAGAAATTTTTTTGTTGGCCCAAACGTACTGGACGTCTGCTCAGACAAACTTATGGAGCTGGTCAAAATTCCTTCCGGTTCCTAAATGTGTTCCAAAGTTGAAATGGACGGGGTTGTGGCATGTCCTCCCGCAGCGTGGCTCTGTCTCCGACGCCGGGGAGGGGGTGTGATCGTGGCCAGGTAAACACGTGAGGAGCGTGTGGCAGGCGATGGCAGGCACAAGTGGGGGGAAGGGGGTGGGGGGAGGGGGGAGGACGGGAGGGGGTCCGCGCCGCGGGATTACCCCGCTCGTCGGGGCCGTAATTAGTCCATGTAATTGTTTGCGCGGCGGGTCGCTGTAGCGGGGCTCGCCAAGGTGGGGCGGGGTGGTCCGTTTTGCCCCCCGCCCCGCCCCGCCCCGCCCCGCCCCGCCCCGCCCCGCACAGTGAGGCGTGCCCGGGCACTAATCCCACGGTGGAGCGTCGACAGCCACCCCGACACGGTCAGACGAGGGGCCGAGGGGAAGGCCAGGCCGCCCTGGGGAGTCGCCGCACCTGGAATTCCGCTGGAGTCCCTGTAATCGAGTCCTGGAATCATGTGCTGGAATCAAGTCCTGTAATCGAGTCCTGGAATCAACTCCTGGAATCTAATCCAAAAATCGAGTCCTGCAATCAAGTTCTGGAATCAAGTCCTGGAATCGAGACCTGGAATCGAGTCCTGGAACGCATAGCACGTATTAAAGAGTATTTAGTTTCAGTCTCCATGCTTGAAATTCATTCATTCATATCAAGCTCCAAGTCGCTGGTGCCCGAGCAACTGGTATATTTTTTCTTCTCCGTGGCGCTTACTTTATTTTCTCTTTCTCACTCCAGGAAATGGAATGACGAAAGCCAAACGCAGTGCTTCCCCCTATTGCTTCCATTCTTATTTCCGCGCGCGCGCAGTCACAAACAAGAAGAAACCTAGAACTAATATCGAGTGTAAATAAGTCGCAAATCTGTACGAATACGAAGTGGGGCGAGAGAGAGAAAGAGAGAGAGAGAGAGAGAGAGAGAGAGAGAGAGAGAGAGAGAGAGAGAGAGAGAGAGAGAGAGAGAGAGAGAGGCCAAAGCTCTCCACCGCGGCAAACAAGACAATGAGAAAAAATACAATTCCACTTTCCCGACGAAAATCTCTCTCTCCTTGCACGGCGGGCGACGGGCCGCGCCTCGGCCTCGCCTCTGCGCACAGTGCAGGGGAATTCAGAGAGTGCTCGCCCACAACACAATCTGCAGAAGGGGGAGGGGGGAGGGGGAATGCGGAAAAATGAGATTCGGAATTGGGAGTCGGAAAAGGAAACGGACTGTCGGATGGCTCGCTACTCCGAGGCTCGTGGGGCGGGGCCTTTGGGCGCCTGGAGGTGGGCAACCCGGGCCGCGCCGGTGCGTCGGTTGCCTACGCCCGATCCGCAGGGGCTATTGCCTCGCGCCTCGCCGCCTGGAGAGAGCTGGGCAGTTGTCGGCAGGTGTTGCTGGAACGCCTGCAACGCCTCTAACGTCCGGAACACCTGGAATACCAGGCGCGGACACGTGGAGGGGGGATGGGGTTTTTGCCCTCCCCCCTAGCCCCTAGATAGCCGCCTGAAAGGTAGGCAAAAAGTGCTACTTTGCCCCCCATAGGCCGCCTCTAGATCCGCCACTGTGGAATTCTTGGATCACCTGGAGTGCCTGGAACGCCTGGAGTTCCTGGAAAGCCTAGAACGCCAGGAGCGCCGGGAACACCTGGAGCGCCTGGTACGCCTCGATCGCCCGGACCGCCTCGATCGCCTGGAACGCCTGGAGCGCCTGGAAAGCCTGGAACGCCTGGAGCGCCTGGAGCGCCTCCCGAGCGGCGCGTGCGTTTGTTTGCGCGGGTAATCGGAAGAGGATCGAAAACGTGCGGCGAACCCCTTTTCTTTCTTCCCCGCGACGCGCCGCGCCTCACCCCGCCCCGCCCCGCCGCGCCACGCGTCGCGACGTCTCCCCGCCGCACCCCACCCCGCCCCACCCCGCCCCACCCCGCCCCACCCCGCCCCACCCCGCCCCACCCCGCCCCGCCAGATCATCACAATCTGGTGTAATCCGGGGGATTACCAACGCGCCTCCGAGCCAGCTTCCTAACGCACGTGCCGAGACAACGCGCCCAATGATGCATGTACTTGCCGTCCGCCGATCTATCTGTCTGTCTGTCTGCTTGCCTGTTCGAGTCTTCCTGCAGCATCACTGGCTGTGGTTCGTGCAGCGATGGCGCTAGGGTGCACACTGATGCACACCATAGAGAATTTCCTCGGTGGCGAGTCTTCACTGTAAGAATGGAGGGGCAGGAAGTGACCGCGGCTTGGACGTGTCCTTTCTCTGCCGGCGCAGCACACACTTGCCGGCATTGTCCATCCGCGGCGCGCCGCACCCCTCTGTCTCCCACACCCGTCTGCGCCCACTAAGTCACTCATCACTCAGGCGCGGGGCCGCGGGTTCGGCGGAGGGGGACGGGGTGTCGACCGAGTCAATTTGGCGTAACGTGTATAGACGTAATCACATAAATATCCCATTAGGGAGGCGCAATTATGCTACTTTTAAACTCGCCGACCCTCGCGGCCCTCGCTGCTCCTTTGTTTATCTCGCTCGCCCCTCTGCCTCCCTTCTCTCTCCCTCCCTCCCAGCACTCCCCACATCCGACGACGGTCGCCTTGGCTTTCTCTCTCTCTCTCTCTCCCCCTCTCTCTCTCTCTCCCTCTCTCTCTCTCTCTCTCTCTCTCTCTCTCTCTCTCTCTCTCTCTCTCTCTCTCTCTCTCTCTCTCTCTCTCTCTCTCTCTCTCTCTCTCTCCTCTTCCTCTCTCTCTCTCGCACCCCCTTCGGCTGTGGCCGAAAATGTAATCCGATCTGGAAATAATAAAAGCAGCTTGGCGAACGCAAATCGGCCAACGGAAAGGGAGAAGGGGAGGGGGAGGGGGCTGCCGATGGCCGGTACTGATACGCCGCGAAAACAAACAATTAGTCTTCCTCTTGCCGCTGGCGACGGCGATTGCGACGGCGCGACCGATCGGATTCGACTTCGCACATCGTTCTCACGTGCATAATGAAGGACCCTGGGGGCCGGGCCGGGGCCGGGCCAGGGCCGCGCCGCCCCAGAGGACCCGGTTGGACCCCCGAGGACCGCGGAGGTCCTGGGGGAAGTCCCCGCACCCCCACACGGATCGTATTTCCACCGTTATTGAAAACAAATCTACGCCCGGCGACCCCGGCCGCGGCCTCGGCGATGGCCTGCAGACCGAGGGCCGCTTTTCGTCGCTCTGTCTCTCTCGCACCTACAAGGCACGCCCCGTGAGTGCGAGAGAGACAGAGCGACGAGTCTCAGTCTGCGGGGCAGTGGCCTGGCCGTGGCCTGGGCCCCGCACTTGATGACCGCCCCCAAAGCCCCACGGTGTATCAGCAGGTTTGGATATTGGCGGTCTGTTTATTTATTGAATCCATTCCGGGGCTAAATAGCGATGTGAATGGCCGGATGGCCGAAAAAAAGGCTCGAATGGGTTTCCGCGGCTGGATCCAGGCTGGATCAACCCCGGACCTCATCAAGGCCGTGATTTCGGCCGGAGCGTCACCCCAGAGAGGCCTTAGCGGGGCCATTCAAATTTCAATGCGATGAAAACGCCTTTGTTTGTTTACCGCGGCGACACTGTTAAAATTCGTTGCCGTCGCGTCAAAACCTGCCAGTCAGGTCCTGTCCAAAAACGCGTTTCGCGCCGCTGCCGGTGCAGTGCAGCGCGCAGTTTGAAACCAAGTCGTAAAAACACGCGCAGTGAAATGGTGGAGAGCGTGTGGGTGGTGGAAAGCCCGTGAAAAGCTCGGGCAGTGTAACTGCGGCCCGCGCGGTCATCGGGTGTGCCGCTTCGGCCGCGTGTGCTGTTATGCGGCGCCGACCATGCACAGTGCACCGCACTGCACCGCACTGCACAGCAATGCAGATAATGCCGCCGCAGCTGCCGTTTTCTCATGAGGCTTCAACTTTTACACCCGACGCTGAGTCACTCTACAGTGTGCCGAACCCCACCACGAAACGGCGGTTCATTCATTCATTTATTTTCAATAATTTTTTTGCACCAAATGACACTGAAAAATATTATGTGTGTAAACAAACTTTGCTATTTTTTTCCCTGTCTTTTTTCAGGGGTTGGTGGCACTGCTTTTTTTTCTGTGACGCCGATGCTACACTATTGTTTCAGGGAAATCGTCGGCATCCAAATGAGCCGCGGGAGCGGGTCCAGTCCAGTCCAGGGCCCGCCCTCGGCGTGCCTCGGCGTGATGTGGTTTTAATAAGTAAAATATCGCGCATCCCTCGCGCCGCTCTCCCGCCTTCCGTTTTGGTTCCCACAACGTGTCGCCATACGCGCCAGAGAGAGAGAGAGAGAGAGAGAGAGAGAGAGAGAGAGAGAGAGAGAGAGAGAGAGAGAGAGAGAGAGAGAGAGAGAGAGAGAGAGAGAGACCCTTTGTCCTGGCAGTGTCGCGGACGCAGCGCGCCACGCCCGCCAGACAACGCGATGACACCGGCGGCCGGGCGGCAGTGGTGCCATCCGCGCCAACGCGGCCCTCCCACAGTGGCGGCACCACCAGGCTTACCAACCGAACACATCGCATTCAAATTGGGACAATGGCGACCCAATCGGGTCGAGTGGGAGTGGAAAGCGAAGCAGCAGCCTGAGAGTCGTTTTCGTCGCTCCGTCTCTCTCGCACCTAGACGGCACGCTCCATGAGTGCGAGAGAGACAGAGCGACGAAAATAGTGCTGTTTTCCCTCAGGCCGGCTCTGGATCCTCCACTGAGACACTGGCAACCTTGCCACTTTTCCTCGGTGGTTGTGCTCCTGAGGTGATTGTTCTGTGTTCTTCGGGCAGAATCGCGACTTTTCCAGTGTGGTACAGACGAGCCATGCCACTCGCGAATCGCTTTTGGAAATGCGCGGCGCGTATTTCGAAGGCCGGCCCGCGGCCACTTTTCCTAATCAGGCTGTGATCCCGGCGCTGCCGCTCCACTGTGTGGCCCGGCTCGCCCTTGGGCTGCTCCCTGCAGACTGACTCCGAGAGTCGTTTTCGTCGCTCCGTCTCTCTCGCGCCCTGCACGGGACGCCCCATGAGTGCGAGAGAGACTCTCGGACCGAGTCTGCCGCTGGACGGGGCTCCGCCATGGGCTCGGCGTTGGCGCTTGGCGTCGCCATGCTTTATGCCGGGTCACACCTCAGTCCGGGGACCCTCATAAATATTCATCAAAAAGTAATTAATCATCGCAAAAGTTAGATGAGGAGCTTTATAAAATGCTACGCGTTTCGCCGGGCCGACGACGCGTCGCCCTGCGTTGCCCTGCGCTGCCCCGGCGGGCCTAAATAAGATGCAAATGGTAGGCGGGGCCGCGGAGGCAGGGCGGGGCCACTTTAGGGCGCCGGGAGCAAAATAGTGATAATATTTGTATTTCCTAAGACCCCCGGAGCCCCGAGGGGCTGCTGCTGTCACAGCCGCGAGCAAAGTGGGTCAAACAGCGGAGGGAAACAACAAAACACAACAGCACGACGCGGGTGACGCGGGTGACGCGGCGCGCAGCGGAACGTGGCCCCGTGACGTCATCCCGACGTCATCGCCGGCCAACCGCCAGCCTCCGTTTCAGTGGCAATTTCAAACGACTGTCCGATTGGCTGTCACCGGCGGCGGTGGCGGTACTGGGCGTCGTCCCTGGACGCGGACGCCCTGCTGTGCCTGCTGACGGGCCGGTCCTCGGCCTCGGGGATCGGCGTCAGCCTCCGCCGCAGGCCGTGGCGGTCGTCGGCGTGGTGCACCCCGCGGCCGCCGTGGCGGTGGTGGTGGTGGCGGTCCTGGTGCTGTTCTTCCCTCGCGAGCTCGGTTTCCGCTTGCCGCCTGCCCCTGCCGCCGCGGCGGCTGGTCTCGCCGACTTCCGGCTCCGTCCGTGACGTCCGTGACGTCCGTGACCTTCTCCAGGGCTCGGCCTCCGCCAGTGCACCGCCACACCGGATGTCCTCCGCGATGCCAGCCCGCCCGGCGCGCCGGCATCCCGAGTCTTCGGCCGCCTCCAGGCCGCGCCGTCGGTGCTCCCTGGAGCCGCTGGAGCCGCTGGAGCCGCTGGAGCCTCTGTTCCGGCTGCTCGTCAAGCTGTCCTCCTCGTCTGGCTGCCGCCTCGTCGGCGACTGTCTCCGCCGGAAGCGGCTCTCGTCGACGCGGTCCTGGGCGGCGCCGCGGCGCTCTGGCGGCTCGCGGTGTCGCCGCACCGCGTCGCTGTAGTCGCCCTCCAGGCCCTCCAGGAGCGCGTCGACGTGGCGGCGGTGCCGGTGGTGTCTGGACCTGGAGCAGTCCCTCGGCTCCAGGCTGGAGTGTTCCCCTGAGTTCCACGAGTCCTTCGAGCTCCCGGAAGTCCTGGAGTCACGCGAGGCCCTGGAGTCGCTGGACTCCCTGGAGCTTCTCGACGTCCTGGAGTGCCGCGAGTCGCTGTGCGTGGACGCAGGGCCGTGCGGCGGCTCGGCGGCCACCCTCCTCGACGGCGTCCTCGCCCTGGCCAGGCCCGGGGACGCCGTCCTCCGCCTCGCCGCGGGGGGCGACTCCTCGCGGACCCTCGGCGTCGTGGGCTCGCTGCCGCCGCCGTCGTCGTGGTGGCCGTGCCGCCGCGTCGCCCTGCGCGCAGACGTTACACATTCGCCATGAATAGTGGTCCAGAAGCACCAGTGGAGGCGGCCCAAACTTTCGACGCGTTTTCAGCCCCAGAGTCGCTATAAATGGGACTCGAACCGAACGTGTGACCTCACCATGGATTCCTCGCTCGGAGAGCAAGGCCGTACCTGTGCAGGCTGTGCAGGTGGGGCTCGCGCCGCGACTGCCGCGACTGCCGCGGCCACTGCGCCAGGCTGTCCACGATGCGGCAGCACTCCGGCTTGTCCGCGGCGCGGTACGCGTGCCGGTGCTTGGCGTCGCCCCGCGGCGCGAACGGTGCGGCCTGCGCGGACGGCCGCCGCCCCGCCAGGCCGCCGTCGCTGGGGACGCGCGCCACCTCGGGCTCCGTCTGCGTCTTCTTGGCCACGACGAGCACCCTCTCCAAGCGCGGCGCGGCGCGGTGCGGGGACTTGGCCGCCGAGCGGCGCGCCGCGCCCGTCCCCATCCCCGCCACGCAGACCACGGCGTCGTCCTCCGTCTGGGCGGCGCGGCTGGACCGGTAGCAGACGCGGGGGGCCTCTGCGGCCGGCCTCTGGGAGATGGGAGAGTTGATGACGGTGTCGGCGTGTAAGTGTACCCCCCTGACCCAGAGTACCCCCGGGTACACAACGCCTAGGGCCATAGTACCCTGGGGTACATGACGACTAGGTTCAATGTACCCAGGGGTACAATGCGGCTAGGCGAAATGTACCCCGTGTGCCTAGGCTTATTGTATCCCCCGCCGGCCGGAGGAGGATGCACGTCGCCTAGGCGCAATGCATCCCCCCCCCCCCCCCGGATACAAAGAGCCTAGGCGTGGAGTATCCCCTCGGCCGGCCGGAGGGGGATACAAAAAGCCTAGGCGCAATGCATCCCCCCCCGGATACAAAAATCGAAAAAAAAGAAGAAAAAAGGGGGGCCCTTCTCCCACCTCCGCACACAGGTCGGAGGGCCGCCTGCAACTTCGGTGGATCGGGGGAACCGGTGCTTTACAGGCGGCGACCCCAGGGGTTCTCGTCTGTATATGGGCCGGGCTTGAAGGGCGGGTTTGACAGTCTCTCTCTGCCTTGAGAGCCTTTGCTTTTCGCGGGGTGGTCTGTACCAAGTGTACACCCGCTGTCCGGCGCTCTCTACCGAACATACAGCTTGTTTAAGGGCCAGCTTCAAAGGACTTATCATCTCCTCCCGACGAATCAAGGAGGACCCACCCGCGACCAATTACGGGTGGCTGGATTGACGGATCAAATACTCCGTCGCTCCAGTGCCGAGGCCAACCCGCCGAAGCGCAGTTGCTTTTTAGACACCCCAGCGGAGTGGCCAGGTGAATGTGACTCTGACCACTACGCTATCAAGCTTGTACGTCTGGCGTCGTGTTGGACGACGGGTTTGAGTTGCAGTGGAAGGAAGCCAGTCGAAAAATGTAATGAAATGATGGGAGTCGATCCCAGGACCCTACTGCCGGGACCGCACGACTTTTGCCGCTCGCCCACCACGGCCCATGACGAATGGAGCGGCGTGAGGCGGGCTCTTGACGCGACAGGAATGGACCGACCCGGTCAAAATTTCACAAGAAGTTTGGGGAGTCGAACCGCCGACCTCAGCACGGAGAAGCGACGCCTCTACTCCCTAGACCACCACGGCACATGCAGTTCGTAGGCTGAAGTCACGCTTTTCAACCACACTGGGCGAGGCAGGAAAATTAAATGTTAATGTTTGTTAGGAATCGAACCCCCGACGTGTGGGACTGTTCTACACGGCTCCGCTCTGATGGCCTCGAACCGTTCCACAAAAGAAAGGAAATCGAAAAAAAAAGAATTGAGATGCCGGTATTCGAACACCGCACTGTGCAAATGCGATCGAACGTCTGTAACATTTGCACAGTGCGGTGTTCGAATACCGGCATCTCAATTTTTTTTTTTTTCGATTTCCTTTCTTTTGTGGAACGGTTTGAGGCCATCAGAGCGGAGCCGTGTAGAACAGTCCCACACGTCGGGGGTTCGATTCCTAACAAACATTAACATTTAATTTTCCTGCCTCGCCCAGTGTGGTTGAAAAGCGTGACTTCAGCCTACGAACTGCATGTGCCGTGGTGGTCTAGGGAGTAGAGGCGTCGCTTCTCCGTGCTGAGGTCGGCGGTTCGACTCCCCAAACTTCTTGTGAAATTTTGACCGGGTCGGTCCATTCCTGTCGCGTCAAGAGCCCGCCTCACGCCGCTCCATTCGTCATGGGCCGTGGTGGGCGAGCGGCAAAAGTCGTGCGGTCCCGGCAGTAGGGTCCTGGGATCGACTCCCATCATTTCATTACATTTTTCGACTGGCTTCCTTCCACTGCAACTCAAACCCGTCGTCCAACACGACGCCAGACGTACAAGCTTGATAGCGTAGTGGTCAGAGTCACATTCACCTGGCCACTCCGCTGGGGTGTCTAAAAAGCAACTGCGCTTCGGCGGGTTGGCCTCGGCACTGGAGCGACGGAGTATTTGATCCGTCAATCCAGCCACCCGTAATTGGTCGCGGGTGGGTCCTCCTTGATTCGTCGGGAGGAGATGATAAGTCCTTTGAAGCTGGCCCTTAAACAAGCTGTATGTTCGGTAGAGAGCGCCGGACAGCGGGTGTACACTTGGTACAGACCACCCCGCGAAAAGCAAAGGCTCTCAAGGCAGAGAGAGACTGTCAAACCCGCCCTTCAAGCCCGGCCTATATACAGACGAGAACCCCTGGGGTCGCCGCCTGTAAAGCACCGGTTCCCCCGATCCACCGAAGTTGCAGGCGGCCCTCCGACCTGTGTGCGGAGGTGGGAGAAGGGCCCCCCTTTTTTCTTCTTTTTTTTCGATTTTTGTATCCGGGGGGGGATGCATTGCGCCTAGGCTTTTTGTATCCCCCTCCGGCCGGCCGAGGGGATACTCCACGCCTAGGGTCTTTGTATCCGGGGGGGGGATGCATTGCGCCTAGGCGACGTGCATCCTCCTCCGGCCGGCGGGGGATACAATAAGCCTAGGCCAGCGTTTCTCAACCTTTTTCGGTTCGCGACCCCAAATTTGTAGCGAAAAATTTCCGCGACCCCCAGGAAAAATTTCGCGACCCCACGCGACCCCTCCTTTAGCATGCCTTTGATACAAAGTGCGATAATCCACCTTAGTTTGGAAGCAGTATTGCAGCAAAAATGATCAAAACGGTCACAAATGTCTTTGAAAAATCGTGTTTTGGGCCGACTTTAAGCAGCCACTGCGTCTAATCCGAGGCGGTATTTCGTCCTCCCTCAACGGGCATTTGGTCTTTGGACCTTCCTTAGCATGCCTTTGTTACGGAGTGTGATTATCTACCTTAGTTTGGGAGCAGTATTGCCGCAAAGTTGATCAATACACGATTTTTCAGACATTTGTGACCGTTTTGATCAACTTTGCGGCAATACTGCTCCCAAACTAAGGTAGATAATCGCACTCCGTAACAAAGGCATGCTAAAGGAAGGTCCAAAGACCAAATGCCCGTTGAGGGAGGACGGCATACCGCCTCGGATTAGACGCAGTGGATGCTTAAAGTCGGTTCAAAACACGATTTTTCAAAGACATTTGTGACCGTTTTGATCAACTTAAAAGTTGTTCCCGCCAGTGCTCGGCGTGTGGGCCAGCTGGGAAACCGCCGCCACCCCAAGCGACCCCAGTTACCTCGCCGCGACCCCTCGAAATTTTTTCGCGACCCCATTTGGGGTCGCGACCCCAAGGTTGAGAACCGCTGGCCTAGGCACACGGGGTACATTTCGCCTAGCCGCATTGTACCCCTGGGTACATTGAACCTAGTCGTCATGTACCCCAGGGTACTATGGCCCTAGGCGTTGTGTACCCGGGGGTACTCTGCGCCGACGGGTACAGTTCGCCGCCTACAACGGGTGGGTAGGCAGTCCCGCCGCCAGCGCCGTGTAACGGGACTGCCTACCCGCCGGGCGCCAGGCCCTCCTAGTTTCAGCGCCTTTCCGTCACAGGTTGGCCAACCTGCGCGCGCATCCCGTGCAGCATGAAGAGGCGCTGCATCTGCGGGAGGCCGAAGTGCGGGTCGCTGGTGCCGATGCCTTTGTTCACCGTGCAGGCCTGCTTGGCGCTGGCGGCGTGCGCCGAGGCGTGCGCCAGCCACGAGCTCATGGCGCGCCTCCCCGCCAGCCCGGCCCAGTCCGCGCCCAGGTCCACGCCGACGGGGACGGCCTGCCGCGGCACGCTCTCGGCCGACGGGGACGTGGACACCGTGACGGCCGTGACGGCGGGCTGCTTGGCGTTGGCGGCGACCACGCTCCGCATCCGGGCGAACTCGGCCTGCACCTTCGCTGGCGACGCCGTCGTGCTTTCAGTCTTTGAGGAACACAGTGGGCCGGAAGATCGGTGGAGGTGGTCAAACCCCGGACCGGACGCGTTTGAAGCTCCAGAGTCGCTGAATGGGACCCGAACGGAACGTGTGACCCCACCAATGGATTGCTCTCCGAGCGAGGAATCCATTGGTGGGGTCACACGTTTGGATCGAGTCCTCTTTAGCGATTCCGAAGCTCAAACGCGTCTAGAGTTTCGGCCGCCAGTGTCGGTCCACTGTGAGATCGTCCTCATGACGACAGTGGGCTGACGCTGACGTTCAAATCCCCTTTTGTTTTGAATTTTATCTTCAAAACTATTTTCATTGATAACTCCAACTGCACGCACGCGGACTGCTTCTCCTCTCCGTATTCTGACCTGCGGCCCCAGGGCGTGCGGGCGATGCGCGAGCTCAGGCCGGTACTCCAGGGTCGACTCCAGGGACTGGGGTGTCTTGTGGTACAGCCGGTGCAGCGGCCCGGGCGCGGGGGGCGTCGGGACGGCGGGGGCGCGCGGCCGAGCCACTGGCACCTGGGGGCTCCTGCCGCACGCCCAGCACTCCGCCCCGGGGCCACCTGTAGCCGATCACTTTTTTACAGTGGATGAGCGCGTCGGAAAATTTAGCGTCGTGACAAATTGCAGAGTCGTTGCAAAAATAAATTTTCCGCCGGTGTCGTGATGTATTTAACAGTGTCCACGGCACACTCCGCCTGGAGCATACACACTGTGAACATTTGTAGTCACTTTATGACGTAAGGAAAATTAGCCTTGAAATTGTCATCAAGTGACGACTCAAATTTTCACAGTGCACTCGTCTTGAAACGGCTTGTTAAAGCCGCTCGTTAAAGTGTCCATGCTCACACACTGTTCAGTCAGTCGAATGGGTTGAGGACACCCCCCCCCCCCGTTTCCACTTTTCCAAACTTGATGTGAGCCTCCCTCGGCGCTGCCTCGCACTGCCCCTTTTTTCGGGAGTGTGGCTACGCTGTATCACTGAACGGCGGGACGCGGCGACGCGGGACGCGCGGAGAGGACCCGGCCATCAACGCGGCTTAGCGAACAAGGCCCGACGGTATCAGAGGGATATGCCGGTAATCTTTGGGCTCGGAAATTCGCTCTGATTCGATTGATAATGGCATTTTGATTGTCAGTGCGCCGCTGCGCCGCGCGGCCCGGCGTGTCTGTCTCGTCTGCGCACTGCCAGTGTCACCGCGAGAGTGGGCTGAAAATTTCCGCGATGCATACCTGCGTCGAAAAGGGTTGCCAACCTCACTCAGCCTGCCCTCAAGGCAATGTGTGGACTTGGCTGGCGGACCACAGTGGGCCAGAGGACCGGTGGGGGCGGTCAAAATCCCGGTCGCGTTTCGAGCTCCAGAGTTGCTATAATGTGACTCGAACCGAACGTGTGACCCCACCAATAGATTGCTCTCCGGACGAGGAATCCATTGGTGGGGTCACAGGGTCGGTTCGAGTCCTGTTTAGCGACTCTGGAGCCCAAAACACGTCCACAGATTTGGCCGCCGGCGCCGGTCTTCTGGCCCACTGTGCGGAGGTTGGCAACCCTTTACCTGCTCCGCCGTCCGTGTTGTAGTACACGCTGATGCACTCCAGCTGCATGCCCTGCTCGGTGTCGATCTTCACGCCGTGCTGCGCGCCGGGCTGACGGCCCGGCGACTTTTCCTCCAGAGTCTCCCAGAACTGTCAGGGACGAACGGGGCTCGCATCAACTCCGAGCAATAACTCGCAGATGGGGGAACAGCTTCCCACATTCATTGTACAATTCAGGTGGCAAAAACGCCTGAAGTAGGCAACATGTGTGGCAGAAACGCCAGAAATCTTGCCCATTCTTGCACATTTACACTACACAAAATTTTACAGTGGGTTACCCCTTGCAGTTAACCGGATGCGGAACTTGCAGAGGGATTCCGGACATCACTGCCCTTGCTTTGCCTCTTGGGGCGTTCCGTGTAGGTGCGAGAGAGACAGAGTGACGTGCGCGATCCGTGTGGTCTTGCCTTGGCGCCGGCGGCGTTGTCGGCCACCCCACGCTCCTCCTGGACCGGCTGCTCGCCGCCCTGCTCGTCGCCGTCCTGGTCCTCCTCCTGGGGCTTCTTGGGCAGGTGCAGGATCTGCTCGCGCGGAGGCGAGGGCACGCACATGGCGACGAGCAAGGCACGCACCTCGTCAGGGCGTCAGTGCGCACCGCGCAGCGCCGCGCCAACGACAATCACACTGCGAGCAGGCCAGCCAACCCATTCGTCGGAACTGCCAACCTGCCGCACAGTGGGCCAGAAGACCAGCGGAGGCGGCCAAAACTCTATAGACGCGTTTTGAGCTCCAGAGTCACTAAATGGGACTCGAACTGAACGTTTGACCCCACCAATGGATTGCTCTCCAAACGCCTCACAGCGTCCCTGTTCCTTGGACGAGCTGCAGGTGTTTCCGTGACAAAAATCACACTTTTCCTTTGACAAAAATTATTTCTGGATCCTCCCTCCGCGGGGCCCACGGGGCCCAACACGCAATGGCGGATCTATCGATGACACACTGCCACCTGATGGTTATCTAAGAGTGCCGAGTCACGTTCGCGCATCGACTATCCTGCCGTCCGTTTCGCAGGTTCGATGGTATACCCCAAAATCCGAGGGGTGACCCACTGTAAAATTTTGTGGACAATGATTGTGTGAATGTGCAAGAATGTGCAAGATTTCTGGCGCTTTTGCCACGCATGTTGTCTACTCACAGGCGTTTTTTGCCACCTGAATGTGGAATGTGGTCGAGCAAAACTCCGACGGTCGATATCGATTTGACGATCCGTTTCCGACTAAGGCGATATGCTTTCTTGCTGTCGTTTGGATGGGCAGTCTAGGCAATTGAACTTTCGCCCTCGCTTTCTCCAAGTAAGACATTCATTGTGACATCGCGCCGAAGGACCCCAAGGCGTTTTCCAAACACTGCAATCGTTTTGTCGCGCTCACTTGCGCACACCGACACACTCCGCACGCGGTAGCAGCATCTGTCTCTCTCACTCTCGTCGGACAGATGGGTCGTGCGCAGTGCAGGCGGGGCGCGCGGGGCAGGCGCCGACTGCCTTGCGGTGCAGGCGCGGTGCAAGTGGCGGCCGGGGGACCTCCACGTCGTGCTGGAGCGCCGCGCTTTCGTCGTGCCGTCTCTCTCGCGCTCGGGTCCCGTTCCGCAGGAGTGCGAGAGAGACAGAGCGACTGCGCGGAATGAGCCTCTCGCACCCCTCGGCCAATCCTTTGCATGCTGATGAGCGGCATGATGACGATCATCATTCTGGTGGGGGCGGCCCGGCGGCCCGGCGGCCTGGCGGGCCTGCACTGTAGGACTCTACCCCGCGCCACCCCGGGCCCGGAGCCTGGTCCTGTCCTGGTCCAGGGCGACGTTGACGTTGATATCGGTGTGGCTGGATATTAAGGGGGTTGTTGCTGCTGTTGCTCACTTGGTGGGCGCGGCCGGCGTGTCATTAGGCACCCCTCCCCCTCCCCTTTCCCCTCCCCTCTCCCCTCCCCTCCCCCTCCCCTTTCCCCTTCCTCCCCCATCCCTATTGTCATTGAAATGAGACTGTTGTTGCTTCGCCCCGAAACGCATACCGCACCGCCACTGGCTCATTTCGTCGCTCTGTCTCTCTCGCGCCTCCACGGGCTGCCCCGTGAGTGCGAGAGAGACAGAGAAGGACTCTCCGAGGCAGCCTGAAGGACCTTCCCTCGCCCCGTCGTCGTCGCCCCGTTGTTGACCAGCAGGTTCCAAAAAAACTTTAAAAGTGTGTCACCGAAACGCCCTGGCTGCAAATCAGTGGAAAAAGAATACCCCAGCGACTCCTGCGCTGTCAATACTGCTTAGCCTATGGTGCGAGTCTGGTCTGTCTGTAAAAGGCAATCGTCTTGAGGGTCCTCTGGCATACTTTCTTCGCACTTCTTCAGCAGAAGATACTAACCACCATACCGCCCCTGCACAAATGCAACCTCTGGTTTCACCCCCCCCCCCTTAACTCTCTCTCCCTTTCTCTCTCCCTGTGTGTCTCTTTTGTCATCGCTGGCCGAGAAATAAATATGAAAGGGGGAGGGGCACGGCCCGCCACGCCCGCCACGCCCGCCACGCCACTGCAGACTGATTCCGAGAGTGTCTTTCGTCGCTCTGTCTCTCTCGCACCTATACGGAGCGCCCCATGAGTGCGAGAGAGACAGAGACACCCTCGGAATCGCACAAAGCGACCGGCCTCATAAAGCGCGACTCTATATACACGCCGCAGCTCATAATTGCATTCCCTAAAAAGAAGCAACTCGCGGCTCATCATTTATTATCTCTGTTGTGATATATAGGTGGGCAGCGGGCGGGACATCTGCTGTTGTGTCAACAGCGGGAAAAGCGCGAGACGCGAAGCGCGAAGCAGCGCGAAGGGTCCGCGGGACGCGCCGCGCGACCGCCGGAAAAGTTTTAGATTTATATTTGGTGACAAATGGGGGTGCAGTGTGGTGGCGCGGCCGGCGGGGTGTGAGGTGAATGTTGGCATCGGCTACTCGGAGTAACAGTGTAACAGTTCTCGTGCGAAAGTTGGCAGCGATTTCCAGCACTGCATCTGGCGGGGAAAGGAAGCCCAAGGCAGCCCACCCCCACCCAACTTGACCTGTCACCTCTATTTCCCGGCTTGATCCATCTCGGTGGCGTGGCGGGGCGGGGCGGGGCGGGGCGGGGCGTGGGGCCGAGGGAGGGGCCGGAGAGGGGCGAGTGAACGTATGTTGGCAGCAGCGAGTCTCCCAAGAGAATTGGAGAAGACCCCGCAGCCAGGCAGCCAGCCAGGCAGCCAGCCCGTCCCAGGCCTGGCAACATGATCAAAGGCAAAGGTGTCTGCTGCAAACTCCCTCGGCAGCGGACCTGGCCCCGCCCCGCCCTGCAACACGGACAGCGACCGGGCCGAGATAGCCATCGTCCTGACTGATTATTCTCACGGTGCACCAGCCCGGGCCGGCCGTCAGGCCGTGGCGGGCCATGGGCTCATCAGACAACTTTTTCCTCGTTGGGCCGTCACCCCCTGCCACCCCTGCCACCCCACCCCTTGCCCGGCCTGGCCCCGGCGACCGCATAATAGAGGAAACTAGGAGGAAACCAATCCAGCCTCCGGCCCCACGCGGCGCTCCCGTCCGGATAGAGAGAGAGCGAGAGAGACAGAGAGAGAGAGGGAGAGAGAGAGAGAGAGAGAGAGAGAGAGAGAGAGAGAGAGAGAGAGAGAGAGAGAGAGAGAGAGCTGGTGGTGCTGGTGCGCGATACAATAACAGATGAAGCGGCGCGTGCTCCGCGCTGCTGCTGTCTTCCTCCCCCCCCCCCTCTCTCTCTCTCGCTCTGTCCTCCCCCGGGAGCGCCGCGCGCCGCGCATCCCCGCGGCGTGGCCACGCCCCGTATGACTCGCAGCATATGTGCCGCCCCGCCAGGCCAGGCCGCCACCAGCGCAGACTGATTCCGAGAGTCGTTTTCGTCGCTCTGTCTCTCCCTCAACTAAGCGGGACGCCCCATAGGTGCGAGAGAGAGCGACGAAAACGACTCTCAGTCTGCAGTCTCCCCCGCCCCGACCGCGGTGCCGCGAGTGTCGCCGAATGCATATCAAAAAGGCTGCGCCCGGGGAGTACGGAGTGCGGGTACACTGCCGAAACGCGGTCATGTCCTACGCTGTTTCGCGCGGCAAGGCAAAGGCGAGTCGAAATGACGCATCGGCTCACTGCGACATGCGCCGCGCGGTGCGCGGTGCGCTCGCTCCGCCGCCCCTCCGCGCGGGTTGTCATGGTGACGAGCAGTGACGAGGTAAACAGGTGCCGGCGGCGGCCAAGCGGGCCGAGCGGAAGGCCAGGATGGCGTCGACGGCCAGGGTGGACCGGGTGGACAGCGACAGCGTGTGCGACGACGACGTCGCCGGCGGCCACAAGGACATCGACTTCCAGGTCAAGACCGAACGCGTGCTGGCCGTACTGGACAGCGCCATCCAACGCGCCCAACTCGCGGTGAGGTTCAGGTTACTCCCTACCTCCGAGAGTCGTTTTCGTCGCTCTCCCACTCAGGGGGCGCGCCGCACAGGTGCGAGAGAGACAGAGCGACGGTGGAACTGGTTTGCAGCTGTGCCTGCCGCTGCTGCTGCGCCACGACGCCACCCTGCTGCGCCCCATCCTGCCCCCGGAGGCCCTGTCCCAGGTGCTGTCCGCCTGCAGCAAGTACAGCCGCCGGAGCAGCTTCGCCGGCGACCCTCCCTCCTCCACCATGGCCAGCTACCGCGCGTCCATGGACAGCCAGCGACTCTCCGAGCAGCGGGGCTCCACCGGCAGCCAGGGAGGGCAGGTACGTGTCTCTCTCGCACCCATCCGGGACGCCGCACGAGTGCGAGAGACTCATTTTCTCCCTTTCTCAGAGCGGCTCGTCCAGCAGCCAGGGCGGCCAGGGCGGCCAGGGCCTAGGCGGGGACCGCTGGTCCTCGGCCATGGGGCTGATGCGTGCGGCCGGCGTGGGGCGCGGCGTGGGGCCGCGGGGCAGCCAGGGCGCGCCGGCGGGCCGCCAGGACGCCGACGTGAGCCGCGCCCTCAACACGCTGTGGGACAACGAGGAGGTGCGGGAGATGGTGCAGACCCGCCTGCTGCCGCTCGTACGTGAGTGCCTAACGTGCCTTCCGAGGACTGATTCCGAGAGGCCTTTTCGTCGCCCTGTCCCTCCCGCACTCATGAGGCGTCCCAAGAAATCGACTTTCGGAATCAGTCCACAGTGCGTTCCGTCGGTTTGCTTCTCGTTTACGTTCGAAATGCGTCCCCCAGGTGTCCTCGACGGGCGCCGTGTTCCTGGAGTACCTGGCGCGGCTGCGCGCCGTGGCGGCGGACAGGCTGTCGCGGTCCCCGGAGGAGGAGCGCGCTCGCGAGGCGGAGCTGTGCGCGGCGTGGCGCGGCGGCCGGCAGCTGGACGCGGACCGCGCGCGCCTCGAGGGGCAGCTCCGCGACCAGGCCGAGCAGCTGGGCGGCCAGGTCGCCGACAAGGCCAGGGCCGTGGCGCTGCTGCGCCACAACGTCAACCTGGTGCGCCGCCAGTGCCAGGAGGAGGTCAAGCTCATCGTGTGAGTGGCAGTTGCCGTGTCCGTCGTGGGCATGCAGCCGCACAGTGGAATCGCCAGAAGACCGGTGGAGGCGGTCAAAATCCCGGAGCTCCAGAGTCGCTGAGTGGGACTCGAACCGAACGTGTGACCCCACCAATGGGTTGCTCTCCGAACGAGGAATCCATTGGCGGGGTCACACGCTCACCCGAGTCCTGTTCAGCGACTCCGGCGCTCAAAACGCGTCTAGAGTTTTGACCGTCTGCCTGCGCCGAGCCTCTGGCCCACTGTGAGCCGAAGCCGAGCGATTCAGAAGAGCGGTTTGTCTCTCTCGCACTCGTGGAGCTTTCCATGAGTGCGACAGAGGCAGAGCGGCGAAACGACCCGTCTGGACCGCTCGGCTTTGGCGTCTGCTTCCAGAGATAAGTCCGAGCGCGCCATGGTGCTGGAGTGGCGCAACAGCGAGTACCGGCAGGAGAACCTCAAGGCCGAGCTCAACACCGCCACCGAGAAGATGGCCGCCACGCTGGCCGCGCACCTGGCCGAGGAAAAGGAGCTGCGCGTCAAAAGGTTGGACTTTCTGTCTCTCTCGCACTCACTGGCAATCCGCAAGGAGCGACAAGGACAGAACCACGTGATTACCCAAAGAACACGAAACACTCACGAAGCAGTCACAGGAAGTCAAAATGACGTCAAAATAATGCTTTTTCTGTCGAAATTCTGACTAAAATTCGTCATGGTTACATCGAAATGACGTCTTTCTGAGCGTTTCGTGTTCTTTCGGTAGTGGACGGCCCCTTCGTTTGCGGTGATTAAATTTTTCCGCTTTCGAATGCGCCCAGGCACAAGATGGAGACGCTGCTGCTGACTTGGCTGCAGAAGTTCGACGCCGACGTGGGCGAGAAGTTCCAGGAGCACGAGGAGCTGTCCGAGGAGTACGAGAACGAGGCCCAGCAGATGAGGGAGTTAACTGTGAGCGCCTCTCCGTTTGCGTATAAGATATTTTTGGGCGAGACGTCGCGGTGGCGCGCCGTGAAGGTAGACCACCCATTCGGCACGTCGCGGGGAAGACGTGTAAGCCAAGGCATTTAGGTTCGCCTGGGAGTCGAACCCTGGTCTACGCTCCGAGCCACCGAGACGCTCGTACCCAAACTTAGACTGATGGTACCGGATGTACTCCGTGGTTTTTGTCGGCATCAGATCAAATGTGGTCTGGCCTCTCAAGTTCGAGTCGAGCCGACAGAACTGCTTAACGCGGCTTAACGGGACTGCCTACCCCCCCAGGCGCCAGGACCTACACTGCTACAGTGAAGTGGTTGTGGGTGCTCGTTGCATTGCAGGGTTGTTAACGTTACTTCAACGGGTAACGGTTAAATATTGGACACAGGCCTTTAACGGTAACGCGTTAAGTTAATGAGTGTGGCTCACGGGTAACGCTGGTAACGTTTCACGCGTTAACCTCATACATTACGATTTGGCAGGTTTTTACAAGCTTTGAGCCCAACTTAGTGCGACCTTACTAACGTAGTAACGGTAACGCGTTACATTTGAAAGTAACGTTAACAACCCCGTTGCTTTGTGACTGGCAGGAGCGGATGGAGGCCCAGGAGGGCGAGTACCGCTCGCTGCTGGCCGAGAAGCAGCGCTACGAGAAGGAGGAGGAGGACGAGGCGGTCTTCGCGCTGGCCAGCAAGCACGCCGCCAAGGTGATCCAGCGCGCCTGGAGGGCCTACCGCCTGCGCAAGCGGCTGGCCAAGGCGGCCAAGAAGAAGGGCAAGGGGAAGGGCAAGAAAAAGGCAAAGTAAGAAATCACTACGTACTTTGTATTTAAACTCCTCTCGCGATTTTTTTTTGTTGATTTTCTTCAACATTAAAAGAAAGAAAATGAATCACATTTTTTTTTTAAAGTCCTCGATTATATACAAGTATTGTACATACAGATCCCATAGCTTTAGCACATTTATTTTATAATAATAAAAAAGTTCTATGGTTTTATGTACAGGGAACTGAATTTTCTAATTTGGGGCACAATTGAGAGATTGTGGATCATAGAATAACAAATAAAGTTCTTAATTAAAAACAGCTAAAGATATGACTTCATTTCGTCAAATCTACAGGAATTATTGAAATCACAAAAGCGCTCAATTTGCTAATCAACATAAGAATGCCACTTTGTTTATAAAAATACATAATTACAATCTTTCACAATCATAAAATTGGACATTTAACATTAAGAATTGGCCTTAACACCATTCTATGACCCTGACTGAATATTTAAAAGGGCAAGTGCCTTAGACAATTGTTGCATTGTGTTGATGTTCGAACACATACCTAGTGCAAAAACTTTTTGAAGTAAGGGGACCGCATCCTCTGCAATCAAATAAACAAAACATAAGTTAAGAAAAACCAAGACTTTTTACAAGTTGAAAGAAGTGCAACAATGAAACCCTAGAATGTACCTTGAACTGAAAGAACAACGTCAGGCAACCGATCTAAGGCTGTGGCCACCACTTCTGGCTGGTTGCTGTCCAAACACTTGGAGATAATTCGGAGAGCTGCACCGCCTGCAGCAGCCGATGGGTCGTGTTTCCAATACCTCGCAAGAAGGGTATGCGATATACTCCTAATAGAACTTGAGGGGGACAACAACAATGACCCTATTGGCTCGACGAAATTTCTGAGCATTCCAGGCATGCGGTAAGATGCATTTTCAACATCCTGCAAGGCTACGTTGACTTCTGAAAACGTAAAATTTAAGGATAATTGATTCACAGTATGGCTCATCAAAACGTAGAAGGTAAACGCTATATGCCACCCACCTTCTCCCTCAGCCTGCTCTAATCTTTGTAGCAAAGGCCTCCAGTCCACTTCCTGCTGAACAGGGGGTGCTGCCACCGCCACCAACACTTCACCTCCCTCTGTATCCTTCTCCTCTCCTTCCCTGTCAGACTCCTCTGTGGATTCACGAGGCATTGAAACACCTGACATGAGCACACACAAACTGCTGAGCTGTGGTTGACGGTGTTGAAGTTCTCTGAAAATATGAAAAAAAAACGAAAAAAAAAACACTGTGAAATAAATCCAGCAACAGTTATATTTATAAACTATTAAAATAAGGCTTTTGCAGCTTACCTTAAGAGATTAGCATGAGTGTGTAGATACTTGACAGCTGGAGATGCATCGTGTGAAACGTATGCAAGCATCAACGATATGATTCGATTTAAGATTTGACAAATGTCCTTTGTCATTCCATAATTCTAAAACAAAAACTTGTTACATGTGTGCCTTAAGAACATTTCAGTAACTTCAGCTTTCTTAACCATATGAAACATACCCTAAAAAGAGAGAAATAGGAGTCCAACGTTGAATGCAGAGCTGCAGCATGTTTGCGATGGAAAAGGTACGGCTTTAGAAGCTCCAGGATACCCAGAATATGTTGGAAATATGCCAAATGACTGCGATTTCTAAAAACTCCATAGTCTAAATGGGTACGCCCTCGTAGGGATGAGGCAACCATTGGCAGCTGTCTCAGAACAAGAGCTGGATGAACAGAAGCCATTTTACGAGTAGCAAGCTCAAATTCTTGAGATCTACGAGGAGATTCTTTTGACATGGGAGTAGCAGCAAGTGCAGTGAACAACAGGTGAGACATTCGATCCAGCACACTTGATCCATTATCTGCAGGGGAAAAGAAAAAAGTCGATTATAATATATCTGTAGTACACAATGTGTGTAACCATTCTGAAGTCTGTTACATTAACCATACCTGTAGTTGAAGCTTTCTCCAGGAACTTGTCTGCTTCAGAATCCACCAAATATTTGATCAGACCAGGTATTCTAAAATACAACCTCAGTAGAAACTTATGGGCCACATCTGCTTTGAGACTGCAAAATGAAACAAAGAAAATGAGTACATGTCTTACAGAACAATATATTACTCCAAAAGAGAAAGTGTCGAAACAATTACCCTTTGTTCGCATCATTTGTTGCAATATTAAGTAAATGTTTGACAATGTGAGCCACAAGCTCAACATTTTCCTCAGTACAAAGAAGCAGCAATGGCAAGCGAGACTCAAGAGATTTGCCATTGTCTTGAGCAGCTTCTTCTATTATATAGGACACTACACTTTGAAGCTATAAATGAAAAATAGTGGGGGGAAAAAGAGAAAGAAAAATTATATTATAGAAGGAAAGTTAGGTCAAAACTTAGAGCATGATAAAAGCAAAGCAGAATGCAGAATGTGTACCTGAGGAACGGAGAGACAAAGTACATTCTCAGGCACATAATGCTTTGGTGTGTTCTTTTCTCTTCCCTGCCAGAGTTTTGGGTTGCTAGTAAGAGCCCATAAGAAATCCAGGACAGCAATTGGCTCATACCTGAAAATAAAGTGACATTTTGGAAATCATTCAGTAGAGTGTTAATTAAAATTTGTAAAAATACATTTACAATTTAATCCAGTACTCACTCTGGCTCAGTGGATGATAAAAGGTGCTTAACAACTGTATGCAAAGTAGCCCAACTAGCCCTGTGAATAAGGAGAGTCAGCAAGTAGGGGCGACATGACATGGTAGTTGTTGAACAACCAAAAAGGAGCTGCATCTGTAAACCAATAGGTTGCTGTTCAGTTCTTTGGAGTTTGTCTACCACAGAGGTTTGCCTGTCTAGACATGTACAGTATACAGATAATAAATAATTAAAAAATGTGGGAATCTACCTGAAGTTTGTGACATGATCCAATAAGCTCTGGTTCCATTGAGACCAGCTTGTCAATAAGACGCCCAGTGTTCAAAGAATCCGATGGAGATTTTGTGAGGAGAGCGCTCGTTACAGATTGAACACTTGCCACTCTGCTGTCAGGTTTGACAGAGGGTCTTCTGCCATTAGTGAGGTCAGCCATTTCATGATCTTTACCATCATATTTCTGAACAAATGTTTTTAATATTGCTGTTAGAGGAGATTTGACAGGTAAGTCAATTTGGAGTATTGCTTTGGCAGACTGTAGGAACTGCTGCAGGGCAGCAGGAGGATATTTGTCCACATTCTAAAACAGAACAAGAAATCACCCAAGTCAGAAACTCTTTTTCCTTTCAAGTGTGATCATTTTTAAAAAAAACGTATTTTTCCAACCTGGTTAGCGAGTATGAGTCGAAATAAAGGACATGACATGTGAGGAGACGAAAACAGGGATGAAATCCAATATCCGCCTACAGTGCTTGATAATGTAGTGGCAAAATACTCAGCTATAGCTAATAGAATTCTGCTATCTGCTGGGCATTGCTCAAGTTCAACAGCCAGACTCTAGAAAGAAAAATATTAATTTGTTAAATATATGTCAGATGTTACTGCTATTCCTCAGGCACTTGCAAGATGTCATTAAACTTACCAACTGCAATGATTTACAAGATGCTGTTTTTACTGATTGTTCATTTTGGGCTAGAAATACGTCATCTAGGCAAAGGCGAACTTCCTGAGGTTGTAAAAGCTGCCGTCCAGCAGCAACTGGTGTACCAATGGGGAAGATGTTCCGATGACTTTTAGCAGGCGGCTCCAAGGCAACTGCAGTGTACAAAAAACGTAAGTAAAGCCAATTTGAAATAATTATAATTTTAAAAAATGGATCCACCACTATTTCTTACCCGGCAGCACAGGCTCGTGCAACTGAAGATCTTGTACAAACATGTTACCATTGGTCGCTCCCCGTTGCCACTGTACAGCGACAAGTTGAGCCATGTACACTTTGTCAATGACTGCATTGGCAACAGCAACATCATTAAGCAAAACACTTTGGTCCAGAGCAGCCAGAAGCCTGCTCATTGATTCCACTGGAATTCCAAATGACTGAATGAAGAGGACCAGGTCTCTTGGCTCCAGGTCAGCAAGAGCAGCTTCAACCAGCACTTCAACTTCTGAGCGGATCATCCGCAACTTCAACCAGTCTGGATAAAGAAGGGCTTCTTCTGAAGTGTCAATGAGGTAACCTTTGGGCAACTGCCCACTTTTGGGAAACCAAGCCTCCAAGAGCTCATCAAAGATAGTTCTGTCACTACAGGGCCCATATGATAGTAAGATCACCATAGCATGAACTACAAGGATGTGCATGGTTGATTCCACACCTTTGCTCCATGTAACTAAAATATCTTGATTCTCAGCCCATGTGGGATGTTCCTTTCGAGGCTCCCGAGCCTTGATTAAATAGCTATGGAATATTTTCATTAAGAACATCAAGGTTTCATTATTTTGTGAGCCTTTGAATGGCACCAGAGCAGACATTATAGTACACCTCTCGACAATCAAAGTGGCCATATCTAGTACAAGGTCAGTCATTGCAGGTAAACTGTCAACTATTGCATGCTGAGACAGAAAATTGATGTAAGCCCCAACAAGAATTGTTTCATTTTCCACTTGACATGCTGCGCGCAGTGCTTGAACAACTTGTGGTTTTGCCAGTTCAAAGTGAGGTATTTGAGGCAAATGGCGCAGCAGCCAAGAATGTTCGCGGTCAATGCCATCAACATCCATAACCAGTGCTTCATCTTCTAGATGAGACATCACTAGTTGCAATCCCTGAAAAATTATAGACCTTAAAATGAGTAATACCAATGCAATGCATTTTCATGGGGCATGTTCTTTTTTATTCAATTGTCACCTTGATTGCCTGCAGACGACTGGCAGATTGAGTGGAGTGGAGGCGACGTAAGAAGTACTCCAGAACTTCGCAAGGTGCGCTGGGGTCTTGGTTGGCATCCATTAGAACTGATCTTAAATGACTGACAAGCTGCTGCTGCTTGTGTTGCTTATCAACTGTAGAGCTCAGTAGAAATTCACAGAGACACTGTACCGGAAGGTGACTGAAACAGAGGAACAGTTAGTGCTGTCAAGGTTAAAACAATAGAACAGGTGGACATGATTTGTATTATCTTTACCTCAGAGCACCTTCTGAACTCTCAACCAGATCTGCTAGCCATGGCATGGAGTGAGAAGCTCCCTGTCTCTGGATAATATCAACAAGGAAATCTGGGTTGCGGCATCTGCACAGTCTGTGGCCCATGCGATGAGATTCGTTCAGAGTCCGTAGCTGATCTAGGACTGCTTGAGGCGGACGACGAGGTGCTCCGGACGGATCCATTGTTATCAACTGCAGAGTGTCAGAAAAATATATTTACTGTAGTTCACAGATGTTTCCATTTGACTCCACGTAACCTTTAGGTAAGAAATACAGAAGGGGTTCTCACTTGAGATAGAAGAAGACTTGTATGCTCAGTTATGGCAACTTTGGTTGACTGCGCTGCAAGATGGGATTCAAATTCCAAAATTTGCTGTTTTTCTAGCTGAGCCAACTGAAATTCCCTGGATCTCAATTCATCCCCATGCTCTCCAAGTGATGGCGGAGGGTATACAAAATGGCTAAAAAAGTAGTAATAAGTAAATAAAGGATCACTACAGGAAATCAATTCAGTAACAAGTACAGATAAAATACAATACAGTGGACACCCTTACTTGGTAATACACATTTCCATAAAGGCCCTGAGAGTGGGGTACTTCTCCCATGCTACCTTTCCAAAACTTGTTGGGTTGTGGGTAGCAAGAAGAAGCAACATGATCCATGCTTTCCAATAAGAGTTTGATATAGCTAATTGGGGAGGTGTATACCTGTAGAAATAATCAAATAAATGGTAGTAAGACTGTTCATACGTTAGCATAGTGTTTTAGGAAAAGCATCTTACCCTTTTGGCAAAATGATGTTTTCAGGATGATGGTATGCACTTAAATTAAAAATTAGGTCAATTATTTCAACCTTATTAGCCTCCAGCATGTTGCTTCCCTCTGAGCTAAGGCCTGAGGCCCTCTTCAACAGCTGATCTGAAAGCTCCATGGTTTCAGGAGCATTCATTGGATGATCCTAAAAAAAATTTGACATACATTATGTTTGAAATCAAAAATGTTACACATACAGGAATCAGAGAATACTGACCTTTGAAAGTCCAATCAGAAGAATTCGCATCAATGTGTGCTGCAGCAGTGGAATTTCAGAAGCTAAACGCAACATACTCATACGATCAACTTCTTGGGGCCAATTATCTATCTTGTAATAGGTGTCTGCTTGTCCCATGAACATGACCTAAAATAGCAATATTATAGTGAGTCACTCTGGACATGATTTCTAACTGTACATTTTAATAGTTTTGAAACAATTATTTTAAATATCACCTTGTGAATACCATAGACATATTCAGCTTGACTCGGTCGGTACAAGCGCAGAGCGATTTCATGATGCCACCACATAGAATCTTGCTGAATTTTTGCCACTGTATTTTGGAAGTTCTGTAAAACAAAAATTCAGTTCTAGTTAAGTTTCAGGTACAGGGAAATATATTAGGATAAATTGAAAATCTACAAACCTGATATACTCCAATGTCTTTCTTATCTCCTTTGGCTATGTGGCTGGCAGCCTCTTTGACTGCAGGTGAAATTGCAAGGAAAACAGATAAACATACAAGGTCTACTATGTTTACATACATTCGATCTTTAAAATCAAAGTCTCGAAAAGCAGCTTTGTGTTCTGGTGCATCTGACATCAACGCACGACAAAAGGAATTTACATCAAGATCGTGTCTCAAATTTCGAATAACAAGTTCACGAAGGAAAGCTCTCAGGGGCCGATGGAAATCTTCTCTATTCATAAGAATTTCTTGAAGAACATGAGCCAGTAAGATAGGAGCATTCTCAGCAGATATTTGAAACATGATAGTGATCACAGCCATATTGTTAGAATTTCGAGCATTGGATAGTTCATTGTAGACAGTATGTTTCATGAGAGTGCTTAAATTTTCTGAATGAGCATTAACAAGTTCTTTTATACTCGATAAGTAGAAGTTCATGAGGGCTTTAGTTTTCAACCTTATCTTTATGATGTTGATCATTACTTCTATATCACGCTGGGTATGACTACTACAATTAACACAAATGTACATAAGTAATTCCTGCGCAGGTCTAGTAAGCTTTGGATTTTGAAGCCATGTTTCAAGTCGTTGAGCGGCAGTAAGTCTAACTTCCACAAGGCCACATGTTGCAGATAACATTTTCAAAAAGTTTCTTGTGGTGTTTTCAGGGGCTTGACGTCGAAGTAACTGCTCCTTGATAGCTTCAGTCACAATTGGTTCAATAATATCATGAGAGCCATTGTATCTTGGCATTACAGGAAACTCATGTTTGCTGTCTGTGATGCACAGACCAAGTTCTTCTTTCAGACCCTCCAAACCACTGTCATCATCGCCAATAGCTGAAGAGGGTGATGAGCAGGTGCTACTTAGCCCAGCCACACTAGGTGGTACAAGCCCCAAATCAGGAGGCAGTTGTGATTTTGTGGGATGTTTTGTATTGAATGCAGTTGCCACATTTTCAACAAATCCTTTGCATTCTTCCATGTCAACCCATACGCGTTCATTAATGGCATCTTCAACATATAGCTGTAAATATTGTCAAGGAGTAGAGGTTCATGCAATAGTCAACAAATCACCACTTTTTTCAAAACTACATATCAATTGCTCCGGGAAACTTACCCTCACAAATGAATCAGGCCAATGTTTACGTTCATTAAAGGCTCTCATTAGCAAGCCTGTGACTAAAATAGGAACCACAGGATTACTTTTGTTACTTTTAATACCTAAAGTAATGTCCCTCCTTAGCAGAGAGCATAAAGCTTGTGGCACTGGTTCAATTGCCATCAAAGATGGACGAATTTTCCCAAGGTACAGTAAACTGAGATAGAGGCATGGATCAAGTTTTCCTCTCAGCATTTTGATAGCTCTAAGAGCGCCGCATATCTGGCCAACCTGAAAATATTGGTCATAACAGCTATTAAAAATTTTAATTGGGAATGGAAAATAATGAAACAAACTGCTAATAAACATACCACTTTATCTGTCTCTCCTGTATCATTGGCCTTTAAAACTTCAACAACAAGTCCTGAGGGTTCTGTATCAATTGCGACAGTTTCCCATGTGTCTGCGCCAGAAGATGGAGGTGCAGATACTGAAGAGGTAGGGCCTGCTACGCCTCTACTAAGAATAGCCCCTACACTTGGAGTAACTTTTGGCTTCTTTGCCATCATCATCGAGGACATTCCTGAAGGAGGGGCCTCCCGTTTTCTATCTGGTGGGCCTGAAACAGACATTGCAGTGTTAATGATAAAGAGGCCTATCAATTACACAGGGCATGAAAATAGGGAAAAACCATACCAGGTATGCCATGGCTCGGCACTGGTTTTGAATGTGGTGGTGTAGGTCTTTTCGGCTCTCCAGCATCGACCCTTGAAGGACCTTTGGAGCCCAGAGCAAATAAGTCCGCAGGGTAGTGTGGTGTTTTGCTCTTGCCACCCCGTCCTGTCATACTCTTCCCTCGATCCATATTGGATAAAAACCTAAAATCAATGACACCAGAATATGAAACATGTTGATGGATGTAGAAAATAGGCAAACTTGATACTCTCCAGGTGGAATTTCACAAAAATTTACGAGGAAAAGAGATTTCATTCCCTTTAAAAGATGAACTTCTAAAAAATTCATGCAAAACTGGAATGTGTAAACAAAACCCGGCCTAACCTTATGACAGCATCGACGGCAACAATATTAAGATGATACAAATCAGCGTAATGGAGGCATGTTCAAATGAAAGCCTTAAGGACAGTTATTCCAGTCTGTACATATCAAAAGCATTTAACAACATCCACGTTTACTTAAAATATAAACAATATATTGCAAGCATTCGCGGACATGAATGAACTGCAAGTTATTATGAGAAACGACGACCTAAACAAGATTCGTATTTACAGTGCTAGCGAACCCCTGAACGAGACTATGACTATGAAAATTTAATCGTTCATTTGTTTCAGTGCTGCTAACCTTGAAACTATATCATAGACAACCAAATTCATTCATTTTTCTATCAGTCCTAATTTCTGTTCTTGGAAATCATCGAATTTGGCGTCAAAAATTTGAACCTTTCGAAAAAATTTCTCCGTATACCATGGCGAAGAATGACCAGGTGTTTACAAAAGCTAAGATTTGAAGAAGGGTTGTGAACCTGGACGACTATTTCCGTTTCCATGAAGTTTCAAAATCTTAGTTTTAAGAAGTATCTTTATCCGTTAGTGCGTTGTCTAGAAGTTCCGACTCCTGCAATGACTTACTTGAAGATTTTGCAGCTTCAGTATGCCAAGTAGCTCCCTCCCCCCCCTTCCCTCCAAAAAATCAACATTAAAAAAGGGCAAGAAAAAGAAGACTACAAAAACTTTTTTAAAAGTTTATTACAGATACAGATATGGGACTGAAACAGAACAGTCCAGGGAATTCAAAATCACAGTAAAGTAGATACCACAATAGAAAAGTGAAGAACTAAATGAGTGAAAGGTACAAGGAAGATGAATGTTTTACAAATTGCTGGCACAAAGTTCTTTACAATGTAATAGGAAATGTATATTGTATTCTATTTTAATTGTATTCTAGGACTGGCTAAAGTTCTTTGCTCTCTTCAGCCCCTGATAGTATCCTGGAAAAGTAACGAAATGCAGAAAGATTAATGTGACTTCATTATATCGTCAAAGGCAATGCGAAATCACACAATAAGATTTGGACAATAGGTACCTGTATGAAAACCACTCATATACCATGACATCAACATTGCGGACAACGCTTCGGAATCATCTCCTGGAAGACTTGCCAAGACATGAGGAGGAAGGGGTGGTGGAACCATCTAACACAAACACAAATTCAGACAAATCAGTACTTGAACAGGAGAAAGACAGACAAGATTCACTGCATGCGACACCTACATCATTCATGGCAGAGGGAGCTCTAATTCCTGAAAAATTGGGTACACCCAGTCTGGGACCTCCAGAATTTGATGGTGCAGAGAAATGAGGAGGCCGGGGAACATATGGTGGATTTCGTGACTTTTGTGCATTGGCATTCTTGTGTGAGCTGTCACCCAATCCCATCTTAGATAGAGAAATAGTAGAGCTAGCCTCTGATGACCGTTCCATAGGGTCGTCACTCTGGGCAGCTTCAGTATCTTCAGCCTTTAACATCCCAACACAAAGCAAAAGATTAGACATGAGCAGGTATGGAAGATTTTAATGTTGAAGAGAGAATTTCAAAGATTAGAGCAAGTTCACACCTTCAAGGTTGCAATGTTCACTTGCTCCCTACGGACTGCTGCTCCCATGGAGTGCGAAAGGGCGGATAAAGGCTGCTCTTCAGAGTTTCCATACCCTTGAATTGCAGGGAAAAACAAACATGTATCATATAAGGGAAGTAACTTCCACACCTAGTCCATGGTACATCATGGACTTATTGGAAAGGTAAATAGTAGATTTGAACATACCAACATACTGAACAATACAAGTGCCTCGATCATGGTCGATGGACACAACTGTGGCTTCATACAACTGCTCATCGACAGTAAACTTGGCCTGACAATGGTCACCAGCTGCCCACTGCAATCATATAAATTTGAAATTTTACTGGTTCATGCCAAAACCATGATTGTACCCAGATTCTTCTCACTCACTTCTCGGTGCTGCTTGCTTTTGCCCTTTCTACGCCTTTTCTTCTGATGGCGCTTCTGGACTTTGGAACCGTCCTTTTCAAGAACGCTTCTAGAACTACCACTCTCAGTAGCAGATGCTTCTTCAATTTCAGCATTACTTAATCCCATTCTTTCAGCAACAAGGGCCTTCAGTGGTCGGACTGCCCTGTCATACTCTTTCAGTAGTTCAGTGTCATCCCAATCATCTGCTGTAGAATCACCGTCCTAAAAACAACAGAACAAGCTGAATGTAAGTGGCGGCGAACTAAGGATCCTGAAGGTTGATCGATGATTGATTTCTACGTTTGCAAACAATAATAACAAAGCAATAGTTTCTGATGAGGCATGGCCTCTTGCGTTTGTTTTAAAAGATACTTCTGGGCACCCACTCACCTGGCTTCCTCGAGCAAACAAAACCTGCGGAGTTTCTCCAACTTTGGACATTGTGTGTCTTCTGACAACAAAAGACTTAAACCCTTATTTGAAAAAAGAAACCGAATTTCGAAGCCGAAACGTTTAAGCTACTGCGAATAGTGCAGACGCTATCGTGCCAATAGTGCACCGGCATAGTGGAATCGATTCATCGTTTCCACACCCCACCCCACCGCTCCACTTCCCCCTCTTCACCTCCGTCCCCCTTCCCCTCAATTCCGTTGTCTTTGTGGTTGTGCGCGGAGATGACACATTCCAGTAAACATGGCAGGTGGATGCTCGACTAATGTTTTTATATATTTGTTTATTGTGATCTCATTAATTTCGTCATCTTGGTCGTACCTTGAATGTGAGTATAATCTTCCTGGTTTCTTTGGCTAGAGCTTCATTGCGTTGTTTTGGCCTTCCATTCCTACATTTCTGGAGGTTATCAAGCTTCACTGACTCCCAGGACCAGGATTTTCTGGATATAGTTTAGCCTTGACTTTCTTTGCTGGATGGACAACTGTAATTTTCTAGAGCAACTTTTTGAAGTTTTGCCCTTGACTTTTAATGTAGTCACCTGTATCATTTCAGGGCCCATTCATTTCATTTCATTGGCCATGAATGTGTATAGTTACTTAAGGGTATCTATGGGAATTAATGAATTGTTATTTTACAGATAACCTAGAGAATAGCAAAGTATGTTCTATGATACGTAAGAGAGAGTTAACTTTGCTGAAGGAAAATGAAAACTCTGGAATAATCTTGAAAGAACTTCGCTATTTTGACAATTGGTCTGGACCATATCCATTTATCTGCAACTTTACGGTCAAGGCACCTTGGGGACATGGCATTATAGCAGTCATTCAAAATTTAAATCTCCGTAAAAATGAATCTACTGATGAATGCATCGACTATGTGCAGGTATTGTATTGAAGTACATCACATTTGTATTACTATATTTTAACAAAAGAAAGTAAATTGTGTTCTAACTGGTTCTTGTGATTCCAGTTTCAGAAACGAACTTTGTCACCATTAATGTTTTTCAAGTCAGATTTCATAAAAAGCACACAGTATTGTGGAAAAGTCAACTCAATCCGTGATCCAGATGATGATGATGAAGATACGGAAGAAAGATTTAGATATGCACACAACGCATTTGTTGATGAAAAGGGCCAACTGGATGTCACTATTTCTGTAGCTGGCCAACGTCTGCTGCAATCTCAAAAACTCGATATTGCGATTACATTTACTGCATATAAGAGTAGGTATCCATTTACCATTTAGATTGACTTTGTTTCGTAGACTTCTACCATAATTATTCTCAACATTTTTCATGCAGATTGCAAGCATGGTGACCAAGATGGGCTGAAGGAATGTAAAGAGGGGAGTGGCATATGCATTTGGGAAGGTTTCTTCGATGACAAAAATGTCAATTGTCCATATGATGATTGTTATGATGAAAGTGGCTGTCCAGTAATTTCGTCAGGTAAAAGAACTGTCATAAATCAAACTTCATTTTTTGTGGTTTTCTGTAAGTGTACCAATTTGATTATATCAATCAACTTTAATTTTCAGGTGGAAAGAAACAGAGCTCTGGACTTGGAACCAAAGTCACTATTGGAGCAGTGGTGCTCATTCTTGGGCTCCTCCTCCTTTTCATGTTATGCCTCTTTGTTTGTCGCCGGTGCCAAGTGTTGTGCTGGTCGGGTCCTCCTGCTCCCAGACCTCAGCGTTCAATACCTCAATCGGTTCGTGTTGAAATGATGACAACGTCTGGCACAAGCGGAGACACTACCAGGCACGCTCAACCTACAGCACCACCTTTGTTACCACTCTCACAAACAGCGTCACCAGTTCATGAAGATAAGGACCTCCCTCCACCCTATGAATCCCTGTTTCCATCAAGATGAAAAACAACAACAAAAAACAACAAAAAAGAGTTATATTTTAGGTTATAAAATTAATGATCCCAGTGTTTAATCCGTACTTTTGTCGAATATTTCTGCCCTTGGGATGTGTAAGTCTTGTGATCATATCAAAACTGTTCAAAACTTCTCAAAGTTACTACTTATGTGCATTTATTCACATCATGGGAACTCAATGGATTCATTGTGGAACTTCCCTAAGATGTAAAGATAATATAAGCTATGTTTGGCTTATTTGAAAGAGAATCTATTGCTTGAGGAATTTGTGCCTAACTTATTTTTGTATGGGATTTTTACAACATTTTTTGTAATGTTTCAAGATTGAAATTGAATTTCTTTATTTTTGTAGAAAAATATTATTTTCAATGTTATTTGAAAGTTTTTTGGTGCATTTATAAAAAATTTTCTTGCGGGATCATTTACCAGTGCCAACTTATACCAGTTGACGATGAACCAATAAGAGACCAAGTTTAATACTCATTCAAAATTAATCTGTTGAACTGAAATAAAATCTTTCATGTAATCAATCAATTAATCATATGCATCTATGTGAATCAACTTTGTACAGTGTAAACTAGAGAATGCTTATTTTAAGATTCAGAAATAGATAGTTCTTAGAATCTTAGTACTAAGAGCAGGTCCTAATTGAGAGTGTCTCTTGGATTGATACTCTTGGGACTTTTTGAAATTATGTTGAGCTGTAAAGCCGGAGGACTGAACTCTTAGTTTATATGACTATTTTATTTTTGTCTATGTTATCAACATTGTGGACCATTTCCAACTTGGAAAGATTCTTGTTGTCAATTGATGGTACGATCTCTGCTGCCATTCCCTTTGTAATTGAATTTGTATTATTTGTTTTTAAATTTAATTTAGTTTGAATCCACACCATTCTAGTTTATTTGCTGCTTATTAATGTGACTCATCAACCTTATGAAGTCTAATTATCAGCCTCCCTCCTTGTTTCTCCTCCAAACCTGTTTCTACTGCAAAATATTAAATGCAGGATGGTTTGTATGAGCCTTTTGTAATGTTTTAAAAAGTGTGTGGCAAGTTGGACTTTATTTTGTGTTTTGTTTTTTTGTTTTGTTTCATCTTGTGTCTTCTAATGATGGAGCAGCCATGAGCTGTACATTCTGCCGTCGTCTTTCGGCACTGGCCTCTAAGTGCAAACAACAGGCCTGTTTTTATCTCTCCTGGATCAGCTCTCGAAGAGCATCTAGAATTTATTTCAATTGTTTAATGATACAGTATTTCTGACTCAAACGTCAGCATGATTTTTAACATGATTTATCTCATTTATTTTGATTTTTGATTGAATTTTGAAAATAGCACTGTTACTTGTGTAAAATATAGCTGGAACGAGTATTGTGCTTGGCTGATAACTCTGTATGTAGTGCATTGTTTATAATCATATTGTTTCCTGAATTGCTTCATGTTGGTGTAGTATTTCATTTATGTAACTCTTGTATTCAGTTATATACTAGTCGCGCTTGTAAACTTCCTTCTAAGGGAGGTTCTTCTCTGTTGCATTTGTCTCCATGGCAAGGTTTGGGTTTTGAATGAATGTTTAAAGTACCCTTGATGAGAACCGCTCCTGAACTACTTGATGAACTTTTGTCCACCGCCGCCGGGATAGGGCCAGGATCAAATGTGGACTGCTCCATATTTCTTAAACGGGTACTGTGGTTTATGAATGAAATCCTGCTTAAATTTAAGATCTGTGGTATTTTAAATGGCTCGCTTTGCTCTTGGATTCATGTACCTTCAAATAGAGTGTTACTCAAAATTTTGTGCTACAGTTAAGCTTGATCTTGTACCAAACAGGTTTTACTCTTTGTCAAATCTGCATGTTTCCACAGTCAGGTCAAAACCCATTTTCTTTGTCATTTCAGTATTATATTGTATGTGGGATAGGGTGGATCTTAATTTCAGATTTTAGACCCCCCTTTTTTGTTGGTTATATTGGAAGGGAAGGGCTTAAAGCTAGGCCTTCTTGGCCAAAATTGTGTTGCTGCCAAACTAGATATGATATGAAAACAGCTTGGGTCTTAACAATGATTCTTAGCTTGTAGGAACAGTAATGTACTCTGCATCTCTTGAGACCTCACGCATTCTGATATCACATCTAGTGATACAAAAGAATCTTCCTTGAGACGCCAGATTGAAAATTTAAAAAAAAGAGGGGTCAGAAATTAAGATCCACTCTGATGTGGGAGCCTGTAACCTGTATTTTTATTGCACATGTAAGATTATTCAAAATAGTATTCAATTAGGCTTGACAAGAATTTGTGTTATTTGATTATTGGTTGGGCTTTAATCAATCTAAGTGTCCCTCATTCTATAATTAGTAGTTTGTTCACATTTAGAGCAAACAGTATTTTCTTTTGTTCATCTCCAGATTTTCTTTAGTGTTCCTCTTCATCATCGAAACAATTTGTGAACTGGGTATTCTGTAAAATATATAGATCGAGTTTCATATTGTTTTAAATACATAGAATGGCTTGTGGTGCTCAAAAAGTTTTCAAAGACTTGTTACGGGAACACTCTGTTTAATATTGTTCATCTTGGACCACTTTTTGATATATGTGCTCACTTTTTTCCTATTCACATGATTATGTTATTGTCTACAACTTCAATCTCATCGTTTGAATTTGTTTGATCTGAATTGTTATCACTTTGAATATTATTGATCTGAATTGCATATGATGTCTCTTTACTGCTTATTTTTGTCAAATTTTCTATTGTAAACTTGATCTGAACCTGTTATTTTTTTTACTTCAAATGAAATGCCCTTTCTTATTGAACTTGAACAAATACAAATGTAAATTTTTTTGTGAGCGTCTTAAGTATGCCACTTATATATTCTGTGATTTCTTAACTTTGTAAGTTAGTGTTTATTTGGAGATGTATGCAATGTTATATGTGTCAAATATATTTGTGTGATTTTCATCCAGGTCCTTTCTTTCACTCCTATTTCGACAAGTCTTCTTGTCTCGTGGGCCAAAATGCACAAGAGACAAATTTATATAGGCAGTATCAGCTCGGCACACCACCTCACTACCATTTATATAAAAAAAAATTATGACCACCACAGGACCATGGAGGCTCCCTGCCATTTCTCCAGGGTAGGGTGCATTGGCTCCGGCGCCCCTTGGGGTGCGCGTTACTAGTTGACGTGGACTCTGAGAGTCGTTTCCGTCGCTCTGTCTCTCACGCACGAGGGGTGAATCACTGGTGTAATTATGTGTACAAATTAGCCTACTCAGTGTACTCACAAGTTCAAATTTGGCAAAAATCACTATTTTGAAGTAAGATTTGTTGTTGCGAATTGTCTGAAACACTAAATACAGCCATTAAACGTATAAAAATGTGAAATTTGTGAGGTTTTTAAGGTGCACTCACCCGTACTCATGAGTCCACCAGAACGCCGAGTGATTCACCCCTCGCTCGCGCACCTGGGACGCCCCACGAGTGCGAGAGGGGCAGTGACGGAAACGACCCGAGGCCTCGGAATCTGTCTGCAGTAGGGGTTTGGAAAACGAGACCAGCTTGCGGTTCTCCAGGTTTTCAATCGGGCATTTTTCGAGCCCCCACAGCGCCCCACAGTGTATCGGCGAGAGGCTCATGTTGAAAGAGCCCTTGTTGAAAGTGCACGTGAACCTTGAACGAGTCCGTCGCAATACATTGACCATGCATGGCATCGAGAGCTTTCCGCGCCGCGGTGCTCGGAGACGCGATGAGTTTTAACTTATAAGTCTTTTCTTGGCAATGACAGAGTCGGGCTTATTTTACGTAGAAATAGCCCTTTATCTGCCACCAAAGTGTTGCAGCCTGTGACGTAGGCGACGTTGACTCGAGTCTGGATCTCAGACCCGCCAAGTGGCCACTCGACAGGTCCTTCAGGAGCGACGAGGAGCGAGGGGACGGTGCCACCTATCTACCGCTTTTGTGGCAATTAATCAATTAACGGTGTCGCGGAAAGAATAAGGCGAAGCTGCCGTCCGAGGGGGAAAGCACTCGCGTAATAGTCGGGTCACTCTGTCCGTAATAGCACGCGTAATAGTGTGCGTAATAGTAGCGTAATAGCTGAAATTCTCAAAATTTGATCTATTTTAGGGTTTTTTTTGGTCTGTTTTCAGCTAAATCGCTATATTTTGAAGCGTAATAGAGCGTTATAGGCGTAATAGTCGGGTCGCAGGTTTTAGGAGTGATTTCCCCCTCGCTGCCGTCAGAATACTCAGAATCCCCGCGCGCGTGGCAGACTCATTAGACTAAGTCGTCTGTGACGTGTGCGGCGCTGTGCGGCGGTCGCAGTGATTCAAGCACCACTCGGGGGACTCTCTCTGTCTCTCTCGCACTCGTCGGGCGTCGCGTTTCGGAGCGAGAGAGACGGGCCGACGATCAGCCTGCATCTGCAATCCCCGCCTGGCCTGGCCCGGCCCGGCTCGGCCCGGCTCCACCCCCCACTGCAGGACGCGACCAGGTCCCTTCGCACTTCACATACAGAGGCAAATTTAGATAAAAACAGCGTCCCGACAGGCTTCATCACCTCAGACAGCGCTCTCGCAGCCAGACTTCGGATCCAGAGTCACTGCAGCACGCAAGGCACACAAGGTGAGTCGGGCGGCGCGCTCCGCAGGGGCGTTTTGTTTTCAGACAGGCTTTCTCGTAACTTTCGTTTAACTTTGGAGGCCGAAAGGTAATTCGGGACAGGACGATAGGGCAGCCTTTCTCAAACTACCCCTGGTGTCCAAAATTATAATCATTCAATTGACGGCGCTGGTTTATCGGTTCGATCGGTCATTTGTCGATTTCTTTGCCGGTATCGAGCAGAACAAGTGTTTCATTCGCCGAAATTTTGGTTTTCGTCGTTTCTGTGATGACTGAGCGTTTGGTGGTTAAAATCACGTTAGAATCTTTCCGATTCCATAAAAACTCTGTACAGTAATGTAAACATCCAAATTTGTGGGGGCTCGTACTCTGGTAGAACTCAAGCGTAGTTTTACGCCTTTCTTCAAGCGTAGTAGAACTACGCTCGGCTTCAAGCATAGTTCTCCATTTTGCCCCTCTCATGCCTATCTATATGCATGGGAGAATTTCTTCTCTACGCTTGACGTCAAGCGTAAAGTCTTCTAGCGTAGTTGTATGCTTGAATCAAGCATACTACTACGCTTCAGTCTTACCGGTGTAAAGTGGGCTTTGGGACGAAATTGTTAGGTTTGAAGCGACAATTGCTGTTTCATATGAAACCAGTCAGTTTTCTTCTTTTGGAAGCTATCGCAATAATGTGGTGACAAATCCTCACCGACATTTAATATGGCAAAACTGCCCAGAGGCACCCCTTAAAAAGTTTGCTTTCTCGTCCTGCTCGGATTTTCCCTTGCCTTCGGCATCGCAATGAAATTCTTTAGCCGGTGACTAGATGAAGTTTAATCACAGCGAGAACACTTTTGGAGCGTCCAGCTCAGGCTGGAGTGGACCAAAGTCCTACAGTGGCGTGGAAAACGCCTGCGAACGGGAGCGTAGGCCGACCCGCCGCACTCGGCAGCGCGCGGAGCTAAGGGTTGCCTGCTGTCCGAAGCCGCCAGAGCGACATCGGCAGGGCAGCAGTATTGCCACAAAAGTACGCGAAAATTCCGACGACGAACCTGTGCCGACAGGGTGGCCAACGCTCAGCATCGTACACACGGCAACTTGTCTAGAGCAGAGCCCATTTATTGCATAGACCAGCGGTTCCCAACCTTTTTCGGTTCGCGACCCCAAATTTGTAACAAAAAATTTCCGCGACCCCCAGGAAAAATTTCGCGACCCCACGCGACCCCTCCTTTAGCATGCCTTTGATACAAAGTGCGATAATCCACCTTAGTTTGGGAGCAGTATTGCCGCAAAGTTGATCAAAACGGCCACAAATGTATTTTAAAAATCGTGTTTTGGGCCGACTTTAAGCAGCCACTGCGTCGGATCCGAGGCGGTATTTCGTCCTCCCTCAACGGGCATTTGGTCTTTGGACCTTCCTTTAGCATGCCTTTGTTACGGAGTGTGATTATCTGCCATAGTTTGGGAGCAGTATTGCCACAAAGTTGATCAAAACGGTCACAAATGTCTTTGAAAAATCGTGTTTTGGGCTGACTTTAAGCAGCCTTTGCGTCTGATCCGAGGCGGTATTTCGTCCTCCCTCAACGGGCATTTGGTCTTTGGACCTTCCTTTAACATGCCTTTGTTACGGAGTGCGATTATCGGCCTTAGTTTGGGAGCAGTATTGTCTCAAAGTTGATGAAAACAGTAAAAAATGCCTTTGAATGCCATTTTGATCCACTTTGAGACAATACTGCTCCCAAACTAAGGCCGATAATCGCACTCCGTAACAAAGGCATGCTAAAGGAAGGTCCAAAGACCAAATGCCCGCTGAGGGAGGGTGAAATACCGCCTCGGATCAGACGCAGTTGCTGCTTAAAGTCGGCCTAAAACACGAGTTTTCAAAGGCATTTTCGACCGTTTCGAACAATTCTGCCAGCCGGGAAACAGCCGCGACCCCAGGCGACCCCAACCACCTCGCCGCGACCCTTCGAAATTTTTTCGCGACCCCATTTGGGGTCGCGACCCCAAGGTAGGGAACCGCTGGCATAGACTGAGATTCGCAATGCACACTGGGACATTTCGCTCAAAGAACTTGCGCAAACACTGGGTGGCGGCGCATTGGCCTGCACTTTTCAAAACTGATTCCTAAGCCAAATCAGAGTGCGTCAGTCTGGCCTGGTCTGGCCAGATAAGAAGCCAGCCAGATCACCCGATCTGGCAGTCGGAGATACGTCGGGCAGGCAATCCAATAAAAGGAGAGAGAGAGAGAGAGAGAGAGAGAGAGAGAGAGAGAGAGAGAGAGAGAGAGAGAGAGAGAGAGAGAGAGAGAGAGAGAGAGAAAGAAAGAGAGACGGAGAGAGCGTGTGCGAAAACAAGAGGGGTACTCGAAAGTACGTGAGTCACCATGAGTGGCTCTACACAAGTTGCAAAAAGTGAGGAGCCTGCAAAAAAATACTTCTTTGTGCCTTTTGAGCGCTTTTCTTTTTTGGCAGATTTTTGTTGGTTAGGTTAGGTAAGGTTAGGTCACCTACAGGTGCAGATCGTCTACTGAAGATAGATATATCGTAATGAGACGATTTGCTTGCAGATGTCGTGGCTCGCACCGCTCACCCAGACGGAGCTGTGGACGTCGGCGGACGGCTGCTCCGCCGCCTCCATCTTCACCACCTTGCTGATGACCGTGGTGGCCAAGGGGATGCGCGAGGCGCGCGCCAAGGCGGCCCGGACGCGCGACATCGTCAGCGTCAGTAACTTTGCCTTTGCTTGTTTTTGTCTTATCAGTCAAGTGTTGGCATGTGTTGGCATCACTCATGTGTTGGCATCACTCATGTGTTGGCACATGAGTGGGTACGAAAATACCACATTGCGTCAGTGGTCAGTGTGTCTCAAGGCACAGTGGATTTGCCGGAAGACCGGTCGCTAAATGGGTCTCGAGCCGAACGTGTGACCCCACCAACGAATTGCTCTCCGAACGAGGAATCCATTGGTGGGGTCACACGTTCGGTTCGAGTCCTGTCTAGCGACTCTGGAGCTCAAAACGCGTCAAGAGTCTTAGCCGCCGGCGCGGTCTTCTGACCCACTGTGGTTTGCGCTCCGTTTCTGCTTCCCCCAAGGCTCACGGTCGATTTTCTTCCTTCAGGGCGAGTTCGACTTTGTGGTGGTCGGCGGCGGGAGCGCAGGGTGTGTGGTGGCCAGTCGCCTCTCGGAGAACCCCAACTGGAGGGTGCTGCTGCTGGAGGCCGGTTCGGAGGAAACAGAGCTCAACATCGTCCCCGCCTTCTACAACAGGTACAGCACAGCCGGCAACACTCACTTCTCGGTGGTGGATGCTGAGCAGGCCTGAGGGAGGAGCACAGTGTGGCTAGCCTACCCTTCAGGTAGTTTTCGTCCAGCAAAAGGAGTGACCACACCCCCTCCCACAGCTACCTGCGCGACCCCTTCTTCGACTGGCACTACACGACGCAGAGGAGCGGCTGGGACTCGGGCCAGTTCATCCCCCGCGGCAAGGGCATGGGCGGCTGCAGCGCCGTCAACGCTCTGCACTTCACTCGCGGCGACCGGTACGACTTCGACAACTGGGAGAAGCTGGGCAACAAAGGCTGGGGCTACAAGGACGTGCTGCCTTTCTTCAAGAAGTCGGAGAACATGCGCGACGCGGCCATCGCCCAGGACACCCAGTACCACTCCACCGGCGGACCGCAGGTGAGCGCAGCAGTTGTTGTTTTGAAGAGTGAGACGTTTGAACTGAGAGAGTAACGAGTGAACTTGTTCCACCAGGACACTGAGTCGGACCGCTTCTCCGACCCCAACATCGAGCGGTACTTGCAGGCCTTCCAGGAGCTCGGCTACACCATGACCAAAGACATCAACGGCGAGCAGCACCTCGGCCTCTCCAAGGTAGGCATGGTGCTCAGGACGAAGCGCCCATTTCGGCCGAACCCCGCATAAGTCGGTCGGGGTGGACTTTGCTGTCTCCACACTGTAACCGCCACGTCGTGCACGTCGTGTTGCAGCCCCCATCCTCGGCGGCGGGCGGCGAGCGGCGCAGCACCAACCGCGCCTTCCTGCCCGCCTCCGTGCGCGCGCGCAAGAACCTGGTGGTGCAGACGCAGGCCTTCGTCAGGAGGGTCGTGGTGTCCAGCGGGCGCGCCGTCGGCGTGGAGTACGACGGCCCCGAGGGCGTCCGCACGGCGCGCGCCACCAAGGAGGTCATCGTGTCCGCCGGCTCCTACAACTCGCCCCAGGTAGGCGTCGGTCCCGGTGTGCGGGACTCGGCCACAGTCGGCTAAATGGGACTCGAACCGAACGTGTGACCCCATCACTAGATCGCTTTCCGAACGAGGAATCCATTGGTGGGGTCACACGTTCGGTTCGAGTCCCATTTAGCGACTCTGGAGCTCAAAACGCGTCTAGAGTTTTGGCCGCCTCCACCAGTCTTCTGGCCCACTGTCGCTCCTCCTCTCCACGAAGCAAGCCTCGGCGTCGTCTGACTCTCGTTGTGCTGTTTGTGCTCGCAGGCCAGCCTCTTCATGCGGTCCTCGCAGCAGCCCGCCGACGACCCGCGGCCCGACATCCAGATCGCCATCGGCGCCACCCACGCCGACAGCGAGCCCAACCCCAAGTGCGCCTCGGACGAGACGGCCGGCACCTTCTTCAACCAGATGCACGGCATCGTCAACAACCTGCGCCCCAAGAGCCGCGGCGAGGTGAGAGACAGACAGACAGACTTGCGGTGCGGACACTCGAGTCTGAGGACTTGAGCTCAAGCAGCGGCACAGTCACACCCCGCGCACTTGACGTCGGCAGAGGCGCGAGCGGTAGCGCCTCTGAGTCTGACGTCCGGCGGTCTGACTCGGCATTACTGGCGCGGACTAGAGTCCTGCCCGCCAGCCTGCCCGCCAGCCTGCCCGCCAGGCTCGGCCCACCAAAATCCGGCATTTCAACACCGAATTCTTCCCGCAGATCCGACTCGACCCCCAGAACCCCTACGGCGCCCCGCTCATCTTCCACCGAGTGTTCTCCATCGAGGACGACCTGAAGCCCGTCATCGAGGGCCACCAGCTGCTCGTCAAGCTCGACGAGACCTCCCAGGTGTTCAAGGACAACGGCATCAAGCTGCACGTCGAGGTGCCCGACGCGTGCGCCAGCCTGACGTTCAACAGCGACGCGTTCTGGAGGTGCGCGTTCCAGGGCCTGGGCAAGAGCAACGGCCACCCCACCTCCAGCTGCAGCATGGGCCCCGACTCCGACCCCCTGGCCGTCGTCAATGAGCGCCTGCAGGTGCGCGGCGTGGCCAACCTCCGCGTCGTGGACGCGTCCATCATGCCCGAGGCCACCACGGCCAACACCAACGCGGCCGCCGTCATGATCGGGGAGAAGGGCGCGGCGCACATCGCGGAGGACTGGACCAAGCCCGTCGACCCCACTGCCGCCCCCACTGCCCGCCCCACGGCCCGCCCCACGGCCCGCCCCACCGCCGCCCCCGCCCCCGGCACCACCTCCCTCCCCAGCTCCGCCTCCACGGCCACGGCTGCCCTGTTCCCGGCACTGCTCTGGGCCGCGGTGGCGCTCGCCCGAAACTACTAGGCATCATCTGGAACCGACTACTGAACCACGGCACAACCTCCAAGACTCTATGTAATTTATTATTTCGACTTATTTATTTATTTTGTTTGTTATTCTATGACATGTTTGATCGCAGTCAATAAACCATCGAATAACAGCTGACCGGCCAATTTTTGACAGTCCTGCCAAAGGAGGGTGGACACGAACCCTGGGGGCACACTGCGCTTTTGACGCACACTGTACGCAATACGCCCAAAAGCATTGCCGTTTACGCGCATTGTAAAGCAAGGAGGGAAGTCCTGTGATGTGCCTCCGGGCGGGGCCGCACGCGTAATACTCAATGTGTGTGTCAGAGGAGCCTAAAATGGATCTAAAATGGGCATGGCTCTTCAACAACAAAGTGATAGAGTGTTCGATTACTCTGGCAGACTGGCTACTTCTATTTCGCGCTGTCATTCTCAATTTATCTCTTTTTCACGTCACGATTGTCGATTACGGACAGCTTTTAATACTCCCTTTTTTATCGAATCGCTCACATTATTGTCTCAAAATCAAAGGGAACGGCACGCGAAGCTCAAGAAAAACCTTCCTGATTCCAACAGCTCTTCGCACTGCCGCGCCGAGGCCGACGACACCAGCAGACTGGTTCGTCGCTCTGTCTCCCTCGCTCCTTTCGGGGGGACGCCTCGATCGTTTACTTTTCCTCGAATCGGAACCGCACCGCAGTACTGCACAGTGTGCATGACACGTTTCTCACTGAGATCCAGCTTCCCGTTACCTACGCGTGCAAAGTCGCGCGGTGCGACGCGACTTTGGCGGCAGAGAGCTCGCCGTGGCGCACCGATTGGCTGGGTCCGCGGGGCACAGTGGGCCAGAAGACCGGTGGAGGCGGTCAAAACTCAAAACGCTTTTTGAGCTCCAGAGTTGCTTAATGGGACTCGAACCGAACGTGTGACCCCACGAATGGATTGCTCTCCGAACGAGGAATCCATTGGTGGGGTCACACGTTCACTACGCGTCCTCTTTAGCGACTCTGGAGCTCAAACCGCAGAGTTTTGGCCGCCTGCGCCGGTCTTCTGGCCCACTGTGCGTGGCCCAGCCGCTGCCAGCGGCCCAGCTGTCTTCCCTCTTCTCTTCCCAGTCTTCCCTCTACTCGCTGCCTTGCCGCTCCCGCTTCCCGCTCCCTCCCAGTCCAGTCCAGTCGACGCCGAGATGCCGCCACGCGCGGTCACCGAGCGGCCCGCTGCCCCGCGGCGGCGCGCTGCGCCCGGCGTCAACACATCGCTGCTGGCGTGCTGCGCGTGCTTCCCGACGTGCTTGTTGTTGTTCCTCGCGTCCGCGTCCGTCGTGACCGTGGCGGCCCAGGACGTCGACGTGCCCGTCCCCACCTTCGAGGCCTTCCACCCCAAAGGCCTGCGCGTCTCCATTCCAGGTAGGCCGAACAGTTCCGGACTTCCAGACCGCCATGGCGCGCCAGGGAGCACAACAACAATAACAAAATTCTAAACAAAAACAAGTGCACCGACTCGGACCGTGCCCCTCCTTGTTGTTGTTGTTCTTATGAACCTTGATAGGTGCCCGTCGAGCGGCTAGCGGTCCGGGCGCGCGAACGACCCCAAACAGTGTCTCCGGCCGGACGGCAGCACACGGCAGTCGGGAAGAAGAAATTGGCGGTGAATCAGCGATTGCTCCGGGATCTTCCTCCGGGGTTGACCGGTGCAGTGGTCGACGTCGATGCCCTGCGCCGTCACGAACAGCACCGTCACGGTCACGGCCCGGACGGCGACGACGCCACGGCGCCACCGTCCGAGGGGAAACCGGTTCGGCCGGCACTCCTTGAAGAAGACGACCGTCTTGGACGCCGCTGACGTCCCCGCCGTGCGACACAGACTCCCAGACACGCTGGCTGGCGCCTCACCCCGGGCCGGCCGCCGCCACGCACAGTGGGCCAGAAGACCGTTGGAGGCGGCGGCCAAAATCCCGGACGCGTCAGAGTCGCTAAATGGGACTCGAACAGAACGTGTGACCCCCCAATGGATTGCGCTGCGGACGAGGAATCCATTGGTGGGGTCACACGTTCGATTCGAGTCCTGTATAGCGACTCTGGAGCTCAAAACGCGTCTAGAGTTTTAGCCGCCTCCACCGGTCTTCTGGCAAATCCACTGTGCCATGGTCCGCCAGACGGTCGACGGCATCCCCGGCCTAGAGGGCCAGGCCGCTCACTCGCTCCCCGCGCGGGTTTCCCGTGGGCTCTTCCGGATTCCGCGGTGATGCTGCAGCGCCCCCGTCGCTCTGTCTCTCTCGCACCCACGCGGAGCCGCGCGGAGCGAACCAAGAGTGCGAGAGAGACAGCACTGCGCCGGGCCGGGCCGGGCCGTGTGTGGGGAAGCAATCCCCGAGTCGCGCGCGCTCTCTGGAGGCGCCGAATGTGTGAAGTCGGCCAGCAAATACCAGTCCGACGCGCCACTGGACACTGATTCAGAGAGTCTGTCTCTGTCGCACCTATACGCCACGCCCCATGAGTGCGAGGGGGACAGAGCGACGACTCTCGGAATCAGCCTGCTGTACAACCGCACCGCGGGCCTTGACGTCAACAGTCAACACGCCGTCGTACAGGTTTCCCGAAAAGGCTCCGCCGAGGAAGCTGCCGCTGCAAACCTGGGCGAACTTATTCTAGGACGGGGCGGGGGGAATCCAGGGGAATCGGGAAGCGAGACAACGAATGCTGGACGCCCAGGCCGAGGAAACTGGCCGAGCCCGGCCAGCAGCGGAATCGTACGGCGGATATTTATTGGGCTGACGAGCTGAGCTGTTCGAGCAGTTCCACTGACCCAATTAGTGACCCGAAACAGCAGAGCCGAGCCGTTTTCCTTGCTTTTCTTATTCTGTCGCCGATTGCCGCGTCGACGCGATGTTCGCCGGCAGATAGTACGCGAGGGAAGGCCCAGGCGTGTTATTTTTATTTCTTTCTCAAGTTTGTCCGCGGCACTGCTCTCTTGCGCCGTGTCTTGCCTCCAGCTGATTACCGCGGCACTCGAGTCGCACAATCGAGTGGCGGCGTCCGTCCGAGATAGCGAGACTCTCCTCGCGAGCACCTGCTCTGTGTCTCTCGCACTCGCGGGGCGCCCCGTACGGAGCACAGTGGGCCAGAAGACCGGTCAGAAGAAGGCAGCGGCGAGGCGCCTCTCGGACGACTGCACTGCCGGGCGCACGTTCCTTTTGTTGCCTTTTTTGGAGGTGCCAGCCTGCCCCTGCCAGGCCATGGCAGGCCATGGCAGGCCATGCATGGCCAGGCGGACGTCTGGCCGTGCGAGGACCGCCGCGGGGCCTGCCTTAAATTACATTTGCATTTAGCATGGGAGACTCTCACGCTCTATCCACGCCAAGGAGGGCCAGGGGGGAGGGGCCTAGTGGCACTGGATGGATATATCTCGTGTCATTTCGGGACGGCCCCTAAGTATAGTAGGCGCGCCGGTGATTCCGCGCACCGTTTAGCTCGACTCGCGGAAAAGCACGCGGCCGCGACCCGGCGAGTGCGGCTACGCGTAGGAACGGTTGCCTACCCGCCCGGCGTGGGACCGCACAGTGGGCCAGAAGACAGGTGGAGGCGAGGCGGTCATAATCCCAGACGCGTTTCGAGCTCCAGAGTCGCTAAATGGGACTCGAACCGAACGTGTGACCCCACCAATGGATTGCTCTCCGAACGAGGAATCCGTTGGTGGGGTCACATCTTCGGTTCGAGTCCTGTGTAGCGACTCTAGAGCTCGAAACGCGTCTGGAGTTTTGGCCGCCGGCGCCGGTGGTCCTCTGGCCCACTGTGGACCGGAATGGTTGCCTACTCGGCCGGCGCCGGCGTTTTATCTCCACGCGCAGACGAACGGCCGTGACCCTGAGTGCGTTGCGTCACCGCTCCTCTCTCCGGGGAAGTCCCCCTTCCTCCCGGCCGGGGACTAGAGCCACGCACAGTGGGCCAGAAGACCGGTGGAGGCGGACAAAACTCTGGACGCGTTTTGAGCTCCAGAGTCGCTCAACAGGCCTCGAAACGAACGTGTGACCCCACCAATGGAGTCTTCGTTCGGTGAGCAATCCATTGGTGGGGTCACACGTTCGGTTCGAGTCCCATTTAGCGACTCTGGAGCTCAAAACGCGTCTAGAGTTTTGTCCGCCTCCTCCGACCTCTGACCCACTGTGCCACGTCCTGCCACCGTCTCGGGAATCCTGGTCGCGCTCCGCTACGCGCCGCTCGGCGCTCCGTCTCTGAGAGACCCGTTTGGTTTGCAGACATCGACGGCCTGGAGATCTTCGCCTTCCACGGCAACGTCAACAAGCCGCTGCACAACCTGGAGGCGGGCGAGATGTCCGTGGACGTGACCGCCAAGAAGGCGGGCCGCTGGGAGTACTTCAACGAGAACCGGCGCCTCAAGGCGGGGGACGTCATCAACTACTGGGTCTGGATCCAGGTGGACCGCAAGGGCTACCAGCGGCTCGGCCTCAGCCACCGCATCACAGGTACGTCAGCGCGAAGCTCTGCTTTCGTCGCTCTGTCTCTCTCGCACTCATGAGGCGTCCCGCGAGGGTGCGAGAGAGACAGAGTGACAGCGCTCACGATCAGCCCACCGGACCTCAGGTCGTCCTTCGGCCGCGGCCTCTTGGCGGGCCGAATGACCAAAGCGTCATTTCCTAACTCTCACTTTCTGGTTTTTCTAGAACTGGTGCCACTGGGAGTCGACTCACAGTCGAACGGTAAGACTTTGTTCTCGGCGTGCATGTCTTTTTCCACTGCCGCAGCAACAGACCACACACGGCTCGACTCGATGTGGCGTCGCCCGGCGGCCTGAACGCGAACTAAATCCTGTTGCAGCCCTAAGGCCCGAGGCCCGGCCCGTACTGACTATGAGCCTCGAGGACCTGCTAGAGAGCCTTCAGGGCCAGCAGGGCGGCCAGAGCGGCCAGGGGGCCTCCGACTTGGAGTCCCGCCCCACCCAGCAGACCCAGCTCCAGGAGCAGTACCGCCCTCGTCCTCAGCGTCCTTCCGAGTCCCGCCCTCGTCCTCAGCGTCCTTCCGAGTCCCGCCCTTCCAACCCTTACGACTCGCGGCCGTCGACCGGGGGGTCTTGGTCTCCAGGAGGAGAGTCGACAGAGTACAGACCCCCGCCTGGAGACTACAGACCACCCCCTGGAGACTACAGGCCCCCGCCTGGAGACTACAGACCTCCACCTGGCGACTACAGACCACCTGCAGGTGGCAACCGACCCCCACCTGACGAGTACCGACCACCTGCAGGTGGCAACCGACCCCCACCCGACGAGTACCGGCCCAAGCCCAGCGAGTACAGGCCGCCAGGCAGCCACTACGGAGCCCGGCCGCCTCCGCCCCCAACTTACAACCACGAGTACCCTCCTCCGCCACCCGTCGCCGCCACCGTGGTGCACGTTTCACACGTGCAGCACAACCACCACGTCGGGTTCGCGAGCGGCGAGGACAACCACGGACAAGGCCAGGAGCGGCCGACGAACAACGTCTACCCGTCCCAGCCCAACTACCCCGTGGACCGGCCCACGCAGCCGACGCACCAGGGCCTGGAACGGCCCACGACCGGCCCCACCGACTACGAGCCCACCCTGGCCGCCGTCAGCCCCACCACCTGGTGGCAGGGCGGTTCGAACCAAGGGGGGGACCAGGGGGCGAACCAGGGCGCGGTTCCTGCGGGACTTCCCCTGACGCCGGGTGATCGGGTTTCAGAACCTCCGCCGGCAGCCCGACCGGGCCGACCCACTGGACCCACCCACACCTGCGAACTGTCCGCCACCCACGTGAACGGCAGGCCCGCCTGCAAGGGGGAGGTGGTCTTCGAGGAGAACTGGAACTCCCTGGACCGGCGGAAGTGGTCGCACGAGGTCAAAATATCCGGCAGCCCGGTAAGTCCGAGTCCACGAGGGGGAAGATATCTTCTACCCTTGACCCCCCCCCCTTGCAGTGCAACTTTTTGTTTTGCAGGACTTCGAGTTCTGCATCTACGCGCAGCACCCCGAGAACACGTTCGTCAAGAACGGGTGGCTGCACCTCAAGGCGTCGCTGACCAACGACAAGTACGGAGACGACTTCGTGCGGAAGGGGAACCTGCAGCTGGAAGGGTGAGCAAGTGCAACATTTTACAATTTTTTTAAAATGGGTATTTGAACCCGGGGCTGTGGACTGTAAACAACGCTTTGCAGCTGCACCGCGGGCCCACTCAACTCGGAGAGCTGCAGCAGGGAGGCCATGTTCTCGTACATCCTGCCGCCCGTCGTCGCGTCGCGCCTCACCACCAAGAACAGCTTCAGCTTCAAGTACGGCAAGGTGGAGGTGCGGGCCCGCCTGCCTCGCGGCGACTGGATGTACCCGGGTGAGCCTCGACGAATCTCTAGGGCGGCACACAGTGGGCCAGAAGATCGGTGCAGGCGGCCGAAACTCGAGGCGCGTTTTGAGCTCCAAAGTCGCTGAACAGGACTCGAACCAAACGTGTGACCCCACCAATGGATTGCTCTCCGAACGAGGAATCAATTGGTGGGGTCACACGTTTGGTTCGAGTCCTGTTCAGCGACTTTGGAGCTCAAAACGCGCCTCGAGTTTCGGCCGCCTGCACCGATCTTCTGGCCCACTGTGCATCCTTGCGAGCACGGTGGTGCGCCTGTGAAGTGGCGGGTAGGCAACGCCGCGCGACGGGGGAGTGCAGCGGGCTTGCCTGCCGCCTCCCTCGCGGGCGTCACGTCGTGAGTCGTGACTCGACGACGACGTGGTCGTTGGCGTTGCAGAGGTGTGGCTGCAGCCGCTGCGCGAGGAGTACGGCGCGGGGCTGGCGTCGGGCAGGATTCACCTGGCCATGGCGCGCGGCAACACCAAGCTGCAGGGCCCGGCGCCGGGCCGCCAGGACATCAGCGGCCGCGAGCTGGCGGTCGGGGTGCTCGCCGGCGGCAAGGGCACGGGCTCGGCCGACGCCCGCAAGAAGTTCTTCACCAAGCGCAACGACGTGGGCCACTGGGGCGCCGACTTCCACAACTACTCCCTGCTCTGGACTCCAGGTTCGCACGTTTTCAAACACTCATTTTTACGGGTCAAATTTGACTGCGGTGTGTGCGTGCGCTACCCGTGCTTGCCTCCTAATTATTTTTAATCTCTAAAGATACCTTGGCGTTTTCTGTGGACGGTGTGGAGTTGGGCGTCGCGCGGCCGGAGGAGGTCGGAGGACTTCTCCGCGGCCAGGACAACGAAGGGGACGACCCATGGTCTCACGGGTCAAAGATAGCGCCCTTCGACAAGGAGGTGAGGTGACAGACAAGTCTTCTAGTGTGCAGGTGCATTTTGTATCACGTGCGTTGCGTCATTTGTGTGCTTGTGGTGTGATTTTACCAGTTTTACATCAGCCTTGGACTTGCGGTTGGAGGGATTCACGCCTTCCCTGATGGCTGTCGGAGTGGAAACCATGACAAGCCCTGGAAAAACACAGCTGCTAAGGTAACTGCAAAGATCTCCTGCCCTATTGAACTGAAGCCCTGGGTGGGCAAGGATTTGAAATACTTGGTGTTTTCTTTTGTCTATCCAGGCTATGCTGAGCTTCTGGAATGCTAGGGAGGTGTGGCACTCTACATGGAATGGCCAACAAGCCGAGTTACTGGTCGAATCAGTTCGTGTCACTGCATTAAACAACTAGGACGACCAAAATGTTCTATTTAAAATATCTTTTAAGACTGAAAAATGTGCTCATTAGATAGGTTATGCACCAATGTAGCATGTTTCAATATAATTACTGTACTGCTTTTTGTGACTAGTGTGAGTGGACCAAGAATAGGTAAAAAATGAAACAAAAGGAAAGGGAACTTACAGTATATTTAAACCTCTACTTTTCAGGTTTCAGTCCATTGAAATATTTCGGAAGGTGAGGCATAATTAAAATTGAGTCTGGCTTAAGTCTTGGGCCACATGTAGAAATGCGGAACTCATTAAGATGGTAAACAGGAATGGATGATGTGATACATAGGAATACATGGAATAAAAATGATCTGAGTATACCATAGCAATGAAGAAGACTAATTGCATTTTTGTTCTCTGCTCTCTTGCTCAGTGTTCGCTAATAGACTCAAATTGCAGCCCTGTCTCAAACACTACTCCATGACTTACTCAAGCTCTCAGTTACCACTAGAGAGGATGCGAAAGTCCATTTCTAGTTTCACGCACCGACTAACTTTAGTCTGATAAATAATAATAATGAATATGAATGGTTCATTGTATCTCTGAGTATGCATTGAGGGTACACAATCATTGACAAATCATAACTCCTGCTTGTACTTAAGAATGCATCTTATTCAAACATTCATAAAAACAATCACTTGACCGTACCATGATTAAAATTTTGATGACACACCACTAGGTCACCTTGTGCAATAAATGTAATGTACAGATTTCACTTTCTAATATAATGCTTAAGTTAATTGTTCTTATGCCTCAGGCAGAAAAAATCATCTACAACACAGTTCTAGTAAATTGATGGAAGTTTCCACAAGACGGCCACTAATACTGCCACAAATAAATAAACTACAGATGCACAAGCATTGTGCTAAATTAGAAATGGCAGAATATTAAGTCACATTCAACCACATTAATGGCTTTTGATTCTGTTAAAAATAATTGAAAATTTACGCCCACTTCGACAGGGTGAAAACAACAATAACAAGGCTAAAAGAAAATATTTTGTCTGGTTCAAAAATAAACAACATTAAAATCAAAGTCTGGTCTCATTAGCTGCTCTGAATGATAAGAAACCCAAATAAAAACAGAATAAAATACAATACATCAAAAACAATACATGCTGTTAAAATACAATCACACTGTGAATTGCTTGTAAATTATACCGCTTACACACACATAAATTAACAGTATACTGTATTCACTAATTTGTCTTTCATAATGACACGTACAAGTATCATGGAAATATGTATGAAAATTCTAATGATCCATGCATATGGATAAGGAATGGAATAGGCTATAAAAAAAGATAAAATGACAATGAGAATGGATCTGATTAATTGATGGTGTATGTGAACTTGAGGAAACAAATGGGATATGGCAATCACTGACACCTTCACATCACATGGTTACAGGATGTTGGCCGTAAGTCAATAGGTCATTAATCAATAAAATGAAATGAAGTCCAACTAAAGTGAAAGTTCTTTACACTTACGTTATTCTAAGGAACAATTATAACTGAAAGTTTGGGTTCAATTTGACGAATTCCAGTTCTAAATAAACCTAGTAGGAGGGTTGGGCCCAGATCATGTAATAGAAAGGAAGAAAATTACAAGTCTGTGTCATACCACGCAGCCACCTGGTTGTTGTCTTGGGGAGGCTGGGGAAGTTCATCCAAATGATCGAAGTCGAGGTCAGCAGAGTTCTGGCCCACATCCATGGCATCATCCATGGGTCCGTAAGTGGATCCGCTTCCTCCTGCTCCATGATGGGAGCCGATGTCAAGTCCTTGCAGGGACTCTATGGGTATCGCGTCATACCCTGTTGCAAGAAGGGAACACACAAAATCATATATGAGACCAAGAGAAAGAAGCACACCCTTGGGAATACAAAGAGGGATAAATGGGCATCATTTTTGAAGAGAAACTCAGTACTTCATGCAGTAAACAAAGCCACTATGCTCAAAAGGAAACAGTTACACTTGACTAATAAAAAATAATTGTTGGTACCAAATCAAAAATTACTTTTAGGCCCAAAATAAATAATTCTAATAGCTCACACAACACGCAAAAATTCTAGTATGAAAAAATGTTCTACTGAATAAACAGATTATAAAACACTACTTAAAACCAAGCAAAAATAACTTAGAGAAATATTTGTCTAATTTCTTTCTATCAGAATGGATACAACGCTGCGGCTACAAGGCGAAAGCTAATAGCACACAGTGCACACATGAACTCATGATACCAATATAACTTACTGTCTCTAGGTTAGTTGATTGAGTCTGCAATTATGTAACAGAAAGGGAGTTTCTTAGTTCAACAACTAGTCGACATGAGTTACAGTTGTGGTCTTTGGTGCAATTCGCTCGGGGAAACTAAAGATAGAAATTCCTTACTTTTTTTAATAATATCTGCTACCCAATGGTTTATAAAACACCTTAATATTAATGTGGACCTCTCCCACAGCATTTATCTTTTGGTTTATTGTTGTACTGATCCCTTGCCCCAGTGCCCCAAAGTGTTCTATCCTGCTTGCACCCGTGCAACAAGTGCACCGAGTGCAGTGGTGAAGCACTTACCTGGCTGTTGGTACTGCCTTCCGCCATGGCTGCTGTGCACACTAGGAGGGCCTTGGCCATACAAACCATCATAGTTCTGGACTTGCTCGGGTCCAAGCATGTCCTGCAATTTGAATGGGAGCATAAAGCGATGAAGTACAGAAGCCACTAAAAGTGTGTGATGCCAACTTTCAAACCAAAGACCAGTATTTAAAAAAAGTGCAAATCAACAACTGCAAATTTGCTTTTAAATGCACAGCATTAAGCCACAAAATGGTGCAAGAGTGCTTGACACATGTGCATTGTGCATGAAACATGTATTTATGAAGTTACAGTACAATGAAAAAAATTGAAGTGGAAACATTCCTTTAGTTTTGTTAACTAAAATATTTAAAAAGGAACAGGAAACTGTCATTTTTAAGTTAATTGGAAAGTGAAAATCAGCAAAGTCACAGCACTGCTAACACTACAGAAGAGGAGGTAAACTCCTTCGCGATCATGCAGCATATCAAAATATGTATTTGTATGCTATCAAATAAAGAAAGAACAATGTGCTGTCAAAATTAAAGTAACAAAACACAAAAAATTGTAACACAACTTTTAAGTTGTGACTACTACTTTAAAAGACAAACCAACACTACTTTTGCTAGTTTCAGTCACAGCTAATCCAATTGTAAAAAATGATAGGGAGTTGCATTTCTAACATTTCAAATATTGTGACAAAATGCCAAGTATGATAACTACCTGAACAAAATAAATGAAAATATTTAAATACCTGCAATTCTGGAGTCATGCCCAAGTCACCATTCCACATGTTCTGATCTTCTCTGAAGAGAGAATTCGTCAGTTCCATGGAAAGACGCTTCTTGTAATCTTGGGGTTTGTCTTCCGACATGCGGAAGAGCACAGCCGCAGCATATGTGGCTGCAATGATACATGGGTTCATTATGCACTGTATGTAATTAAGTGTTTGAACAATGAAATGGAAAGCTTGCTTCACTTACCAACTCCCTCATTCTGAGAGTGTAACAGTTCTGTCAAGGGAGATGTGGCTCCCTCCTGTTCAATCAGCTCAGCCCCCTCCTTGTCTGCTGCAAGCTCACAGAGAACACCTGCAGCAACTCTCTGGATGTTTTCGATCTCATTAAAGAGCAGCTGAACAAATATGGGGACCACCATCTGATTGCGAATCACTGTGCGATTATGCGATTCACGGGCTAAAATGTGCAAAGCTCCAACTGTGCCTTCCACAATTTCCTCCATTCTAACCCCTTCTGCATAAGCGCCAGGCGGCTGACTTCCACTGCTGGCTACCGAGGATCTCTGAAAAAATGTAAATGACAAGTGAAAATAAATTCATTTAAAGCACTATAAATTGCGAATGAAAACTTAACACTTACCCTTTGAGTATCCTGGAACGCTCGCATCAGAAGGCGAACCAAATGGTGAATAGCTCCATGTTCTCGGAGAGGGGTGTGGTTGGCAGCACACAAAGCAAGGTTCCGGATCAGACCGATGACAGCCTTCACCAGAGGCCACCTTGAAGGAGGGTGAAGCAGCTTCACAATCACCTGAATGCCGTAGTTCATGCGCACAGCATTCTGAGCCATCTCGGACTCAACATGGCGAGATGTCAAGTGTCGGAGAGCACAAACCTACCCAAGGGAAAAAGACAAAAAAGTGTACGTGTATTATATTTAAGTCATGGAAAATTTAGAAGAGAAGGCCAAGCTCTGCTGGATGACTTACCGCTGGCTCAGTGATCTCCTCTCGATCTCCAGCAGACATAATTGTGCGCACTAATGCTTCAACTCCTCCCACTTGGCAAACTGTAACTTTGTTGCGTTGGTTGTTGCAAGTCAGGTTAGAAAGAATTCCAGCGGCACACGTCACAACATTGGCATCAGAGGATCCCAACAAGGTTACAAGACTTTGCAAGAGTCCTTCCAAGCCATCCTGCAGAAAGTTCATTAAATTAAAACCCATGTATCTTCTTCAAGCAGATTCACAGAATTGCATTTAACTTCTACTTACAACTTTAGTTCCAGCATCGGACAAATTACGCAGGGTCCACAAGCAGTTCTGCACCAAACGCTGGCTTGAATGTCCAAGGTGCATGGCTAGAGCTTGCATACCACCAGCCTCAACAATGGCGGGCTTGTTGCTTGAGCACACAGACAGGACTGTAACGTAAAACAAGGAATATGAAACACTGACTTTTAATTACAGTGTATCATGCCCAACTAAAAGAACCTGAATAGCTTACCCTTCAATACACGGGAGGTGGTCCAAAGCAGCTTTTCATAATCATATGAGCGCATGATCCGGACAAGCTCAACTGGTCCTTGGCTTGCAAGGACAATCAGCTTAGACTCCTGGTTGCCATATGCCAAAATTTGAAGACAATCAGTGACGATAGCCAGGAATTTCACATTGTTGCGCTGGAGCAGAGCAACCATCTTCTGCAGACCACCAGCAAGGCGAACGGCCATCTTAGAGCCCTCTTGGTGCAGGAGCAGGTTGTGCAGGGTGGTGATGGCGTAAAAGAGCACAGATTCCACAGGGGAGCTAGAAATAGATGGAAACAAAATTAATTTAAAGTCATAATAAGCAGAGACTACTGATTTTGATTGACCGCGAAAACTCACCTCAAGAGCTTCACAAGGGCTGGGATGCCGCCACTTTTAAAGATGGCTAACAAACCCTGGCGATGGTGGGACAAATTGTGCAGGGTACCCACAGCAGCTTTTGTGCTTTCCAAATCATTGCTGTTCGAAATGGCCCGGACCAATGCTTGCACCATTTGAGGGCTGTTCATGAGGGCATGGCGAGATGCCTCCTTCTTGGATAGCTGGTGCACCATCATGGCAGCTTGAGAAACAACCACTTGATCCTCATCATTCAACAGTTTGATCAACTCAGGGATGGCCCGAGTAGCCAAATCTGCATCATCCTGGTAGTTGATGAGGTTCACAACAGCGTGCTTAAGCATCTGACTGGGCTCAGAGAGACGCTGAACAGCTGTAGGCTGTGCTTGATCAAATTGGGTGGATGGAATTTCAATACCCTCCTCCAATGTTTCAGGGAACATAGCAGCTCGAACCCTGTGTGAACGGGTCTGGCTCAGCTGATGGTTCATTTCTAGAAAAAAGCACAAACAGAAGAATATTTAAGAAATTCTTACTGCATTAAAAGGGCAAAGCATTCCATATTCTAGACTTACCATCAACCTGCTCCTGGGTAAACCCTTGGGGAAAGCCTTGATCCAGATCAAACATGAGCTGATCTCCTTCCATATCATCCTCCTTGCCAGTAAGGGAAGGAGCTTGGGTTGTAACTCCGGAATGAATTCCAGAGTCACCCATGTAGTTATTCTGTTGCCACATCATGGTTTGCTCTTTAACTGAGCCAACCGGCAAGTCGCCAGGCCCTCCCTGATAATGGCCTTGCGACACTAGAGGAAAAAGAGCAAACAAAGTGAGCATCTACAGAAACATTTCAAATAATTAGCGTTGGCAAAATTTTGAAGGGAACTTACTTGGCCGCGATTGCGGCTGCTGCATGTAGCTCATGGCTGCACGGATGGTAAAAACCACTCCTGAAACAAAATTTAAAAATAAGATAAACACTAAATTTTTAGAGATGTCCGGAGCATAACTCTAACATATGAACTCGGTGCAAATCTTCCACGAAGTTTACGATTATTACTGATGAAAAAACATTCATAAATATGTTATATCAGTTGCGATATATAAATCAAAAGGAAAACTAATTGAAAGTCGAGTAGATACTCATAATATTTGAAAGAAGGCAATTAATGAGAGCTACTTAACCTTCAAGAAACAAAAACAAAGAAAAATTCTCTCCAAATTAATAATTTTTCAAAAATAATTTTGAAAATCAGTAACAAAAACATTCAAAAGTCTTTTGCCGAAAATATTTGACAAGGAATGCGATACTTCAACCTAACTGTCTGCCTGGCCCAGATTACAAGCTACACCTAACCTTACAAAGAATGCCAAACACTGGTATGAATAAATAAATTTCACTTCCAGCGAACACTCACAATTTATTCTAATGAGTTCTAGAACTGTGCACAAAAATGAGTAGGTTTACACAGTGAAGGCTCATTTCCCCCGAGAAAGGAATTTCGAGTGAGTCAGAGCTGCTGTGGAAGACAGGTGAATCAGTCTCCAGTGTTGTGGCTGCTGGGACGAACTACTTCAGTCCGACGCAAAATAATCCGGTAAGTGAGCTCAAAACACCAGTAAGGAAATACTGGACAACCGCAAAGCACGCGAAAAGCTTTACTCTCAGTAATGCAGGACAAGAAAAGTGTCTTTCTTCAGTATTCTTTTCAGGCGACAGTTCAAGATGGCACTCCACACCACACCCTGCTCCAAGGCTTTTATCTCACTTCCTGGGCCGCACCTGGCGGTGCAACGACTCGCAGCCAATGCCCGTGCACTTCTGCCACTAATTTCAACACTCACCGCCAACCAGTTGAAACTACACCCCGATTTTTCAGTCAAAAACTTCGTCCCGCGGAGGACGGACGTGCTATCCGATCGATTTATGGCGTATACAACAACACATAGAGGGCTGGAAAGTAGAGCCGGTGTGCGTCCGCCGCAACTAGTCCCGGAAAACTCGGCCAAAGCGGCGAAAACGAAAAAGCAGCACGGTGCGCTTTTGGGCGCAAAGCGTGGCGCGCCGCGGGGCCAAAGTTTTTCGCCGGAGGTAAACAAGCCGTCCTTTGATCTTTTGCGAGTTGGAGGCGTGCAATGCTGCCTGCCAGGCGAAGCCAGGCTGGTCCAGGACTCGGCTCGGCGTGTGTCCTTCCGCGCGGCGCTGAGAACGCCGACCCGTGCCGCCCCCACCCCCTCGCCCCACCCCCTCCCTCCCCCTCCTCGGAATGCAAAGGAAGAAAAAGGTCCTTTGCTCTGCAGGGTTGCCACATCGAGCGAGGTGCTGGTTGCTGGTGCACAGCTTCGGGGCGGCGGGGCATGTCCTGGGGGTTCGGGGCGTGTAGGGCGTGGAGGTGTGAAGCGGCGTGCATCTGCTGCGGCGCAGTGCAGCGTGGCCGATGCCCTTCCGATGCACTTGCGTTAGATCACGCTGAGGGGGGGGGGGGGGGGGGAAGGACCGGACCCCTGGAGAGGGGCAGGGGGTGGGGGCTGCCTCTGCGTCGCGGCCGTCCAGGGCAAAATCACCCCCAAGTACAAGTACTATCCAAGTTGTCCGGCTGTCCCACTGCGAAAATGCAGCGACTCTCGACATTTTAGCGGTGTACGGCCACTGTCCGTGGGGGTGCGGGTGGGTGGGTGAGCGCCCCACCTGTGCATTGCGTTGTTTGTTCCGCTCCCCTTGTAGTGTAGTGGGAATCGCGGCGTAAAACAAAGATGGGGCGACATCGATTGCTTCGAGTTGGCCGAGCCTCGTGCTGCACCGCCGCTTGTCCCTTGGACTGTCCTTGCCGGGGGGATTTATCGCCAGGGCGCCCCGCGGGACACGGTGACACGACACGGACACGGCGACACGTCACGCAGTGGGCCAGAAGACCGGTGGAGGCGGCCAAAACTCTAGACGCGTTTTGAGCTCCAGAGTCGCTAAACAGGACTCGAACCGAATGTGAGACCCCACCAATGGATTCCTCGTTCGGAGAGCAATCTATTGGTGGGGTCACACGTTCGGTTCGAGTCCCATTTAGCGACTCTGGAGCTCAAAACGCGTCTAGAGTTTTTTCCGCCTCCACCGGCCCACTGTGCGGAGTACGGGAGGCGGCGGGGAGTGACGCGTCGCGTGACCTAGTGACGCTTTGATACGTCACGGGGCGCAGTGATACTTCCGTAAAGGCGCGGCCGAGTGGGCTAGCCGGCTAGCCTATCGGGTTGCCTTACGGGTTGCCTAACTGCGCCTGTTCCGCGCGAACCGGGGGGGGGGGGGCTTGAGGCGCGTCCGGCCTGGGCCAGCACTTCCACCACTTCCGGTGTCCGGGGCCCATCAAGCAACGAGGACCGCCCAGAGGAGTCAGCGTAAGTGTTGCCGGTTGCCTCAGTTCGATCGTTATTGTGGTTTGGGCCGATTCCAACAGTCGCTCTGTCTCTCTCGCACTCGTGGGGCGTGCCCGCCGTGCCCGCTGTGCCGTGGGAGTGCGAGAGAGACGGACTGGGCGGTGCTGCTGTCGAGCAAGGGCAGCGGCGTAACGCACACGCCCCACGCCCTCGCGAAGGAAGTTAGCGAGGCGAGACGCCGCACGCCGCGCCTCGACGAAAACGCGCGGACGCGGAGCCGGGGCTCGAACCCGCTACCTTTCGTCGCTCCGTCTCTCTCGCATCCATACGGGACGCCTGGGAGTGCGAGAGAGACAGAGCGACGAAAACGACAGTCTGCAGCGGCCTGGTCCGTGGCCTAGTTGTGGCAACAGTGCGATCACTGCGGATGACCCGCACCTTTTGTGGCTCGACGAGTCGGAGAAGAAAGACGGCCGCTCCTTGCCTCGATTCCTGACAATGCCTCGTCACTCTGTCTCTCTCACGCCCTGACGAACGCCCCATGAGTGCGAGAGAGACAGAGCGACGAAAGCTCTGTTCTGAATCAGCCTGCCGCAGGATTTGGTCATTCACCTGGAAAACGCGGGTCTGTGTGCAAACGCTAATCGTCCGCTTACAATCAGCCCGCCTTCCCTGGCCAGCAGCATGCCTCGGCGCGTCGAATGGGTTGCCTACCTCGCGCCCGGTCCAGCGGCCAGTGTCCGGCCGCCGGGAGGGTAGGCCACCCCTTCGGCGTGAAATGCGCGCGAAACGACGCTCGGATTCGAACGAGGCGCTGTCTCTGTCCGACGGGCCGACGCTGCATGCGGCTATAATGTAGCCGTAAGCGGGTTCAAGTCATATCTCAGGCCTCACCGCAGGCCGCAGGGTTGTGCCGGCACCATCATGGAGGCACCACGGAGGCACCGCGGGCCGCGCCGCTGCCTCACTCGCACTCGTGGCGCGTCGCGTGTGGGTGCGAGAGAGACAGAGCGCGGGGCCGTAAGGGGCCGGGCACGGCAGGGCCCCCGCGGGGTCGCACTCGGCCCGTGGAGGGGCGCTTGAGAAATGACCTCGGCGACGGACAGAAATATGAGCCGGGCTGCGGGGGATGCATGTGACTCACAGTGTGAGAGCATGTTCACATAAACAATAAGGCCGTTGGTGATACCGTGAGGCGTGTGCTTCCGTAGTCCGCCGTGTAGATGGCGCGGCGACACTTGAGTAACACGTCCAGGGCAGCTCCGTACTCCAAGGCGTACTCCGTGCACTCCGTGCCAGACACTGGGCAACACCGGGCTGCCTGCCGGGCCGGGCCACCGCCGCCGGGCCGGGTAGGGTGACTTGACTTAGTGCCGCGGGCACCCCGCCCACCATCAAGACATGCCATAACCTCGCCTGTCTCGACTGTCTTGCCTGTCTCCAGGGCCGGCGGGGCCGCGTGCCGCCGAGCAAAACAACGCCGTCTGCTTGGTGTGTCTGGCGCGCTCCGATTCCGCGACGCGTTGTCATTGTCACTAACGCATTCCCTCGGTGCACCAGTGTCGCTAGGGTTGCCAACCTCTGCCGTGCCTACCAGGCCACTCCCTGAGAGCAAAGCCCAGATATTGCCTAGCAGGAAGGCTGAGGTTGGCAACCCTTTCCAGCACCTTTTGCGACGTGATGATTTTTGCAGGTGGGTTCATACGTGAAACGGAACGGAAGGCGTGAGAACGACGTAAAACAAGGCGTTACAAAATCAGTCTTTAATGATCCAGCTTTCTCATTGAGACTTTGACTCAGGCGTTGACGACCACGATGCCGCCGTCGATGTCCTCCAGCTGCACGTACACGACGTCCTGCGCCGCGTCGGGGTCCGTCACCACCAGGGGGAACAGTTCGCTGTCCAGCAGCGCCTGAGAGGGCAGAGAAAAAGCTCATTTGCAATAACAGGTTTCGTTCACCGTTGGCGAGTAGTATAGAAAGGTGTTCATAGCAGGTAAAATACTAGTCATCTCTTATTTGACCTCGGCTGCTTTAGGATATGTGCCATCCGAGAAACAAAATCGAAGGCAACCCGAGGGTGCGAGTTGGAACCTCTAACTCGAACTGAAGGCAAACTTACGTGCTTGGGCAGGAGCGAGGTGGGCAGGTCCTCCTCGACCGAGGGCATGGCGATCACGGACATCGAAGGATCCGCGGGCCCCAAGCCCAGGTCAAGGACGGCTTCGGTCGCGCCGACGCCCTGCTTCGCGTCCTTGCAGTCCTTCCGGCGTTTACTGCTGAAACCAGTTTATGCCACATAAGTAGGCGAACATTCCCACAATGCGATGAAGGGCTGCCTCAGCCTGACTCGAACCGATCGTCCGCCTGCGCCGGTCTTCTGGGCCACAAGACCCGTGTTCTCACCGTGCCGTCTTGGCCCGGGCGCCGCCACTCTGGACATGACCCTCCACGACGCCGTCAGCGACGGTCCCGGACACGGGGGTCTCGGACACGACGGCCGCCGTGTCGGCCTCCTTGTCGTAGATGCCGGCGACGAAGGACGCGGCGGACGCGGCGCTCCGGAACACGTCGCCGTGCTCGCTGGCGAGGTGGCCCCGGAACTCCGTCGCCAGGTTGGTGGCGAAGGCGCCGGCGCCAGCCTCGGCGCAGAAGCGGCACTCGTACATGCTCTTGCCGGGGTGCTTGTTGGTCTGCAGGACGTGCTTGCGCAGGTTTTCCTGGACCATATCAAACGTCAAGGCGTAAATGAGTAAAAATTCCCACGATGCACCCAGTGTCGAAAGGGTTGCCCGCCTCAGCCGACGTTTTGTCTGCGGTAACACTAGACGGCAGCGCGGCACATTGGGCCAGAAGACCGGTGGAGACGGCCGAAACTCCAGACGCGTTTTGCCCACCTCGACAGAGCCGTTTGTTGAACGTCCATCCTTAAACCTTAAACCGGCCTACTGGCCCACTGTGCGCGGCAGCGGCCAGAGCGGAGCGCCGTGAGGGTAGGCAACCCATTCGGCGGCGCTGTAAGGCGCGACCGCGAGCTGCCTACTTGCCGGGCGTTCTTGCTCCCAGACGGCGGGCTGCCAGTGCTGCCAGTGGTGCCCAAGCCTACCCACCAGGTTGTTGCAGCGGTAGCTGCAGTGCGGGCAGCAGAAGGGCTTGGCGCCCGTGTGCAGGCGGCGGTGCCTCAACAGGTGGGAGCCCACGCGCGTCGCGAAGTCGCAATGCTCGCACTTGTACGCCTTCTCGCCGGTGTGGATCTTCTCGTGCCTGCGAAGGGAGAGGGAGAATGCAGTCGGAGAGAGAGAGCGCGAGGGAAGACGCGCGACGGACACCGTAAAACGAAGAACAAGCGGCGGCGTTAGTTATGGAGACAGTCGACTGATTCCGAACGAGGCTCCCTCGCTCCGTCTCTCTCGCTCCCCAGCGGACCCAGTGGGACCTCGCCGTGGGTGCGAGAGAGACGGCGCGCCGACAGCAGTGCGGGAGCGGCCTGCGGGTTGGCCCATGCCTCGGCCGTGGCGCGTAATTAAAACTGCTGCTTATCATTCTGCCCTGATCGGAGTGCTGCTCGCTGCAGACTGCAGGCCGAGTGCAGCGCATGCAGCGCCACTCCGAGAGTCGTCCTGTCTCGCCCGCACCTGTCCGGGACCGCCCACGAGAGCGAGAGAGGCAGAACGACTCTCGGAATCAGTCGACCTGCAGGATTCCAGTTTGAGAGCTGGCGGCGTTTTTTCGCGCCAAAACTCGTCCCGTCGTCGACCTCTTTGTGTACCTCTTGAGGAGCTGCTTGGTGCGGGCGCGGAAGGGGCAGGCGGTGCACTGGAAGGCGGGCTGCCCCGCGGCCTGCGCGTGGGTGGCGAGGTGCGAGCGCAGCTCCGCGGCGGACCGCGCCCGGACCGCGCAGCCGGGCCAGGAGCACGCCAGCGGCTTGACGCCGTGCAGGGACACCTGGTGCTGGCGCAGCGTCGCCCTGCAACAACAACAGCAACATGATGCAGACGGGACCTGCAGCAACAACAACATGATGCAGGCGGGGCTCGGCGCGCAGCGACAACGGCATCGGGTCACTGGGTCAAGGGCGGAGAGGACCGCGTCGCAGCGTCGCAGCCGCGGCCACTCGAAGCAGGGGCGTAGGCTGTAAGCGCTGTAAGCGAGCCGCCGTATTTTGGCACGGCGACATGACGGGGCTCTTGCGGGCGGGGGCGGGGGGAAGGAGTGGAGGGGGTTATTTAAAACAACCGCGTGTTTAATCTCGCTGGCGCGACGCGCGCCGCGCTGCAGCAGAGCGATTCCGCAACACAGTCTCTCTCACACCCACGGCACGCCCCGTGAGGGCGAGAGAGACAGAGGCTGCAGAAACGGAAGCCCCGCCGAAGTCTGGCGGTGTCCAGCAGCCGCCGCCCCCCGCCATGCCCGGCCACGCCACACACGGACGCCCCCCGCCCCCTCCCCCTCCCCCTTCCTCGAGGACTGCTGCTCACCGCAAACCTGCCACCGGTGTATTTACTGATGAGGCGACGTGTCGGCCACCGCGCTAACTGCGGCCAGCCGGCGCGTATTTCGCGGGTTTCTCTCAGGTGGGCGGGGGCTCCCAGGCAGGCGGATCCAAACAGGACTCTCTGTCTCTCTCGCACTCCAGCGGCGCGCCGTGCGAGTGCGAGAGAGACGGAGCGAGGTGCCGGCGTTAATTAAGCGACGACGCCCGAATCCAATTTTTGCGGATCCGCGCTCCGCGCCCCGATCCCGTTCGTCCAGTACGTGTCATCGTCTCGGTGCGGGCGAGGCCTCCCGCTCTGTCTCTCTCGCACCGACGGGACGTCCCATGAGTGCGAGAGAGACAGCGACCAGGCCGGACGCGTGCATATTCATGCATTCGTGTCTTCGAACCGCGCCACTCGGCACAACCACGAAGCAAACCACCCTCTCTCTCGCACTCACAGAGCGGTCCGCAGGGGAGCGAGAGAGACAGTGCGGAATCACTTCAGTGGCGCTGGCGCGAGGCTATGAAAGCCACGACGGAGAGCCGCAAGCAGTTTCGTTAAGTCAGCGCGCCCTACGCCCTCCCTGGCTTGGCCCTCCCTCCCGCAAGCGCCTTTTTTGCCTTCCTCCTCACACCTGACGTACTGCTTGCACAAGACGCGATAATGGGGCGCCAGCTGGAGAGAGAGAGAGAGAGAGAGAGAGAGAGAGAGAGAGAGAGAGAGAGAGAGAGAGAGAGAAAGGGGCGGGCTGGCCAACGGCTCGCCCTGCCTCTCGCCACCGGCCTGCCCCTCCAGATAAGCATGCTGCTCACCCCTCCGCCCCGACCGCACTAGACAGGCACTGGGGATGAAAACTCCTAAATTTTAAGCGGAGGCCAACAAATTCTCGCGCGTTGTGGACTGTACTTGAGATCTGCGCGGCCGGGACGCGCGGGGGAACGGGCGGGGCGCGGGGCGGACGGCATACAAACACCCTCCCGCCCATGTGCCACCACTCGCGGCTTGCGACCACTACGCGCCTCTCTCTCTCTCTCTCTCTCTCTCTCTCTCTCTCTCTCTCTCTCTCTCTCTCTCTCTCTCTCTCTCCCACTCACGCACACACTGTGAGCCCCAAGACTGACTGACGCTGGTTATTTTGTTGGTTACCAACCCAAAACACACAACGCTTACACGAGAAAAGATAACAGCAGCCCAGCGGCCGCACGGTCACGGCAAGAAACAAGTTGCGCAAACTGAAAAAGAGGAGAAGGGTGAGGAAAGGGACTTACTTGTTGAAGAAGCACTTTCCGCACACGTCGCACAGGTGCTTCCGCTCGCGTTGGTCCGCGCCGCCACTGGTTGGCGTCCTCCTGGTGGGCCGCGCCGCCGTCGACGCCGTCACCGTCGGCGGCGTCCTCGCCGCGCCGTCGTCCACGATGGACGATATGGCGTCCTGGAGGCGCTGCTCCTCGCGCTGCAGGTGCTCGTCGTCCTCCAGGCCGCCGTCCCGGCCGTCCCGGTCGACGAGCACGTGCGCCGTCACTTCGTGCGTCACGCACGAGTCCTTGCGGCTGAAGCGGAGGGAAAGGTGATGAGTGGCGAGACAGGCGGGCGCGGCACGTCCGCGTCGGCCACGTCGGCGAGGTGCAAGTCGGCGACGTGACCCTCCGAGATTCGTAAATCGGCGGCAGGCGCGCCGCGCGCACTTAGAGCCCTCTATCTCAACGAGTTGAAAGGCGGCAGATTCCTCCTTGAGGATAAATCGCCGCCGATGCACAGTGGGCCAGAAGACCGGTGGAGCTGGTCGAAATCCCGGACGCGTTTTGAGCTCCAGAGGAGCTCCCTCGAACCGATCGTGTGACCCCACCAATGGATTGCTCTCCGAACGAGGAATCTATTGGTGGGATCACACGCTCGGTTCGGGTCACGTTAGCTCAAAACGCGTCAAGAATTTTGGCCTCCGCCGGTCTTCTGGCCCACTGAGCGATGCCGAAGCAGACGAAGCAGTGGGGAGGGATGCCTCACCTGAAGCCCTTGTCGCAGTGCCGGCAGCGGAAGGGCCGCTCCCCCGTGTGGACGTGGAGGTGGGTCCGCAGGGCGGGCTTGCGGTACAGTCGCCTGCAGAACGGGCAGCGGTACCGCGCGGCCGCGGGGTCCGGGGCGTCGCCGCCGCCGTCCTCGGCGACCTCTGCGAATCACAAATTACGGGTGTAGCGTCTGTCGCGGACGGCGACCTAGTGGTAGCAGCCGACAGCGTCGGCGTCCTTACCGTGGCCCGGCTGCGCGACGAGCTCGGGCGGCCCGTGCAGCACGCCGTGGAACACCAGCTCGGCCCTGGAGTCCGTCACGAACAAGCAGGTCCGGCAGCTGAAGGGGGGCTGCTCGCCCACGGCCGGCAGCAGCAGCGCGGCGCCCGTGGCGGCGTCGCCGCTCGGCGTGGCGGCCAGTGCGGCGGCGTGGACGTCGCGGTGGTGCCGAGACACCTCCTGCGGCAGCGTGAAGGCCAGGCCGCACAGCGCGCACCGGTGCTTCCTGTCGGGGTGCTTGTCGTCCAAGTGGAGCCGCAGCGCCGCGAGGCCGCGACACTGCTCGCGGCAGTGCGGGCACCGGCGGAGCGGCCGCCCCGACGCCGTGGCCCTGCCGGCCCTGCCCAGCCGGCGGTCCCGGACCGCGTCGCGGTGCGCTTGGCCCAGGCGGTGCTGAGCCGCCGAGGCCGCCGTCGGGAAGTTGAGAGAGCAGACGCCGCAGTAGTAGTTGCCCTCCGTCTGCAACCGAGTCGAATCCCAGTTTACCTTCACGTCAGTACATGACACGGAGAGCTTTCAGCCTGCCACCCACCTGGCTGGTGCACTTGAGCATGTGCTTCTGCAGCGCGAGGCGCGACCGACGCAGGGCGCCGCAGCCCTTGCACCGGTACCGGCACTGGTAGCGGTCGCCGGCCGTGGACGCGCAGGGCGTGGAGGACGACGGCAGCCCCGGCAGCGCCCCGGGACCGCGGTGCCCGGACTGCCTCTCGTGGCGGCCGAGCTGCGCGTTGTACCGGAACGCGGCGGGACACCTGCAACACGCATTTCCAAAAAAAATTATGCCACAGGGGCGTAAATGTTGTTTCTTTGTTTTGCCAGTGCACTCAACCTACCCCGCCGCCTTGCAGCGCAGCGCCGTCCTGCGGGACACGACCACGGCCACGCTCCTGTTGACGGCGGCCTCCACCTCGCGGTGCTCCTCCCCCCACAGGTGGGCCTCCATGTCGAGCGACGACTCGGCGCCCACCTCGCACGGCGAGCACCAGTACTGGCCGTCCGCGGCGGCGGCCTGCTCGTCCTTGAGGCGGTGCGAGGCCGAGGCCCAGTGCTGGCGGAAGGCCTCGGACGAGTTGCAGTAGAACTTGCAGAGGCCGCACTGGAAGGGCGACTGGCGCACCACGGCCTCGATGTTGTCCAGGATGAGGGCGGCCGCCGCGGAGCCCACGGCCGTGCTGCGCGTGCTGCGCCAGTGGAAGTGCGACACGAGGTGCTTGCCCACCTGGTGGCGCTGCACGCGCGCGCGGCACACCGAGCACCGCTCCAGCCCCTGGCGGTGTCCTCGGCGGCGGCCCTGACGGCGTCCTGGCGTCGCCGGGGCCGCGGCGTCTCCGGCGCCGAGGCCGAAGCCCGGCCGCTCCGGACCGTCGCCTGGGCGCATGTCGCCTGGGCGGCCTGGGCGCATGTCGAGCTGGCGCTCCGGGAGGGTGCGTCGGGAGTGCAGCTCGGACTGCAGGTGGCGCTCGTACATCTTGCTGCTGGCCAGGCGCCGGTTGCAGGACCCGCACCAGTACTGGACCTGCGTGAACAGTGTGTAGGAGCACATACAGTTGCAGCATGCACTGGCACCCCTAATTTGACTTTGAACGTGAACCTTACCGTGCTGCCCGATTTGCGCACCGCGGCGGGCGCGGAGGGCTCGAGCAGGGCACGGACCTTGTTGGCCATGCCCGGCGCCCACTTGCCCCGGGTGTGGCCGGGCGGGGGGAAGTCCTGCTCGTCGCAGTGCTCGTCCTCGCCGGGCTCGGCGCGCGGCGTCCACTTGCCCCCCGTGTGCGTGGGCGGCGGCCCCCACTTGCCGCCCGCGTTCGGCGGCGGCGGCGCCGCGTCGGTCAGGAGCACCTCCTTGTCGTCGTCGGGGACGTCGCTCGGCGTCTGCGGCGTCCACTTGCCGCCCGTGTGGGTCCGCGGCGGGCCCCATTTGCCGCCAGCGTCCGGCGGCGGCGTCGTCGAGAGCACCTCGTCGTCGAGGCGCGGCGTCTGCGGCCGCCACTTGCCGCCCGTGTGCGTCCGCGGCGGGAACCGCCAGCCGTCGGCGTCCTCCTCGGCCTCGCCGTCGTCGTCCTGGCGGCGCGCCTTGCGCCCGCGCGGTGACCTCTCCAGGACGGAGCGCCGCGACCCTCGGCCGGAGCTTTTGCTGCGGGTCAGCATGCCGCTGGGCTTGGTGGCGGGGACGACGGCGGCCGTGGGGGCCAGTGGCGGCGGCGGCGGTTCCACGTCGCGCACGGCGGTCGTCTTGGCGCTGCTCCGCAGCTCCAGCTGCGAGAAGAAGTCGTCCGCCTTCAGGGCGTGGTCGTCGTCGCGGTGCTCGGCCGCCGGCGGGGCCGCCTTGGCGGTGAGGGGCGCGCAGGCCGTCTGGCGGTGCTGCACGTACTCGTCGAGGCCCTCGATGGTGCGGCGGCAGCGCAGGCAGAAGTGCGTGTCCTGCTCCTCGCCGTCCTGGCCGTCGTGAGCGAGCTGCGGCGGCGACAGCGCCATCCTAGAGGCAGATCAGAACGCATGAAATCCGGGGGTTCAAATCCAGCTATTTTTATTTCCTCCGAAACGCCGAAAAACAAGCGCGAGAAACGGTCGAAATCGCGAACGCGCGGCCGCGGTGGCCGTCGGGAGGCCAGGCGGGGTAGCCGGCTGCCCGGGGTCGCCGGGCGAACCGGTTCCGCGCACCGAGCGCGCCAGACGAAAAATCAAAGATAACGATTCACTTCTAATCAGGAGCCCGCCAAGGGAAATGGACGGTATCTGGAAAACGCGACGAGACGCGGCGACGCGGCGCGGTGGCGGCAGCAGCGCGCGTAAACCTCGAGATGCGCGGGGCGGCCAGGGCGTCGGCGGCGGGGCCCGCGATCTACGGCGCGCCGGCCTGGCCGCGGGGGGAAGGGGAGGGGGGTTATTAACGGCCGGGGGTCACGCGATCCACAGAATGCCGCCGATGCACTCATTAACATGGGCGTCATAAATACCGCCCTCTCTGGGGCGCTCCGCACCGCTCCGCACCGCGCCGCTCCGCGCTCCGCAGACCGATTCCGAGAGTCGCTTTCGTCGCGCTGCCTCAGTCGCACCTACAGGGGACGCCCCGCGAGTGCGGGAAAGACAGGACGACCAAATCGACTCTCGGAATCGGTCTGCTGCACCGCTCTGCATCGCGCCGGGCGGCGCGGCTGCCGTTCGCCCAACACCTCGCCAGAGACCGCCACGCAGGTACGCAGTGGGCCAGAAGACCGGTGGAGGCGGCCAAAACTCTGGACGTGTTTTGAGCTCCAGAGTCGCTGAATAGGACTCGAGTCGAACGAGTGACCCCACCAATGGACTGCTCTCCGAACGAGCAATCTATTGCGTTCGGTTTGAGGCCTGTTTAGCGACTCTGGAGCTCAAAACGCAACTAGAGTTTTGGCCGCCTCCTCCGGTCTTCTGGCCCGTGCGCCAGGCAGCCAGGACCACTTAGGAATCCGCGGACCTCGCCTCGCGCGCGACCGCCATGTCGTTTCGGCCGCCCGCGTAAGTGCTCGCGCCGCGGACATTACTATCGCACCTGTCGCCGTCGATAGACGGCCGGACAAGCAGAGAGACAGACAGGCAGGCAGACAGACAGACAGACATGCAGACAAGGGGAAGGCACGTAATGGAATCAAAGGGGCAGCAGTCTGAACCCGAGCACTTGCCTCGTCGGTCTCTCTCTCTCGTTCTCCGCCCCGCGGATCGCCCCACGGGTGCGAGAGAGACAGAGCGAAGGGGCGCGGCGGTCGTACCGCGGACAGCCAGCAACTCTCCCGGCGGACAGGTCGGCTCGCCTCGACGGCGTGCTTCACGGCCTTCGCGCTTCGGCCGGCAGCCGCTCGTCGCTCTGTCTCTCTCGCACTCACGGCGCGGCCGGCCGAGAGGGCCGAGGTGCGAGAGAGACAGAGCGCCGGGCTGCGCCTCCCGCCGCATAAAGTTCTGCTGATAAACTAATGGACCGTGTAAGGTGTCGCGAACAGCGTGTACAGTGTACGGCCGGCGTCGCCACGGCGTCGCGGTGACGAGCCCGATTGGGGAGGCTGCGGTCGCGCTGTCTCTCTCGCACTCGCGGGGCGTCGCCATGGCGTCGCGCAGGGGTGCGAGAGAGACAGAGCGAGCGGAATATCGAACTGCAAGTCGCGAGGAAAGCGGCAGAAAATGTCGACCGGCCGCACCGTAAACTGAGGCCGTCGCACTCTGTGGCACTCGCAATGGCCGAGTGATGTTCTACGGACTCTTGTCGCGGGGCCGCGCGCTGAGTGGCACTGTCGGCCGCACACCCTGCAGACTGATTCCGGGCTCTGTCTCTCTCACACTCGTGTGGCATCCGTGTGGGTGCGAGAGAGACAGAGCGACGACTGCGCAGATCAACGAGATGGCCCTGCAAAGGGAAGTCGGCAGGGGGACTCTCGAATCACGCCTCGCGTTGTGATCGGCGGGTTCTGCCGCTCGCCACAAGTTGCCTTTGTGAAAAATAAAAAAAATTACAAAAAGACCAAGGGACAGGCAGTGATGCTACCCGTGCATTAAAAGCCCCCTCCCCTCCCCCTCCCCCGCGCCTCCCGGGTGGTCTTGCGTCTTGCTCGGCGTCGTCGCCATGCCGCGCCAAATTCACTCATCTGCGTCCGCGGCGTGTTTTCGTTGTTCGCGAGGCAGGGCGTGGCACGGCGTGGCACGGCACGGCGAGCAGCCGAGCGATTCAGAAGATCGGTCCGTCTCTCTCGCACCCTCACGGAGAGCCCCACGAGTGCGACAGAGACAGAGCGACGAGCAGGGCTCCGCCCGCGGTAATTAAGACGTAAACGCAGCGGAGGCCGTGGAGGCCGTCACGCACGCGTGTCTCGTGCGTGACGCAGCGGAGAAGCGCGCAAAGGCATGTCAAAGGGGCGGGACGCGCTCCCCGCCACGAGTATTGATGACTAAATTTCCGAGTTTCAAGCAATCCATTGGTGGGGTCACACGTTCGGTTCAAGTCCCATTTAGCGACTCTGCAGCTCAAAACGCGTACAGAGTTTTGGCCGCCTCCACCGGGCTTCTGGCCCACTATGTGCGTCGCAGCATTCAATAACACGTTGCGGACCGCCGCCGCCGTGGCCGCAGGACATTGTCTTACGGTGGCGCGTCCCGCAGAGCGATCAGTCTCCAATAATGAAAGGGGATCTGCGGCGCATTGCCGGCAGGGCGTCACACACCGTCCTGGCTTGTTATTGGAATTGGCCGTCCGATAGGTCCGATGCGTCTTGTGTGACGCGCGGCGATCAGTCGCCGTGCAGACTGATTCCGAGGGTCGTTTTCGCCGCTCTGTCTCCCTCGCACCCACACGGGACGCCCCATGAGTGCGAGAGAGACAGAGCGAGACTCTCGGAATGGGTCTGCTGGAGGCCCGCTGCCCGGAGGCCTCCACGGAGGCGCCGCGGACGGAGGCTAAGCCGCGGCCGGAGCGGGGATTAGTGACAATGGCAACAGATTTGACACCCCCGCCGTCGTCTGCTCGGCCCGGCTCGGCCACTCCAGCCGACGACACGGGATTATCGCCGAATTACGACCGGATTTCGCAGTGTCCTCGTCTCGGCCAGCATCACTTGACCAGCATTTCGTTGCAGCCGCCCGATAGACCATTCTAGTCGTGACTGAGTGAAGAACAAGAAGAATCACAAAAGACTCCATTTGGGGCATTTAAAGTGCGTATATTAGCTCAAAATATGTTGCATTTACTAGAAAATATTTTCATGTACTTCTACCATAAGCAAGCGCTCTCTCTCTCTCTCTCTCTCTCTCTCTCTCTCTCTCTCTCTCTCTCTCTCTCTCTCTCTCTCTCTCTCTCTCTCTCCCTCTCATCTCGTTCGTTATCTGCGTCCCTGATTTCGGACTGACTCATCCCGGCGTCCCGGCGGCGCCACGCACCGCGGCACTGCACTGCACGTGCCGGTGCACTGTTTAAATTTTATTTATGTTTTCATTCATTACGCGCGTCCATTAATCCCATCCTACGCACAGTACAATGCCGGTGTCAAATAATGAAAGAGGAGCCCGAAAAAAAAGAAGTATAAATAATATGAAAAACGGTCAAATGGCAGCAGAGGGCCGGGCCGTTATGCGTGTACGCATTTCCCCTCAAAATTCAAAACCCTGGGCGATGAGGAACGGGGCTGCCAGCCCTGGCTGGCCGCCTGGCCGGCCGGGCGGGGCTGGCGCCCAGGGCTGGCGGGCGGGGCTGGCGGGCGGGGCTGGCGCCGTACGCATCGCGAGGGCTGAGTCGCACCCTTCCGAATAATTATTGGCGCAAACAAAGCCTCACGCATAAAAGTGCGTGGCGCAGGGAAGTGGCCGGGCCGGCCGGTTCGCTCTGTCTCTCTCGCACCCTCATGTAGAGCCCCGTGGGTGCGAGAGAGACAGAGCGACGGTCTCGGAATCAGTCCGCCGCGGCGGGCCGGCTGCTGCGCGCATAAATAGCACCGGTCAGTCCCGGCCGGCCGGCCGAGCCGTGGCGGAGCCGCGTGGCGCTGTGCGTGGGGGGAGGGGGGGGGGGGTTGCCGCCGTTGCCGCAGACGACACTTTATCAGGAGGGCGTAGGGCGCGGCCAGGCGCGGCCCGCAGCCTCCCAGGACCAATGGACGGCCACGGAGCACGCACGCACACACACTTGCACACACGCACGCCAGTTTGCACACACACACACACACACACACACACACACACACACGCGCGTCCATTCATTCCCTTTGCAGGCCCGCCTTGTCGGAAAAACGGTACAGGGGCGTTCCAGAGAGTTGAACGTTCCATTTTCAGTCATTGGCGTGATGGGCCTTGAAGGGCGCCCCCCGTTTTACGCGTCAAGGAGGTGAAGGGGCGAGTGCCATAGAGCCCCACGCATGCGGAGCCATAAAATGATTTTTTTTCCTTCCCGTTTTCGTCTCTTTTTATGTAACATTACTCGGCTCCGCGATGCTACGCGCGTCGACGTATTTTCCCCCGTTTTATTTGTTTTTCGCAATTTGGTGACCGGGCGCGGCGCGGGTCGGATGCGTCCCGCGGGACAGGCTGCGCACCGCGGAGACCGCGCGACGGACAGTGGGCCAGAAGACCGGCGGAGGCGACCATAACTCTAGATGCGCTTTGAGCTCCAGAGTCGCCAAACAGGCCTCGAACCGAACGTGTGACCCCACCAATGGATTCCTCGTTCGGAAAGCAATCCACTGGTGGGGTCACACGCTTGGTTCGAGTCCCATTTAGCGACTGTGGAGCTCAAAACGCGTCTAGAGTTTTGGCCGCCCCCGCCGGTCTTCTGGCCCACTGTGCGACGGACGGACCGAGCGGTTTCCGAAGGCTCGTTTCGTCTCTCGCTCTGTCTCTCTCGGATCTCTAAGGAGCGCCCCACGAGTGCGACAGAGACGGAGAGACGACAACGACGACTCTTCGGAACCGCGGATCGCGAAGTCCCCCGACGACGACGCGTCCCCGCGGCCGCGTGGGTTCTACACCGTAGGTGCGTATGGCTGCGTGCTGGCAGAGCGTGGCAGAGCGTGGCAGCGCAGGGCGTGGATCTGGACGAGTTTTGATCCGCATCTACTCGCAATGGGGACCTCTTTTCATAATGGATGGCTCCGCGTTGTTTCAATTCGATGCGTGCGCACTCACACACGCACGCGCGCGCGCGCACACACACACACACACAAACACACACAGACGCACGCACGCACACCGCAATGCGTAGCAGCACTGCGTACGCGCGATTGTTACGGATCACCATAAATCAATGGAATGGGTGTTAAAATAGGTTAGACGCGCGCCCTCTCCCTCGCTCCCCTTCGAAGGGCCGGCCGCGGGGCTATCTCGCCCCTCTATCTCTCTCTCTCTCTCCTCCAAATTCACGTGCGTGTGTGTGTGTGTTTGTATGTGTGCTACGCTCGCCCATCTCCCGCAGTTTATAATGAATAATTTTGGCAAAGTTGCGAACCGCTGGACAGGTGTTGGTTCTCGGATAAGGGGCCACGGCCGAGCATGCAGAGTTGGCGCACTTTTATTATTGTTCTTGTTGTTGATCTTCGTTAGGGAAAAGGTAAAGCAGCAAAAAACGTTAATCCAAGAGTCGATCACGGCCCCGGATAAGGCGCGGGGCGCAAGGCGGGGCGCAAGCACAGTGGGCCAGAAGACCGGTGGAGGCGGCTAAAACTCTAGACGCGTTTTGAGCTCCAGAGTGGCTAAATGGGACTCGAATCGAACGTGTGACCCCACCAATGGATTGCTCTCCGAACGAGGAGTCCATTGGTGGGGTCACACGCTCGCTTCGAGTCCCATTTAGCCACTCTGGAGCTCAAAACGCGTCTAGAGTTTTGTCCGCCTCCACCGGTCTTCTGGCCCACCGTGCGCAAGGCGGGGCGGCTCCCTTCGGTCCTTCGGCCCCGCAGGCTGCTTCCCCACGGCGCTCTGTCTCTCTCGCACCCCTGCGCAACGCTCGGCAGGGCCCCGCGGGTGCGAGAGAGACAGAGCGCCGCTCGGCAGCAGCCTGCCGCAGAACAGGTTCCCCGCACGCAGCTGCTCCGAGGAAGCTGTCCTTTCCTAATTGGGCCCGCGGTCATCGCGCTTCTGTCCCTTTTGTTGTTGTTTTTAAAAGCAATAACGTCGCCGAGGGGTAAATCGGTAGAGCCCCGCGCACAGTGGGCCAGAGGACCGGTGAGGCGGCCAAGACGCGTTTTGAGCTCCAGAGTCGCTAAATGGGACTCGAACCGAACGTGTGACCCCACCAATGGATTCCTCGTTCAGAGAGCAATCCATTGGTGGGGTCACGCGTGCGGTTCGAGTCCTGTTTAGTAGCGACTCTGGCGCTCTGGCCGCCTCCACTGTGTGGCGTCCCGCCGGCGCGTTCGAAGTTTGGCGCCACAGCGCCGCGGCGAGCGCGACTCGGACGGTGCTGCGCTCTGGCGGCCGCCCAGGCAAGCGCCACGGCCAGCCGGCGGCGGCGACGCGACCTAACCTCAAAGCGCGGCGGCGGCACTGTCCGTTCGTCAACGAGTCGTCTCAAGCGGCGGCGAACGAACACACACGGGGAAAAGCATGGACCGGCAGAGTCGTCAGCGCGAAACAACCCCGGACTAACCCTGTGTCCCGCTCTGGAGCGGGCTGGACAAGTACGGTGTCCTGGCACTGGCTCGGACTCCAGAACGACTTGAAGCGCAGCCCGAGAGCGCCGCCGCCACCTCCCGGCACCTTCCGCAGACCCGCAGCATGCCGCTCACGAGTAGAAATCATCTCCACTTACCCCTCGCCGTCATGCGAAGCTCCAGTCGGCGAGGGAAACGAAAACAGGACAACTTGAGACAGGTCCGGTGTCTTCGGTCCACCATACTACAACGGCACTGCTGGCGCCGCCTGGTGGCGGCATGGCGAAACTCAAGGTCGTCGCAGTGGCGGCGTGCGGAGGGGGGAGGGGGACAGGGGTAGGTGGGAGGAGCTTACCGGCGCCCCGCCCAGCGCGTGACGTCACGACAGGGGGTGGGGGCAGCCGGCAGCGACCACGCCGTCGGCCGGCTGCTGCACCGCGCTGCACCCCGAGCAGTGCCCCGCCACGGCACCTTGCCGCCGCGGCCGCGACAGGTTGGCGTGGCGTAGGTCGGGGAAGACCGCCAGCAGACTGACGCCGAGAGTCACCGGTGGAGGCGGCCGAAAACTATAAACGCGTTTTGAGCTTCAAGTCGCTAACCAGGACTCGATCCGAACGTGTGACCCCACTAATGGATTCCTCGTCAGGAGAGCAATCCTTAGGTGGGGTCACACGTCCGGTTCGAGTCCCATTTGCCGAATCTGCAGCCCAAAACGCTTTCGGAACTTTGACCGCCTCCACCGGTCTTCTGGCCCATTGTGAGTCGGCGGGGAACGCTGTGACTCACCTGGAAAGTAAATTTCATCTGGCAACATGAGAATGCCGCGTGTCTTGAACAGGTCGAAAAATGTACGCGAGCCATTGACCTGTGGCGACCCGCCGTTGAGAAGAGACCCACCTGAACCCACAACCCCAACATAAGGAAAAGCTGACATATAGCAGATTAGGGGTACAGTGCTAAAAGTCATAATATGTGCTTCGGTCCCGGGCATTACCTTGTCGCTCCGTCTCTCTCGCACTCATGGGGCGTGCCGCGCGCCCGTGGGTGCGAGAGAGACGGAGCGCAGGGCAGCGCAGGGCCCAGGCGCCAAGGTGGAAGCGCCAAGCGGCCCCGGGACTCGTACTCGCTGGCCGCCCTGCAGAATGACTCCGAGAGTCGTTTCCGTCGCTCTGTCTCTCTCGCACTCATGAAGCGTCACGCGTAGGTGCGAGAGAGGCAGAGCGACGAAAACGACTCTCGGAATGAGTCTGCTGGCCGCGCGGTGCCGCCTGCCTGCCGCGGTGCTGAGGCAGTCTCTCCGTCTCTCTCGCTCCGCCGCAAGGAGGGAGCCTCGGCGGCGTTGGCCAGTCAGGCGCAGTCTGTTGCTCGGGCCTGACGTTCGCCGGCCCCTGGTCCCCCTGGTTCCGCCGCGCCGCCGCGGCCCGTCCCGTAGCCTCGCGCAGCCCCCTCCGCCGCGCTAGCCGCGCTCTGGGCACCCTAACCTCACTTCGCGTTTTGTTTACACCGTCTGCCGCGTGTGTTGGCGCGCTCCAAGTGTTTGTGTTTGCGCGCGTGTGTGCGAGAGTCGGAGAACGACATCATCCGACTGCAAGTGCAATCTGCTTTCACCGAATTCGAACCAAGATACCGTAGTGTGTGAGTGTGTGTTGATGCAGACGACGGCGGTGGCGCCCATTCTCCGACAGTGTGCTACCGCAGCCTCGCCGCCGACCGGTGTCTCCAGCGTCTGCGCACTGCCACTGTTAAGACCCCGCGCGTTCGTTCGGTGATTCAACCAGTGTGTTCAGTGATTCTACTCGTCGAGTGCAAGGATGTGAAGCCAAGCCAAGGCTGCCAGTTGGAGCCCCTCTAACTTGAACCCGAGTGCCGGCGGGTTCTTTGGTGGGCCTCCTTCGAGGATGTGAGTGCCGCCCCACTGTCATAGGGTGTCCACTCGCCGGCGACTCCACGATGCCGCGCCGCAAGCAGCACGCGCCCCAGCGGATGAAATATGGTGAGAGCATAGGGTTGCCAACTCGGTGGATCCGCGCAGGTGCGAGTGGTGCGAGAGGGACAGCGACGAAAACGACTCTCGGAATGAGTCTGCTGACCTGGAACCGCTGGCGGCGCGCTCAAGGCGCTCAAGGCCACGGCGGCGGCCCTCCGCGACGGTGTGACAGGTGTGACAATGCCGCCTTCGGGCCGCGCCGCCGCGCCGTCGCGAAGCGTCCAATACCGGTTCTGCTTTCCGGCGCCGTAACTACTTCCGGTGTGGTGGCCGCCGACTCTTTTGACCCTCATTGCAGGACTGCCCATCTTTTTTATGCCCTCTGGAAGGACCTGCCTGCCGGGACTGGGGCTTTGGCCGCCTCTCCCGGTCTTCTGGCCCACTGTCCTGTAGGGCCCTGCTGACACCTGTGTGGAGCTTTGGGGCCTGGAAAGTCCCGAGGGTTCCTCGTGGTGTCCTGTTGGACCTACTGGGACGGACCTGTGGGAGTCCATCTGATAAGCTGCCCTGCTGTGGTCGCTGCCGCCGTTTTACTGCCCGTTTTATGCACGTCGCTCTGTCTCTCTCGCACCCCTCCCGGACGCTCTATGAGTGCGAGAGAGACAGAGCGATGAAAGCCGCCTTCGGAGTGTGGCGGCCGGCGGTGTCCATACCGCGTCCTCAAGGACTGCAGCAGACTGATTCCGAAAGTCGTTTTCGTCGCTCTGTCTCCCTTGCACCTCTGCGGCACGTCCCATGAGTGCGAGAGAGACGGAGCGACGAAAACGTCTCCGCCGTTTCGCTCCCGCGGCGAACCTGAACGGGCACCTCGTCTCGGTGGCTTCTCCCTGGCGCACTGTAGGCCATTCTGAACAGTGCTTTCGCCGCCCTGTCTCTCTCGCACGCGTTGCGCGCTCCGCCCGGGTGCGAGTGAGACAGGGCGCCGCACAGTGGGCCTAGGCCGCGGCAGGCGGCAGGTAGATAGCAGCACAATGCCCGTTGAATGAATGCTCGATCCCTCATCGAAAGTTGCGTCGCCTCACCTGCGGGCTTGCCGAGACAATCGCCCCGCCGTGCACTTCTGTGGAACTACGCCAGAGTCAGCCGAAAATTAGGCAACGCCGGTAATTTGTCGTGACGAAGCTGGCGAAGCTGGGTTGACGTTGAGGTCGGCGAGGATCGCAAGAAATGCAACAAAAACAAGTTGCACTCACTGTAAATGCTGCTTGACGAAATAACGTGACTGTTCGTGTCCACTGCAAGCTGATTCGGAGGACTGTTGGTGTGGTACTCTGTCTCTCTCGCACCCTTGCGGACGCCCATCGAGTGCGAAAGAGACAGAGCGAAGAAAGCCCTCGGAACTAGCCTGCCAGCGTGGCCAACACTTTGGTTTCCGTCCGTCCACCAGATCAATTACCAAATTTGATTTCGCGAACTGTGACATTCAATTTATTTTGCTGTTGGTTGCGTGAGGTCAGGCCACGCGATCGAGCCTGCGACGGCCGCGCGTCGTTGGACGAGGGAATCTTGGAGGCCTTCCAAGCGGCGCGCCGCGGCGCCAGGCGGCCAGGCCCGCGCTCCACCCGCTCCGCGCGCAACAATTTTGCGTTCGAAGCGAGCGAATGCTGTAAAATAAAACAGACACGTTTGGAAGCAGGCGAAGCAGGTCGTGCCGCTGGACGGCCATGCAGGGCTGATCGCTCTGTCTCTCTCGCACCTGTGCGGCACGCCCCGTGAGTGCGAGAGAGACAGAGCGACGACTCTCGTCTGCTGGAGCGAGTGCCCGGCGCGGCGTCGCGCCGCTGCTCCGTGCTGCCCTCTGGCGGCGGCGGCGGGGACTCGGTGGCGAGCCGCCGGGGGTGAGGCGCCCTCCGCCCTCGCACCCCCTTCCCCTCCCCCTCCCCCTCCCAACCCTTCCCCTGTCCCTTGTCTGTCAGCAGCGCCGCGAAGCGCCGCCGGGTCCGGCTGGTCCGGCCGCCGCGCCGCCGGTGCAGAGTGGACTCTACTTTCGGACCCCTGCACAGTGGGCCAGAAGACCGGTGGAGGCGGACGAAACTCTAGACGCGTTTTGAGCTCCAGAGTCGCTAAACAGGACTCGAACCGAACGTGTGACCAATGGATTGCTCTCCGAACGAGGAATCCATTGGGGGGAGAGGGGGGGGGGGTCACAGGTTCGGTTCAAGGCCTGTTTAGCGACTGTGGAGCTCAAAACGCGTCTAGAGTTTTGTCCGCCTCCACCGGTCTTCTGGCCCACTGTGCGCTGTCACCTACCTCCAGCGGACTGATTCCGAGAGTCGCTTTCGTCGCCCTGTCTCTCTCGCACTCATGGGGCGTCGCGCACAGGGGCGAGAGAGACAGAGCGACGAAAACGACTCTCGAAATCAGTCCGCTGGCGAAGGCAAAAATGGGTACCTACAATGTAGGACACTCGGCACGGCGATCATTAGGGGTTATCTTTGACGGCCGGCGAGGCAGTGCCGTGGCAGTGCGCCGTGGTGTCGCGGCCGCGGCGGGCAGGCGAGCCAACTGAACACTAATTAGACTACCGCGGATGCGACTAATGAAGTCTGCAGACTGATTCCGAAAGTCGTTTTCGTCGCTCTGTCTCTCTCGCTCTCACGGGGCACTCCGCATAGGTGCGAGGGAGACAGGGCGACGAGGACGACTCTCGGAATCGGTCCCGCCGAGTGCCGCGGCGTTGACCGCCCTGGCGGCCCTGGCGGCGCGGATCGGGGCTCGGCGAGCGCAATCAGAAGGGACACAACTGCAAGCGACATTTCGCCTGTGTACAAGAAAAAATAGTAAAAATAATCTTTAATTATTTTTTTGAAAAAAAAAGTTGATACAAAAATTTGACTTGGTTCTGGTGGACTGTATTTTGACTGCAGTAAAAAAGTAGGCAAGGTAAAAAAATGCGTGACAAGACACAATAAAACAGGAAAGACAGTAAATGACCGGTGTATGTACCGGTTTGGCATGCTGAGTACTGTACACACATTGTACTGAGTACGCACTTATAGGTTTCCAGTGATGTTCACGGATGACCCCACCCCAGCTGAGGTCATATGGTCGGTATGACCTTAACCCAGCGGGGTGCGAAATTCCCAGGTGGCGAGATGCGCGACGCCCGTCTGTAAAGCTGTAAGAAGCCCACTTCCCCGGAGGAGGGAACCGCGAACGCGTCGGCAGCGTCGGCACCGTCGGCACCCCGCCGCAGCGGCGCGAGCGGTGCAGCGCGCTGGTGGTCAAACCGGTTCAAACTATCAATGGGACATGCCGTGGATTATTTCGTCTCCATCATGCCGACTGGGAGGTCTCTCGCTCGCTCGCACTCCGTCCGTTCCGTCCGGAGGCCGGAGGGAGGGAGGGAGGTAGGTGCGAGAGAGACAGAGCGACGAGGCGCCGTGCGCGGAATCAGTCTGAGCAGCCGGCTAGCTGAGGCCGCCGAGGCTGCAAGCGAGAGGCTAATTAAGGCGATGAAGGGAGAAAGGTGCGGACGCGGCGCGGACGTCTGCCCCCCTCCCCCCCCCCCCCCCCGCCCCCCGCCCCGCCCCGCCCAGCCCCGGACCCGATCGCCCCGACGTGCCCCGACGCCGCGTCAATAGTCCTCGTCCCTTGGCCGCCCCCGCCGCCCCCGCCCGGACAGCAGGGCGGCGGACCTGTCCGTCTTGGACCGTCAACTACCCTCTTCTGTCGCTGCCCGGCCTGCCCTCTCTCTCCGCCGTCGGCCCCCGCACCCTTTCCGCTTCCTGCGCCCTCCCTCCCCCTCCCTCCCCCGCCCTCGGCGTCCAGACGGCTGGTGCCCCCTCCCCCTCCCCGTCTCATAGAGTCGCGCCGTCCGGCTAGCGCAAGCTCACCCCTTTCTTGCCTCGTTTGGCCGCGCCTTGGCCGTGCCGCCGCGCGCTGCTTCGGGCCCCTCGGACTGCTCGGCGCTGCGCGGGGCGGCGGGTACTGCACTGCAAGGCAAGTCGGCGTCGCTCTGTCTCCCTCGCACTCATGGGGCGTCCCCTATGGGTGAGACAGAGAGACGAAAGTGACTCTCGGAATGAGTCTGCTGGACAGCGTGGCCTACTTCACCTGGCACCGCGGGCCGCGCCGCTGTCCAGACTCCTTGCCGCCGCCCCGCCCCACCCCGCCCCCCCCGCCCCGCCCCGCCCCGCCCCGCCCCACCCCGCCCACCCCGCCCCACCCCGCCCCACCCCGCCCCACCCCGCCCCGCCCCGCCCCGCCACGGCGCTGTCCGGGGGGCCCGTCCGGGTCCGTCACGGTCGTCACCTTGCTCACCCCTTCCTGCGCCACCCCGCCCCGCCGCACCCCGCCCCGCCCCGCCGCACCCCGCCGCACCCCGCCCCGCCCCGCCGCACCCCGCCGCACCCCGCCACGCGTCGCGAGGTATCGATCCGTGCACCGCTGACGGACTGTCAGGCCGGCAGACTGACAGGTCGCTCCGTCTCGCTCGCACCGCGCCCGGACGAGGCCCCGGCCGCCCCGCCACCCTCTCGCACTTTGTCTCCTTCTCGCCGCGCTCGCCGCGCTCTTCGCCTCGCCGGCGTGTGGGTGGCGGCCCACTGTAGGGCCACTGGCGGCGCGGCGACGCGCGGCGTGGCGAAGAGTGGCGCGGCGCGCAATCGAAATAGCGTTTGCTGGTCAGTCCGCCGGCCTCGCTCTTGTTGTTGTTGTTGTTGAACATGGACAGCAACAATAACAACAACATCAACTGGCGGTGATGGCGATCCGATGGCCGGGCCGATCTCTGCGGCCTTCCGTCTTGGCGTTCCATTTGCTTCGGTCAAGCGGTTCGAGGCCGCGCCAGGGCCGCCAGGGCGAGGCTGCATGGTCGCTCTGTCTCTCTCGCACTCGTGGGGCGTCCCGTACAGGTGCGAGGGGGACAGAGCGACGAAGACGACTCTCGGAAGCAGTCTGCGGAGACAAAACGGCGCGCCGAATATTGCATGACGGGGAGGGTCGACCTGGGGGTCATCGCGGACGTCCTTGACGGCAAGGATGACGACGGGCAGCTTGACGACCGCCAAGGCGGCTGATTGACTTGGGCCCTTGTTTGCATAGGGCTGGGGCCCACAGCGCCTACCGCAGGCGATTCCCAAACGGCGCTCTGTCTCTCTCCCACCCGTGCGGCACGCTCCGCGAGTGCGAGAGAGACAGAGCGACGCGTCGAGGAATCAGCTCGAAGGGCCCACGGGGCGCGACTCCCGTTTAAATTGAATGGACCTCTGATTAATGCCCGCAAATTGAGGTGTGGGTGCGTCTGGCAGGCCAGTGTAGTGCGCCACGCGGCCTCGAGCCTCGAGCCCCGACAGTGATGTGGACTTTGGACACTTGGAATGGGACTCGGAGACGCTGGGCCTTGCGGCCTTGCGGTGTGGTCGGCCCTTCGGCCGCCATTGTGGCTGCCAATCTCGGTTCGTCTCTCTCGCACTCACGGGGCGTGCTCAAAACGCGTCCAGAGTTTTGTCCGCCTCCACCGGTCTTCTGGCCCACTGTTCCTGGCCACCCTCGGGGTGCGGGCGCTGTCTCGTCTTCACAGTGCTGTCGACTGTGGCCCTGCGGTACCTGCCCATGCTCGCTGTGCCCCGCCGCTGTCTCTCTCGCACCCCTACGGCGCGCCCCGTGAGTGCGAGAGAGACGGAGCGACGCGCCCGGAAGCAGCCTGCAGAGGGTCCGTGACCCTCACAGGGGTCACGATGCTGCCTGCTGACTGATTCGGACTGTGATTGGTCGCTCTGTCTCTCTCGCGCATGTACGGAACGCCCTGCGAGTGCGAGAGAGACTCTCGGCAGGCAGGTGCTGGGGACACACCTCTCATGCTCTCATCGCCGAGGTGCAGTTCGTGCAGTTCGCCCGGCAGGCTGATGCCCCGTCTCTCTCGCACCCCCACGGGACGCTCCATGAGTGCGAGAGAGACAGAACGGCCTGCAGTCAAACGGCGATTAATTTGGCGGGAGAAAGTCGGTCGGCTGACGGTTACTAATGCGTGTTTGGACCCGTCCCGCCTGCTGGTGTGCCAGTGGCCTGCCGGTCCCCGCGCCGCCCCGCACAGTGGGCCAGAAGACCGGTGGAGGTGGACAAAATTCTAGACGCGTTTTGAGCTTCAGAGTCGCCAAACAGTGGTCGAACGGAACGTGTGACCCCCACCAATGGATTGCTCTCCGAACGAGGAATCCATTGGTGGGGTCACACGTTCGGATCGAGTCCCATTTAGCGACTCTGCAGCTCAAAACGCGTCTAGAGTTTTGTCCGCCTCCGGTCTTCTGGCCCACTGTGGCCCGCCCCGGTCGCACCGTCGCGTCGCACGACGCCGGTGGGTGGCGGGCCGAATCCGCGGGTGCCCCCGCCCCCATCTCTCTCGCACTCGTGGGAGGTCCCGGACCGGTGCGAGAGAGAAGGACTTGCCGCCGCACTGTCGCCCCGCGCGATTGCCGATATTGTCCGAAGCTTTTCAGTCACCCAGAGCGAACGAGCGGCACGGATTCACGCAGAGCGCGAAAAAGGTGGAAAAATGAAAAATGCCAGCTGGCCCGACCGGGAGTCGAACGCCGGATTCGCGATTCAGAATCGGCGCCTTTACGTCTTCGACTATGCTCCCGCATGAGACAAGGGACTCAATCTAGTGGCTGCTGTGATTTACGGACGGCCCCTCAATCACACGGGGCCCAAGTTCCGGACCTGCTCGCGTGGCGGGGTGGGGCGGGGCGACAAATTTGATAGAAATGAGGGCGCGTCAGGGGATTATCGTGTGCCTGTCGTAAAAAAACGAATAAAATGGGGGTGAAAAAGGAATGTCGGAGTGACGGCTAGTGATATGTTGGCATCACTGCGAATTGCGGTGGGGTGGGGTGGAGAGAGAGAGAGAGAGAGAGAGAGAGAGAGAGAGAGAGAGAGAGAGAGAGAGAGAGAGAGAGAGAGAGAGAGAGAGAGAGGTTGGCACTCCGTGATCCGATTGTGCCTGGGCTGACAGTCCGGACATCATTACGCCCTTGTCATAGCGGTAATATTCATTATTTCGATGGCTCGCTGTGTGAATGCACGTTTTTTGGCCGCTCGCCGTGCGTGATCGCTGTCGTAAATGCGGATTGCTCACAGAAGGAGTGAATCATTTTTGTGACAAAAAAGTGGGGGGACTTTGACGGATTATGCATGGATTTGGCGGTACGTAGTAAATTTCTTTCCATTGCGGGTTAGGGCAACGGTTTGGAGATATGGGTCCCGGATTTCTCCCCAAACGGCTCCCTTCTTGATCTCGCACCCCACTGGTATGTTTCGAACAAGCCCCGTGCGGTATGCCCGCTGAAATAATTCTGATGGTCATGAGCTGCAGGCCGTTGCGCGTCCAGTCCAGTAACAGCCCCCCCCCCCCCCCCCCCCCCCTCCGGCCGGGCGCAGAGGTCGGTAGGAAGGCTGGTGCGTCCACTGCGTTCTCGGAGCGAGATTCCGTATCAAATTTATGACGTCATGATGGCGTCATAAAGCCGACGGCGCGTACCCGGTACCTGCAGTGTACCTGTCGGTGCAGCCAATCAGGACATCGGCCAGGTGCGGGTCCAGGGCCGCCTAGAGTTGTGCTCTGTTTTTCCAGCTCCAGAGGGCGCCCGCGGAGCTGCGCGCACCCCGCCACGCCACGCCACGCCACGCCCGGCCACGCCGGCCCGCCCCCTTGGTCGAAGGCCAACCCAAACTCGCCTTAGTTATGCGCGTTATCGTCCGGACCCTGATTTGTGGCCGCTGATTGTCACAGGCAGTGAGGCCAGGGGCGGCCAGGGGCGGCGCGCCGGAGTCGCGGAGGGGGCGGGGCGGGGCTGCTGCTGATGACACCTTGTGTACCGCGGGGCCTAGGTGACCCCACTCAGCAAAAAGTAAAAATAATAAATAAATAAAAACGGGTCAAGCTAAAAAAAAATTTGGCTTCGACCACTGAACTTTAAGCCGCCATCATGCAATGCAACTTCGAGCAGCCTGGGGTAAATTGTCGTGAAAATGTCGTGACAATGTCGTGACAACTAGACGCTGTCGCAAAGCAAAGATACCCCAGAAAATTAAATTGAATCCGTTCCAATCACTCGTCCATTTTTGGACATGTTGGTTTTGGCGCCGTATGGGGCCGGGCCGGCCCACTGCAGTGTGGTGGTGAGGCGTTCGCTGGACGCAGGTAGTGGTTACCTGGCGGCGTGCTCGGCGACGTAATTGAGGTATTACCTCCTTAAAAGCCGCAATTACCCGTCATAATGCCAAATAAAAGGTGGCCGCAGTCGGAAGACTGTCGAAGACTGGCGATGGGGTGCAGAGAGGTCAGCCTATGCCGTCCTAAGAGAGAGAGACAGACAGACAGACAGACAGACAGACAGACAGACAGACAGACAGACAGACAGAGAATGAGAGACAGAGAGAACTTTGGCTATTTTTTTCCAAGATAACCTCTTTGCTTGCACGTCTTGTCTAAAATTGTTCATCACATTTATAGTGTCTGGCGTGTTCTTTGCCGGGTAAGCATGGCAGCCCATAGCGAGACCGTCAGACGGCCAATCGGTGGCAGGCATCAGTCTGCCCGCCGCACTGTCTGTCGGGGCGTGGCACCCACACTGTGGCACCCGGGGCACACTGTTCGAAAAAAGCGACAACATAACAAAAAATTGTTGCGTGGGGCGCGGTGTTTGAACCCCGACCCGGCCGCCGGCCCGGTGGTCGCTGGACAGTGGGCAGGTGGAGTGAGGGAGCGACGGGCGTCGGAATGCCGGGAAAATAGCAAATAAATCATAGGCGGCGGGGGCGGGGCACCGCCAGGGCACTGCGCGGCACTGGCGCGGAGGGCAGGTGGAGGAAGGAAAGAGGGATATGAGATGAAGAAGGACAGTAAATTAAACTTTCGGGGTTCCTCACAATGCCCCAGGTTTGATCCTTCACTCATGTTTATACATCCGGGCGGCGGCGGCGGCGTCAGCGGCGCGCGCTCGGGCCGCGGGTTCGAATCCCAGCACCGCTTTTGTTTCTAGAGTTGGCGGTACGGTAACGAAGCCGGTCGGTTGTCGGCGGTTGTCGGGCCTCTCATTAACGTCCCATGCCTCGTTTGTACCTCCCGAAATCATTTACACGCCGTCGGCTTTCTCTGGGCTTCAGTAAGTCACAGTCACTCACTCGTTAAAAGCTGCCGGCTGCCGCCGCTCGCCGCCGCGCGCTTTTGCACGATTTACGCCGCTCTTTTGTCTTTTAATACGCACCTCGGTAACGCCACTCGTAAATTCAAATTACGCCCAATTAGGAACTACTGCGTCTATTTCACTCCCGCCTCGCGATAATGCGGTGCCATCCTCCATAAAAAGGCGCCGTGTCGTCGTGGGGATGCCGCGCGGCGCCACTGTCAACTCTTCGATTTTTGACTTTTATTTTTTTTGGGAGAGTTCGGTCGTGTCCCAGATTGAAAGTTTCCCTCTGAGATCGATGGACAGACGTCCGCGGCGTCCGGGCCCGGAGATGGGTGTGGTCCGCGGGCCGTTCTCGTCTCGTAAATTATTTTTAATGAAAGGATTACATTAGTGTGCGGATCGGATAGTGGTGTGGGTGTGGATGGACAACACACACACACACACACACACACACACACGAATTTCACGTGGGCAGAATAAAAACGCAGGATGGTGCCTCGATTCCGTGTCTCGGGCCAGTCGCCCGATCCGATATGGCATGGCCCTAGCTCGGAGCTTGAAGCTTGGAGCTCGAAGCTCGAGCAGTGTTGCCGCCTCGTGCCACTCCTTATGGTGTGGCTCCACCTCTGCGTCTGTGGTCCTTTCTCTCGTCGTCGGCTTTTCGTTCATCGGGGACCGTTCGAACAATCAGGAAGGCGCTGATAACTGTCTGCACACTACAAATTTCCAGGACGTTCTCCGGGATGTCCTCCAGGATGTCCTCCACGATGTCCTCCACGATGTCCTCCAGGATGTCCTCAACGATGTCCTCAACGATGTCCTCCACGATGTCCTCCACGATGTCCTCCAGGATGTCCTCCAGGATGTCCTCTATTTTCGCCTGGCAGAGTGCTGTGTGTCCTGCGCTGGTACGCAAAACTAGTGCACGCTGCAAAGGGATTTTCCTCCCAAGCGCGCAATGAGACTCGGGGCCTTACTGCTACTGGCCCGCAAAGCAGTCCCCCCCCTCCCCTTCCCCCTCTCCCCCTGAGGAGGGGGCAGCATGCATCGTGTTGACACTTTCTTTTTCCTTCTTTTCTATCGTGCATGCGCAATGCTCGCCTCATTGTGCGGCATATTTCTCGGAAAGAAAGATTCGCTCTAAAGGGACGGTGCGTTTCTCTCTCTCTCTCTCTCTCTCTCTCTCTCTCTCTCTCTCTCTCTCTCTTTTTCTCTCCCCCCCCCCTCTCCCCCCTCTCCCCCTCTCCCCTCTCTCCCCTCTCCTCTTCCTCCCTTCTTCTTTGCGGTCCATCTCGTCCTCCTACGACCCGCCGGATCCCCAGTTTCAGGCTCCTGAACATCGAAACAGCTGAGCCTGCGTCTAGTTTCGAGGTTGAAATTTAGCTTGTTTGACCTTTGCTGCGTTGATAAAAATAAACAGTTAAATCCCGGAAAACAGTTGACAAGTCACAGAACATGAACGAAGTGCCATGGAAAGAGTATACGATCGAAAAGCGTGACAAATGTTGACGCAAGCGAGTGACTTCTGTTGCCCGCGAAGTGTCCCGATTCTCTCTCCAGCCCAGAGAGCCAGTCTCTCCTTTCTCTGTCACTCTGCTAATATCCATCTTCCTAACACGCTCCCCCGCCCCTCGCCCCACGGAGGCGTGCGCTAACGCGTTCGGGATATTTATATAAAATGATTATTTTTTTTTGGTCTTTTGTCTCGAGAGTATTTGTATGGTCGCTGTCCCCCTGGGCCCATTCTGATGTCTCTCACTGGTCGCCGTATGCATTAAACAAGGCGAGCGAGAGAGAGGGAAGGAGGGAGAGAGAGAGGGCGGCGGAGCGTGCGGGTGGAAGAGAGAGAGAGAGAGAGAGAGAGAGAGGCGGGGCCGTACTCTACCTTTATTTCGATTCCACGTATCGTCCAAATAGCAGTGGCGTACTTGGTACTCTGCAAAAGTCAGCCGACCACCAGTGCGCCAGAAGGTCCCTGCGGGTGTGGCAAAGTGGAGGTGTCCAAAACTTCAGACGCGTTTTGAGCTCCAGATTCACTAAATGGGCCCCGAACCAAACGTGTGACCCCACCAATGGATTGCTCTCCGAAAGAGGAATCCATTGGTGGGGTCACGCACGTTTGGTTCGAGTCCTGTTTATAGCGACTCTGGAGCTCAAAACGCGTCTAGACTTTTGGACGCCTCCACCGGTCTTCTGGGCCACGTGAGGGCTACGTGAGGAAGGTCTGACCGAAGCCCGTGACGGCACCACCAGGCTGCCCCCGCTGCGTAGGCAACCCTGGCAGTCGCGCAGCTCTCTCGCACCACACGGGCTTTCAAGTCTCCCGCGTCTTTCCTTTTCGGACCGATGTGTGTGTGGAGAGAGAGAGAGAGAGGGAGAGAGAGGGAGAGAGAGAGAGAGAGAGAGAGGGGGGGGGGAGAGAATTGCCCTACTGACTTCGAGGGTAGCTGGCTGAGAGATAGGCAAACAGCAACACTCTGGGGCTACTTCGCCCCCCCCTCACCCCTCCGCAGGTCCCTCTGGATCCGCCACTGCGTATCTTCACGCCTTTTCACACGCGCCAGAGGGACGGGTGTGCGCAAAAATGGCCACCGTCACCGTCCGCACAGTGGGCCAGAAGACCGGTGGAGCCGGCCAAAACTCTAGACGCGTTCTGAGCTCCAGAGTCGCTAAATGGGACTCGAACTGAATGTGTGACCCCACCAATGGATTCCTCGTTTGGAAAGCAATCCATTGGTGGGGTCACACGTTCGGTTCGAGTCCCATTTAGCGACTCTGGAGCTCAAAACGCGTCCGGGATTTCGACTGCCTCCACCGGTCTTCTGGCCCACTGTGGTCTGCCAGCGAAGCTTCGCGTGAAATGAGTTCGGCCGGCCGCCAACACGCTGTGTTTCCTGAAGAATGGACAGAAACAGCGATTGGGTGGACAGCGAAGACGAGATTTATGACGTTAGACACGGCTCGCGGCGCAGACCCCCTCCCCATGTGTGGATGTTCCGTCCGAGCCATGGCTTGATGGGTCCGTGTCCAATTTTCATCATCTTGATAAATCCCTCGGTGTTGCGAATTTTAATGTGCAGCGCGGAATGGCACCGGCGGCGCGGAGAAGTGTAGAATCCCGCGAGCCGATAGGGTGGAAATTAAGACGAGTCGGGCGGACGGATGGACAGACAGACAGACAGACAGACAGACAGACAGACAGACAGACAGGCAGACAGACAGACAGACAGGCAGGCAGACAGACAGACAGACAGACAGGCAGACAGACAGACAGACAGGCAGACAGACAGACAGACAGACAGACAGACAGACAGACAGGCAGACAGACAGACAGACAGACAGGCAGGCAGACAGACAGACAGACAGACAGGCAGACAGACAGACAGACAGACAGGCAGACAGACAGACGGCGATGCACGCCGACGGACAGGCGGACAGACCAACGGCGACGGCGCTGCCGTTTGGTGCACGGCGCCGTGGGAGGATGTGGTGATGCGAGGCGCGGCTTGCCTCGCCTTGTTTCGCGCGGCATGTCCGTCACTCGGATCCACACTGGAAAAAAGAACAACTCAAAATGTGACCGAAATTGAAAACAAAGTCCTTTTTTAAACTTGTGAGTACACTGAGTACCGGCAAATTTGTACACACGAGTACACTAGTGATTCACTCGTCGACCGTTGTGCAATTTCGGTTCGTGTTTGTTCATTTCTGGGGACGCTGATTTATCTGCTGGTGGTGATGGAGACAACGATGGGGGCAGGCAAGTGTGTAAGAATACCGAAAATAATTTTTCGCACCGCCGTCCGTCGTCGCGCTGCGAACGCGCTGCGAACGCGCTGCGAGCGTCCGAAGGGCAGGTGGCTGCCAAATAGCTGGGCGGGGCCGCAAATCACTCTTCGATTGAGACATCTTCCCAAATATCCGTGCCGTGAAGAGGAATGCGCGGCACGCCACTGGCACGCCACAGGCACGCCACAGGCACGCCTGCTTCTCGCACGTATTCCGCGATCCCGAAGGACCCGAAGGACCCCGAGGATGCGAAGGACCCGAAGGGGCGGCGGTGACGGCCCCGAAAAACGACGAGAGCCGGCCAATCCGACAAACAGAATTCCGCCAGTTAAAATATCGGTGGGATTTCTGTACGGTCCACCTGGCGACGCCGGGTCCGCGGGTTCGACTACCGCGGCGATGGAAGTTGGATTCCTTTTTTTCCCCGCTCCTTTTCTTGCCGGGCGCGCGCGTTGCGGTACCCGGTCGCTCGGAGTCACAGTGGAGTCACAGGTCGGTTGATGAGATGATGGCTTCATTGCGTCCGGATGTCGTCAATCCTTTCAAGCCTTTGTCGATTTCGACATTGTCCGGTGGAGTGGGGGCGGCGGTGCGGCCGAATCCGTCACACCTCACCGGAAGACAGCGCGGTCGCTGTTCAGTGGCGGATCCAGACCTTTGGGGGCAATGTGGCACTTTTTGTGCAAATAGAGGGGCAAAGTATCCCAAAGTACGGCTTCCTGCGCGTCTCCGTGTTGAAGCTACGAGCGCACAGTGGGCCAGAAGACCGGTGGAGGCGGTCAAAACTCTAGACGCGTTGTGAGCCCCAGGGTCTCTAAATGGGACTCAAACCGAGCGTGTGACCCCACCAATGGATTGCTCTCCCAACGAGGAATCCATTGGTGGGGTCACACGTTCGGTTCGAGTCCCGTTTAGCGACTCTGGAGCTCAAAACGCGCCTAGAGTTTTGACCGCCTCCACCGGTCTTCTGGCCCACTGTGGAGCGGTTCTGAAGAAGAGTCTCCTCCAGAGTTGCCCGTCTGTCGGGGTTATGAACTCGCAACGTCCGCTCGCTGTACGCGAGGGAGGGTCGTCCGCTCATCGCATTGTGAATATGATTACGATAAGGCATCGAACGATTCAATTGCCGTCGCCACTTCCATCCATCAAGCCACCCATCTATCCATCCATCTATCACGGCCAACCTGCAATTACCGCCCATTACACGAGGGACTGGCTCATCAAACAGTCGCACCTCGAAACCCGGAGGAGAGCCCGCCGCCCACGCAATGCCGAGTTTTCAAACTGAAAAAAAGCTTAATCTAAAAATAAATAAGTTAAACAAAGAAGAACCTTAAACAAAAATAACAAAAACCTTTACAAAATAAAATTGGACAGAAAGAACTTCAAAGAAAATTTTCAAAAATTAAGCAAACCAACAAAATTAACAATTTTTTTTTGGATGTGTAATGCATTTGGCGGTACTCGAACCCGCGAACTGCAAGTCACAGCGCCGCGGACGCAATTTAGCGGCTGTCTAAGGTGCTCTGCTGGGCCATGCCTCGGCCATGCCGGCCATGCCACGACTATGCCACGCCGACGCCACACGACTGCTATGGCTGCGCCATGCCAGCGCTATCGGTTTGGACGCGGAGGCGCGCCAGCCGACGTCGGCTCGCTAAGTGAACGACCCGCCTCGGCCAAAAAGCATAAAATGTATTGAAATGTACCGATACACGGGCCGCGCGCGCAACGCGTCGCAAAGCGTTGCTAAGCGTCGCAAAAGCGTCGCAAAGCTGTCGACTTGCCTCCGAATAACTTCGGGAGGGATAACTCGGATCTCGTTCGGCTGCGCCTGCGCCACTGCTCGCATTATATTTAAATGACACATCACTGCGTTTAGCGTCTCGCCTTCTGGGAAGAGCGAGATAGGATTGAGGAGGTAGGCAGCCGGGCGCACGGCCGTGAGTTGCGGTCTCTCTCTCTCTCTCTCTCTCTCCTCTCTCTCTCTCTCTCTCTCTCTCTCTCTCTCTCTCTCTCTCTCCCCCTCTCCTCCCTCTCACTGTCTCACCGTGTGTTCGGATGCCACCCCCCCCCCCCCCCCCCCCCCCCTTTTCCTCCGGGTCGACCTGCAGCCCAGCCGACCTCCCCGCTCCTTTTACTACGGCTATTTGTGGGTCGTAAAGGCCCGGCGCAAGACAGGCGCAAAGCGAGCCGCTACCGTTCGAGCTACATACAGTGTGGCTACCCGTTTTACCTATCAGCACGGCCGCTGCTGCGCGCTGCTGCCTCTTCGGCTCTCCTTCCTCGTTTTCCGCGTGGATCACTTGCCGGGCCTTGTCCACATTTGTCAAACCAAAGGGCTCGGTCTTCTCAGAGCGGCCGTCGCAGGTCCTCTGATAACCAAACTTTTAAACCCTGTCGGAGCTACTAGTTGAGACCTGACGAAGAACATGGTTTGTTTTGATGCATCCTATTTTAACGTGGGTTCTCCACTGCAAAAATTCTGAACTGTTCCCTATCTGGTGCACTGTACCCTATAATCCATCACACTCGGCCCTCTGTTTCCATTCCACGCGTGGCTCCACCTTACCGGAATGCTTCCCGCCTCCAACTCGCCTCGCTCTGTCTCTCTCGCACCCGTACGGAGCGCCCCGTGAGTGCGAGAGAGACAGAGCGACGACCGGCGCGACCCCCGAAACGGAGCGGCGAATTTAGTGCTCCGCCGGTTCGGGAAAGCAAAGCGGTACCCGCTATTGTTAGTTCCAGCCGGTGCGCCAGGAAGAATCACACATGGGAGGCGCCGGCCCCGCCCCGCCCCGCCCCGCCCCGCCCCGCCCCACCCCGCCAGATTCTCATGGCAGATTGCTTGTCTCGGCGAGAGGCGCACCACGGCTCTAACTACCTCTCGGGTGGACAACGCTCATGCACACCGGACTTTCCCAATCCGGAAGTGCGATACTAATTTACCGTGTCGTTGTTGCTCTTAACGAGCCATTCTCACTAAAGTAGTTTGTCATTGCGCCAGCAGCCCGATGCCGAGAGTCACCTCCGTCGCTCGGATGTCTCTCTCGCACCTGCGCGGCGCGACCCGTGAGTGCGAGAGAGATAGCGCGACGAGAACGACTCTCGGCTCGGAGTGAGCCTGCTGGTAAGCGGCGCAAAACGCTTGGTTATTAACGTGCTTCCGTTTTTTCCCGCAGGTGAGGCTTCGGGTGGCTGCGGAGCGTGCCACTGTAAGTCCTCCTTGGCGGGGGAGGGGCGGTGCGGTTCCCTGGCGGTCCTTGAGGGACATGTGAGTTTGCGCTTGTTCTCAGCGCCGCGTTATTAGAAGCTTGAATCCGGGTGGTGCTTTCCTCGCTCTGTCTCTCTCGCACCCTTACGGGCCGCCCCGTGAGTGCGAGAGAGAGGGAACGAAGGCGCCCTTCGGAATCCGCCCGCAGGACCCAAAGCCAAAGCCTCGGCCTCATTTGCTCACACGTCGCGGGGCGGAATGAATGGGCACTGCGCAAAGTTTTTCTTTCATTTTTTTGGGGGGCTGGGTTTAAAGTCGTCTTTGCCGGGCGAATTTTGTTGAGGCGGTCGTATGAAGCGTCTTCATAACCGCCCCCGTCTTCCCTCGCAAACCGACGATCAAAACTGTCCATCCCGTGACCACGGCTTCCATATATTCGTCCGCGTTGTTGTTTCTGTTTACGTCGCGTCACTAAACGCTGCTTGCAAAAGGATTGCCGAATCCTTTGGCTGCATCCGACCCATTTAATGAGTGGTTCACACGCCTCCCCGATCGGGCCACATTTCAAAGCGCGGGCCGGGGCCGAGGCCGCCGGGGCGCCGTGGGAGGTTCCTTCCCTCTCTCCGCGTGCGTTGCGGCGCGCGATGCGTGCGAGAGAGACAGCTTTTCAATTCCTCGGCCGGTAATTTGTTCCTGAAATTTGGCTCGCCGCTGTGCCGCCGTCCGTGTCCCTTCTCGCGAGTTTATTCCAGACGTTTATGCCCTGCCTCTGTCTCTCTCGCACCCCTACGGGCCGGCCCGCGAGTGCGAGAGAGACAGAGCGAGGCGGCTGCATGACGAGCGTCCCGGGGGTCCCTGGCCCTGCTGGACTCCAGGCTGGCAGGCCCACTGGAAGGCCCCTGGAGTGGGTCGCGGTGTGACCCCGGGAAGGGGCCGCCGGCTTTGAAGCACCCGACTTTGTGTGTTTTGGGCCGGCTTCTCTGTCTCTCTCGCATCTGCACGGAACGCCCCATGAGTGCGAGAGAGACAGAGCGATGGAGACGACTCTCATGCTGATGTCCGGCATTGCACAGTGAGGCAGAGACCGGTGGAGGCCAAGGGGAAACTACTTCGAAAAAATGTGTACACCTAATGCAAATTCAAAAAATATTCAACAAAATTCAAAAAATTCAGTGAAATTCATAAAATTAAAAAATTCACCAAAATTCTTTGAAATTCATCAAAATTTTTAAAAATTCACTGAAATTCATAAAATTCATTGCATTTGCTCCCACGACGGGCAATTGGTCTTTGGACCTTCCTTTAGCATGCCTTTGTTACGGAGTGCAATTATCAGTCTTAGTTTGGGAGCAGTATTGTCTCAAAGTTGGCCGAAACGGTCAGAAACGTCTATGAAAAATCGTGTTTTGGGCTGATTTTAAGCAGCCACACCGTCTGATCCGAGGCGGGCATTTTGCTTTCTCAACGGGCAGTTGGTCTTTGGACCTTCCTTTAGCATGCCTTTGTTACGGAGTGCAATTATCAGTCTTAGTTTGGGAGCAGTATTGTCTCAAAGTTGGCCGAAACGCTCAGAAATGTCTATGAAAAATCGTGTTTTGGGCCGATTTTAAGCAGCCACTGCGTCTGATCCAAGGCGGGCATTTTGCTCCCTCAACGGGCAGTTGGTCTTTAGACCTTCCTTTAGCATGCCTCTGTTACGGAGTGCGATTATCAGTCTTAGTTTGGGAGCAGTATTGTCTCAAAGTTGGCCGAAACGGTCAGCAGTGTCTTTGAAAAATCGTGTTTTGGGCCGATTTTAAGCAGCCACTGCGTCTGATCCGAGGCGGGCATTTTGCTCCCTCAACGGGCAGTTGGTCTTTGGACCTTCCTTTAGCATGCCTTTGTTACGGAGTGCAATTATCAGTCTTAGTTTGGGAGCAGTATTGTCTCAAAGTTGGCCGAAACGCTCAGAAATGTCTATGAAAAATCGTGTTTTGGGCCGATTTTAAGCAGCCACTGCGTTTGATCCGAGGCGGGCATTTTGCTCCCTCAACGGGCAGTTGGTCTTTGGACCTTCCTTTAGCATGCCTTTGTTACGGAGTGCGATTATCGGCCTTAGTTTGGGAGCAGTATTGTCTCAAAGTTGACCAAAATAGTCACAACGATTTTTCAAAGACACTTGCGACCGTTTTGATCGACTTTGAGACAATACTGCTCCCAAACCAAGACTGACAATCGCACTCCGTAACAAAGGCATGCTAAAGGAAGGTCCAAAGACCAATTGCCCGTCGAGGGAGCAAAATGCCCGCCTCGGATCAGACGCAGTGGCTGCTTAAAATCGGCCCAAAACACGATTTTTCATAGACATTTCTGAGCGTTTTGGCCAACTTTGAGACAATACTGCTCCCAAACTAAGACTGATAATTGCACTCCGTAACAAAGGCATGCTAAAGGAAGGTCCAAAGACCAATTGCCCGTCGAGGGAGCAAAATGCCCGCCTCGGATCAGACGCAGTGGCTGCTTAAAATCGGCCCAAAACACGATTTTTCATAGACATTTCTGAGCGTTTTGGCCAACTTTGAGACAATACTGCTTCCAAACTAAGACTGATAATTGCACTCCGTAACAAAGGCATGCTAAAGGAAGGTCCAAAGACCAATTGCCCGTCGAGGGAGCAAAATGCCCGCCTTTTCAGACGCAGTGGCTGCTTAAAATCGGCCTAAAACACGATTTTTCATAGACATTTCTGAGCGTTTTGGCCAACTTTGAGACAATACTGCTTCCAAACTAAGACTGATAATTGCACTCCGTAACAAAGGCATGCTAAAGGAAGGTCCAAAGACCAATTGCCCGTCGAGGGAGCAAAATGCCCGCCTTTTCAGACGCAGTGGCTGCTTAAAATCGGCCTAAAACACGATTTTTCATAGACATTTCTGAGCGTTTTGGCCAACTTTGAGACAATACTGCTTCCAAACTAAGACTGATAATTGCACTCCGTAACAAAGGCATGCTAAAGGAAGGTCCAAAGACCAATTGCCCGTCGAGGGAGCAAAATGCCCGCCTTTTCAGACGCAGTGGCTGCTTAAAATCGGCCTAAAACACGACCCCAGCATCGCCGCGACCCCTTAAAAAAATTTCGCGACCCCGCTTGGGGTCGCGACCCTAAGGTTGAGAACCACTGTCCTAGATGGCCTGGGCGATCAAAGGCCCAAAAATTCATTGAAATTCATCAAAATTCCATTAGAAAACAGAGAAATTCATAGAAATTCATTTTAATTCATGAAATTCAAAAACTGCAGCCAAGTTCAAAAAATTCATCAAAATTCAAAAAGAAATCTTGAAAATTCACAAAAATTCATTGAAATTTGTCAAAATTCATAAAAATTCAACAAAAATGCAAAAATTTTAAAAAATTCATGAAATTCACGGCCATGTACACCAAAATTCAAAGTAGTTTCCCCTTGGTGGAGGCGGCCAAAACTCTAGGCGCGTTTTGAGCTTCAGGAGTCGCTAGCTGTCGCATTGGCTGAAAACGGCGACCGTTTGATGGACTGACACGCTGAGGCCCGTGGGCTGGCAGCTCGGTCTGGCCGGCCCGAGCCGCCCAGCCGGCGCTGGCAGCCTCCTGGCACGCCGCCAGCCACGCCGCCAGCCACGCCGGCCCCTTCCTCCCTTTACTGCCGCGTAAGTGGCCTTATATCTTTTATGCTTTACATAAACATCTCCCGCGGACGCCTTTTCCAATTTCGCGCCGAGTCCTGCAAACCCATTTTTGGAGGCGCCAGGCCTAAATTTCTGCTGCCAACAGTTTCGTTGTTGAAATTCCAGAATGGCTGCTTCTCTTTTCCTTTTTTGATCGTGTGTGTCCTGCACGTCTCCGGGCCGTCTCCCGTCGCCTAATGCCTGCCACACAAACTGCCTCCGATTTTACACCATTTGTAAAAGTCCCCGTTTTAATTTGGGGCTGCTTGGCGTTGTCCAGGCGCGGCGCGGCGTGGCGTGGCGGCGGCCCGGACGACACAGGGCGCAATTAGTCATTTGGGCAGCTCATTTTATGGGATGGTGCGCTTCGGCCCGACTACAAGCTCGCGGCTATCATGCCGTCGTTTCGGGTCCTTGTCTCTGCCGCCGCGGAACGGAGGCGACCGAACTCGGAGATTCTAGACCGCGATTCCGCGCAAGGCGTCATGCGAGTGCGTGGACACGGCGCACGGTTTGGCCGGCAGAACACGACACCGAAAAATAGGCTCGCCGCGGAGGACTCTTTCGAGACTACAACAACAAAACTAGCAGCTCGGCCGGCTGCTTTACCAATTGTACCTTGGCATTGCCCGAGGGAGTATATCTTAAATTTTAGAAATTTGAGTGAAACCAACTGGTTGACCAAAAGGTTGACCAACAGTTTGACCGACAGTTTGACCAACACTTTTGAATAGCAGTTTGGCCAGCAGTTTAGTTTGACCAACACTTTGAACAGCAGTTTGGCCAGCAGTTAAGTTTGACCAGCACTTTAGATTGACCAGCAGTTTAGTTTGATCAGCACTCCTCTTTGAACCACAGTCCTGGCCAGCAGTTTGGCAAGCAGCTCGACCAACAGCTCGAGCAGTCCGTGTCAAACGGCGAGTCCTTTATCGGTCGCCCTAATGAAACAAAGTCGGCCATTACTCCACGTCTGGACTGAAGGCTCCGGGACGCCCTTCCTTCGGCCAGTGGGTGCGGAAATTCTCATCCCGCGGCGTGGCAGCGCGTCGCAGCGCAGCGCTGACAAGGCATTCCCTAATTAGGAGGCGTCGGGAGGCATCGCCGTCCTGCTGCCACCTCGCACGGGTTGACCCGTCCGACACACACACACACACACACACACACACACACACACACACAACACACACACACACACACACACAAACACACACACACACAAACACACACACACACACACAAACACATGCACACACACACAAACACACACGAAAAAGGTAATGCCATTCATCTCAGATGTAATGCAGAAGCGAGACTTTGTGAAAGTAATCACGTACTTTACTCACGGGGGGAACTGTTGTGCGCTAAACTTTTTCTATGCGAATAACTATACTCCATTTTAATGGGTCTCGATTTAAAGATGTAAGCTTTTCGGTTTGAGATAAGCTCTCTCTCTCTCTCTCTCTCTCTCTCTCTCTCTCTCTCTCTCTCTCTCTGTGTGTGTGTGTGTGTGTGTGTTTGTGTGTGTGCGCGCGCACACGTACGTACGCGATGGGTAGCAGCGCTGCAATAATTACATGCACACTAATAAAATTTTATCTGGGCGCGCATAATGATGGCACGGCGAGAAGAAGAGAGGCAATCAGCGGCGGGGGTAATTTTGACGGGCCGCACTCCGTCATTTTGGGGCTTAGAGAGAGAGAGAGAGAGGGTGGGGGGCAGGAGGTGTCTATTTTCCAGGAGCCCCCTGGAAATCCCAGGAGCTGATTTCGCCGTGTGCTTTGCTTTTCCCCTCCCTCAGGCCGATTCTGGATCCGCCCTTGCAATGAATCCTGCGACCTCAACCTCAGCCTTTGCCGTGAGCTCCAGCCCCAGCGGCAGGGCAGAAAGTCCGTGGCCCGGACGTTCGCTGACGGACGGCGCGGGGTTGTCCCTCCACGGCCGGCTCGGCCAGCACGGCGGCCAGCACGGCGGCCAGCACGGCCTGCCCGGGGAGGTGATCGCCAAATTTACGACCGTCCAGAGCCAAACGCTAAAAGCCCGGCGCGGACGTCACGGCCAATCATGTCGCTGTTTGTGCGTCTGACTCTGTCCGTCTGCCCGCCTGCCTGCCTGCCTGCCTGCCTGCCTGCCCGCCTGCCTGCGGCCCATCCGTCGGTTCGACACTGCAGTCCAGTCCTTCTTGACAATCAAACATTTGGCGGGCGGCCAAACGGGCGGCGGGGCGATGGCGGGGCGATGGCGGGGCGATGGCGGGCTGCGAGCAGCGCGCCGGTGGCGTTTATTGACATTATGTATGGCAAGTGGATCCGCGACGGTCCGGGGCAATGGCCGTCCTCACCAGCTACAGGAGCGCCACCTTTGCGATGCCACTGACTAGGCGCCTTGGCGCCGCCGGGTAGGCAACCCTTCGCCCTCCGGGTTGTCGCAGTTCCCGCCAAAAGTTCCCCTTCTCTGCGGGTCAGGAGAACGACTCTGTGTGGCACTGGTGCATCGTGGGAACTTTCGACTATTTTGAAAAGTGGGTCGACATGCCGCGTCGTCCAGAAATAACGTAACGTGGTGTGTCTCTCATTTTTATTTTCGCATATTTTGTTTTTGGTCGACCGCGCGCGCGTTTAGCGGTTGGCGCGTTTGTAATTTTTCCCGGCCGTGCCTCCGCCGTGACAACCTGCGGTATTTATGAAGGCCCGCGGAGGTGTCGACGGAGCCATCACGCGCCGTCTTATTTACATCGCGGCGCTCTGTCTCTCTCGCACTCGCGGGGCGTCCCGCAGGCGTCCCGCCGGCGCCGCGGGGGAGCGAGAGAGACGGAGCGACGGCAGCTGCCCGGGGATGTCGCCGTTAGAGCGCGCCCACGCTAACACGTGTCGGACACTATGGCGGACACGCCGGCCGTCACTTCGGCGTGGTTTTCACGGTGTGGATACAGATGATTATCTAGTGGAGTGGTCTATGGAGGAATCGGGGGCTTTCAAGGCGTATCCAGATTAGAGTGCACCCAATGGCGTCCGAATGGCTGCCAGGCCGTTGCTGTAGGTTCCGCCCACGCTTGCGTGGGGCGCAAAACAAAAGCTTTCAGAACAAAATCGGGGGAGGGAAACGGATCGGATCATAACTTTCATATTTTTATTATTTCTTGGCTCGCGTTTGAATTTCACACCTGGATGGCGTGCTTCTGACGGGCCGGCCCCGCCACGCCCCGCCACGCCTCGCCACGCCCCGCCACGCCCCGCCACGCCCCGCCACGCCCCGCCACGCCCCGCCACGCCCCGCCACGCCCCGCCACGCCCCGCCACGCCCCGCCACGCCCCGCCACGCCCCGCCACGCCCCGCCACGCCCCGCCACCCAGGGCCAAAGTGGGAGGGCTGCTCCCACATTAATCACAAATCGGTGGAGATGGGATCAGACGCGTCTACGACTGGAATTAAAGAGTGGACCGAACAGCGAAGGCTCGCGTCCGTTCGGAAACGGTGGACAAAATGGCGACCTGTCGCTCGGACCACACGCCCGGTTCCCTTCACTGAGAAAACCTTACAAACTATTGTAGGCCTTACAAAGAAAAGCAGAGGGCAGTCGACGTTGTTCAACCTCTGGGTGTGATCACGTGATCACCGCCGCCGCAGCCAAATACTTATAATTTTTTTTTTTAATTTTTAAATTTTTAAAATGTTTTGAGGTTGGCTGCAGTGGTCTATGAAGCGCCCGGCACATATCACGGCTTACAGCGCGGCGCGGCGCACAGCGCAGCACAGCGCACAGGGCTCTGCATGCGTGTGATTGTCGCCTGGCCGCTGGCCAGCGGTTCCTGCCGTCGCTCTGTCTCTGTCGCACTCGCGGGGCTCCCCGTGAGGGTGCGAGAGAGACAGAGCGCTCGGCAGGGCGCCCCCACGGCGGCCCCGGGCCACACAGCCACGCGGCCCGCCCCCGGGGCCTCGCCTTTGACGAACGCCTTCCCGGTCAAATTTATAGGCCCTGGACCCTTTGGGCCCCTTTGCAGTGCTATGCGTATGAGTTCCACCTTTTATTTCCAGGATGAGTCCGACTGATTCAGAGCCCCCCCTCTCTCTCGCACTCGCGGGGCGCCCCGCGTGGGTGCGAGAGAGACGCATTGGCGGGGGCGTGCTGCATGCAGCCTGCAGGCTGGTCTCGATGTGGGAGGCGCGGTCCGTCACCGGCAGCCGAGCCATTCGGAAAATCGGTTAGTCGCTCTGTCTCTCTCGCACCCGTATGGAGGGCCCCGTGAGTGCGACAGAGGCGACTCTCCATGCCCAGCAGCCGCCGTGCCTACCTCCCAGGGGCAGGTCAAGCAACCAGCAGACTGATTCCGAGAGTCGTTTTCGTCGCTCTGTCTCTCTCGCACTCATGGCACGTCCCGTATCGGCGCGAGAGAGACAGAGCGACGACTCTCGGAATGAGTCTGCAGGGCTGGGTGGCCGCGGCCCTGGGCAAGGCCCTGGCCCTTCAGTTCCTTATCGCCGGCAGCACTTAGCCGCCGGGGCAGCTGACGCGCCGCCATGCCGCCAGCGCAGCCATCGCAGTGTAGGTCCGCGTCACCAATCACCGAAACAGACTCCATCACCATTAATCACGCAGGCATTCCACACGGTGGCACCGCTGGCACCGCCAGGCACCGCCTCGCTGTGCCTCCCAGCAGCAGGGAACCGCGCCCCTGCAGTCCTGTCTCAAAGGAGCAACTCACTCGGCGTGGGTGCGTCTTGCGGCGACCCTGGATTCCGTACCTCGAATCCCAGACGCTGGATTTGGGACCCTGGATTTTGGACCCTTGGATTTCGATCCCTTGGATTTTGTTCCTTGGATTTTGGACCCTTGGATTTTGGACCCTTGGATTTTGGACCCTTGGGTTTTGGACCCTTGAGTTTTGGACCCTTGGGTTTTGGACCCTTGGATTTTGGACCCTTGAATTTTGGACCCTTGGATTTTGGACCCTTGGATTTTGAACCCTTGGATTTTGAACCCTTGGATTTTGGGCCCTTAGTTTTTGGACCCTGGACTTAAGACCCTTAGACCCTAGGCCCTGCATTTAAGGCCCTATAGATCTGAGACCCTGGATTTTGCACACTGGGTCCTGGGTCGTGACCGGACGGATGGGTATGGGTTGATGCTCTTATTATATCCAACCTGTGTTGATGCTCGGTTCCATCACTATAACCGAACCCAACCCGAGTTGATGCTCTTTGCTCCATACCCTGACCAGAAAACGAAGAGTAAAGATCATCAACCCCGGTTCGGAAACCGAGCATCTGCCCGGCTTGATGACCGTTAACCCCACCCGGGTTGCTTTCGCGCAGGGCTGTGCGCTCCTCTTGACGAGGTATGTACGATTCGTAAATATAAAATCATTAATTAATGGAGCGAACCCCATTACGGCTGACGTGATGGAAGGCGGGACGGCAGCCAATGGCGGGGCAGGGCGGCCATGCCTCGGCCATGCCGACTCGACGCGGACGACTGATTGACTTTAAGCTGCAGCCAATGCGGCTCCTTTTGTGTGTGTGTGTGTGTGTGTGTGTGTGTGTGTGTGCTGCGCACGCACTGGGCGATGCTCGATGGCCGGCCGTCCACCTGTCAGTCGCTTGTCAGACCCGCCGCGTCTGCTGCGGCGCGCCCTCTGCCCGGCAGTCGTCAGAAACACACAACGGTCGCTTGTTTTCTTTTCTTTTTTCCGTGTTTCTGGGAGTGGGGGAGGGGGATGACGACGTCTGGGCGAAATGTTCAAGTTGTTTTCACCACATTATAGAGCAGAAATCGCCTCGGGGCGGCCTTTCGTCTGCTGGCCCGTCCGTGCGTGTGCGTGTGTGAGTGTGTGTGTGTGTGCAAGAATGCTTCATTACCAGTGCCATTACTCCGTCATGACATTAAATGTCGCCATTATTAAAGTAAGCCCCCTCCTCCTCCTTCTCCCTTTTTCCTTGGCCGCGTCGCCACACGCCGTCCGTGATGTGTTTCTGCCATTGGCCCCATGAGTCACCCGCCACGTCACTCTTTGGAAACTACAATTATTATGATTTATACCACAGTAGCGCCGCGCGAGTGTGTGTGTGTGTGTGTGTGTGTGTGTGTCTGAGTGTGTGTGTGTGTGAGTGTGTGAGTGTGTGAGTGTGAGTGTGTGAGAGTGTGAGTGTGTGTGAGTGTGAGTGTGAGTGCAGGGGGCATCACGTACTGCTACATGCGTGCTCTCCATTAGCTGGGCCCGGGGATCAGTTTCAGGCCACATAAAACTGAAATAACGAATTGAACTGGCTGGCAGGTTGGCAAGGCCTTCCCTCCTATATCCGTCCGTCCGTCCCGCCGCCCGGTCCCGCGGCACAGCGAGGCAGCTTGATGGGAGACGTCTCGCGGTGTGTGAGCGGCAAAGCGGCAAACCAGTATGCGATGTGATTTAAAGAGTTTGCGTCACGGATGCGCGGGGGTCTATAAATTTTTCCGCTCCTCTTCGAGAGATCGAACCTCCGGACAGCACGCCGCCGGGTATGCGATGCGGTGTCAGCGGGCAATCCCATCGTCCTCCCCCGCGTCGATGACTGACTGCCCTGGAGTGATCCGTATGCAGTGGGGCTTGTGGCTTGTGGCTCGCGGCCGAAGGGAAGAACAAGTAAATGGTACTCCAACCGAACGTGTGACCCCACCAATGGACTCCTCGTTCGGAGGGCAATCCATTGGTGGGGTCACACGTTCGGTCCCATTTATCGACTCTGGAGGTCAGAGTTTTGGCCGCCTCCACCGGTCTTCTGGCCCACTGTGCGTGAGGCGTCCCCGATCGTCCCCGCTGACGCCACGCCTCCGGGACGCCCCGGCTCGGCGACGGCGGGGCGGCACGGCGGGACGCGCAGTGACATACCAACCTAACGAATAGCCGCTCGTTGCAATAACAGTAATAATAATGATGCGAGTCGGTCCCGGCCGGGCGGTAGGCGTGCCCTGCAGACTGATTCCGAGACCATCGCTCTGTCTCTCTCGCACTCATGCGGCGTCCCGTGCAGTGCGAGAGAGACGGAGCGACTCTCAGTTTGCCCGGCCTGACGAGCAACACCCGCTGAGACGTTGGAAGCGTCACCGCACTGTAAGCGAGCAAAAGGCCACCGCCACCCTACGGCCAAACGGCGGCGCGGCCGCGCGTTTCAAAACTGCCGCCAAGAGGGGCGCCCGGCCCGCTGATTGGTGGAGCTGGTCGGCCACCTCGCTGAGCGACGCGGCACGGCACGGCGTGGCCCTTTGCGGAATGCCTCACTGTGCCGCCGGGCTGACAGCTGCCGCCCCCGCCGCCCCCACACGCCCCCGCCGCCCCCCGAACAGGTTGGTTGGCCCCGCTACGCCCTGCTATTTTGCGGGCGCCATAATTCATGCCTGATAGACATTCCATCTGGCGCTAGCGCCTCGCATGATCCCCGGCGTGGCATGCGTGCGTGGCGTGGCACGCCGTGGCGGTGTCAGGCCTGTCGGACAGCAGACACGCCGCGCGGCGCCGCCAGGCCGCCACCAGGTGCGACACAGTGGGCCAGAAGGCCGGCGGAGGCGGCCAAAACTCTAGACGCGTTTTGAGCTCCAGAGTCGCTAAATGGGACTCGAACAAAACGTGTGACCCCACCAATAGATTGCTCTCCGAACGAGGAATCCATTGGTGGGGTCACACGTCCGGTTCCAGTCCTGTTGAGCGACTCTGGAGCTCAAAACGCGTCTGGAGTCTCGGCCGCCAGCGCCGGTCTTCTGGCCCACTGTGCGGCGATACTCCTCGGCAGACGAGCGTTTCCGGCGCCAAAGTTGACGCGTTCGAATTTAACCCGGTCAAATGGCGCGCGTTGGCGGCGCGGCGAGGCGGCCTGTTGACGCGCTGGGGGAGGGGGGCGGTGTGGCGAGGTCAGGGACGCGTCGCGGCGTGGCGCGGCGTGGCGAGCCGAGACGGCTCGAGCTAGTTCCCGGACCGGCCGCTAGGTCGCGCTCGCTGCCCCGCCCCGCTCCATTCATCCCCAGTGCGTTACGGAACGGCGCGTTGCCCGCGGCACAACAGTCGAATGGGGCCGCGCCACTCACGCCGCGGCCGGACGGTGACGGAAATTCGGAAAGACGTTTTCGAGGGACGATTGAAATGGTGAGACCTAGTTCCAGTGCTGGGGAAAGTAACGAATGGACACTGGACTGGACTGAACCCTGTCACTGCCACCCACATTCTTTACGATGGCCGAAAACGCCCTTTGGTTCAAGAATCGTCAAAAAATGCCCTTTTGGTGCCGCATTTCCTCCCCTTCTATTTCGGCAATTCGCAGGCGTGAAGACTAACAGCGAGGGGCGAACCGGGACCGGGGCCGGGGGGTGGAGACGGGGAGAGACACGGCGGGGAGGGGCCGACTGAGAAAAGACAGGCATCTGCCAGTGGAAAAGCCAAACTGCCTTCTTGTCACCAATAACTCAAGTATTGACAGATTTATGTGCTGTTTTACTTGTGGGAGCGAGAGAGACGGTCGTGGGGAGACGGACGGGACTTAGCCGTAGATAAAGGAATAGCACTTGGAGGGGAGGGAGAGGGAAGGGTGTCGGAGAGACACCCTCCGAGGGCGTGTGCCGTCGACTCTGCCCAGGTTCATGGCCCATCATTACAGTGTGCCAATAATGAGATTGCTGGACGGACTCTGGTGGACAGACACCGGGTAGACAGACGGACTTTGGCCATTGGGATAGTGGGTTCGCGACAATGAGAGCACTTGGCATTGTCCTTGTTGCACCTTTGACTGCGCCATTGGCTCCACTCTCACTGCGGTCATCGAACTGCAGACACGAAAGGTGTCTCTCGTCGGTCCTGCAGGAAATGACCCCGTTTTGTGTGTCTCGCTCCAGTTTCTACAGTCTGTGCGTTTCGTTTTGTTTTTGCGCGAGTTTGAGGAGGCGGTATGAGCTTTGCAAAAATGTGTACTTTGCACTTGGATATTCCCCTCCCCCTTTCGGTTGTGTGTGTGTGTGTGTGTGTGTGTGTGTGTGTGTGTGTGTGTGAACGCCGCCGAGTCTAGCGGACGACGCGCCGACGACGTGACGGATGGCCGTCATTTTTGCCTGTCGTCTGCACGTGTTGCTGACATTTGGAAATCATGTTCGTTTGACGCTCATTACAACCGGAAGCCGCCTTGCCTTCGCGCCCCTCTCTCTCTCTCTCTCTCTCCTCCGTGTCTCGCCGGTAAAAAACAAACTGGCCATTTATTTGCGGTGCGGGGGCACGGCCGGCACGGCACAGTGTGAGGCGCCCCTTGCAACGCTTGCAGCTGTCCGTCTCTGTCGGTACCTCTTGCGCCGCTCGACGCTCAATGGGCCGAGAAGTCCCGCCGGGGACCGCCGCGGCGACACCCAGCCAGCCAGACCAGCCCCAAGGCACACAAAAATGGCTAGGCTTCCCAAACCTTCTTGAACTTTGATATGGTGAGATGAAATTGATTTAATTTACCCACGATTTGCATCAACCCACGGCATGCATTTGACAAGGTCCTTTGTGTCAAATTCTCGTCACGTGTTCATTAAAAACGATATCAGTGGGCACGCCGCGTCATCTATGTAACTTTGACCGTTGGCGATGATGCCATCTAGGGAAGCACTTTAGACAACATGTGCTCAGAATACTTGCTGAGGGAACCAAGAAGCCGCTCAGCTGCTTCCACAGCAACCCAAAAGTGTGTTCGAAAACTTTACTCAAACACAAGACACAAACTCGAGCATTTTCGGTTCCTTTCATCTCTGCTGTCCACGTGATCGGCAAGGCGAAGATTCGGATGCATACGTGAAAGGTGGGCCAGCCGAACGAACTGTTACAAATGAGACTTCGCGCTTCTACCTGGCTGTGCCGATATTTATTTAGAGCGCGTTTCCAACAATGCCGCCAATTTTCCGTGGCCAGCAGCACCCTGGCCGGCCTGCCACTCGTCACTTTGTCACCACGTCACTCGTTGGCGTGGCCACAGAACAAGCGTATCTGTCACGGAAACTCATGCAAGTTACGCTCTTTTTTCCGTTGATCGAGTCATTTGTCGCGACTTACATCTGCGGCAGCGGATGTCGATGTCAGCACTGCACACTGCATCCACTGCGTTTTCGTCGAATTTCACCAGGAAAAGTATAGTATTAAGTCGCGCAATCATCGGACACGACAAAAAAAGTGACATTTCTTCCTTTTTGGCGTCGCGACTGTGCGCGGCTGTGTCGTGAAAGGGGTTGCGATGACCGTCCTTTGTTCTGGGAGCGGAAGGAGGGGGAAGGGGGGGGGGGGCTGTCGCTCAGCTTATCCCTTTCCCAGCAATCCCACTCCAATAAATAATAGCGCCCGGACTTGTTTTCCAGCAAAAATCACCGCCGAGCCTCGGCGAGGCGTGGCGTGGCCGGCGGACATTGATGGGTGAGCAGGCGGCACGGCCAATAACTCAGCGGCAGCCTCAATCAAAACGGCCGTCGCAACTAGCAAGGTTGTGGGTTCGAATCCCGACATTTTATCGGGATTTTGTGTTTCAACCAGCTTTGTGCCAACTGGCTATTCCCCGCTCGGAGTGCGCGTCATATACAGTAAAGCCAATAGGAAGTTGAACTCGCGCTGGTGACATGGGACTGGAACCGAACGAGTGACCCCATGGATTGCTCTCCGAGCGAGGAATCCATTGGTGGGGTCACGCGTTCGGTGCGAGTGCTGTTTAGTGTCTCTGGAGCTCAAAACGCGTCTCGAGTTCTGGATGCCTCCACCGGTCCTCTGGCCCACTGTGCGGCGGGTTGCCGTGGCAACCGTCGGCGGCACTGGCGGGCAAACCGGCCAGCCACCGACCGCGCGGTTGAGCTTCAGGGACTTGATCTCGGCGCGCGGCGCAAACTGCAAATTGGATCCCCGGCGGAGGATATTAAGACGGCCATCACTCGCGGACATAACCTTCAGGACCTCTAAATCGATGGCGGACGGTAGTGACGGTGGGGCCGCGACACGCAAGTAGAAGAGGAGGGACCAGTTTGGGCGGAACTGGCTGAATTTATGGACAGCGAGAGATACGCACTGCGTCGGCCTGCGCTGCGCCCCGCCGAGGTTGGCGTGGACGTTGATGTGTGACTGGAAGGGGCGGGCCGGGGCGGGCCGGCGGGGGTTGGACGGGATTGATGCACGTCTGTCTTCGTGATAGCCCGTCCACGGCCCAGCCAAGCAGTGCGCCACCGGCACCGGCTCGGCTCGGCCCGGTTCGGCCCGGCTCGGCTCGGCTCGGCTGGTCCGGTGCTCCGCTCGTCACGGCGTGCCATCACTGGCCACTCCACTCCACGGCGTCGCCGCGACGCGCGAGCACGCGTGAGCACACTGTGAAATGCCATCCATCCAGCAGGCACCGCGACCGCGCGGAATGCCCCCCGGGGGAGAAAAAGGGGGGGGGGATGCCGGTGCATCGCGCGACGCGTTTCAAACGGGGTGAAAACTGGGTCGCTCGAATTTGGCTGTCGTTTCGCGCGGCACTCCTGTCGATGTGCATCCCATGAGAGAGAGAGAGAGAGAGAGAGAGAGAGAGAGAGAGAGATGCTGCTCGCAGATGCCCGCGGGCTCCGGCCGCCCTGTCCACACATCAACGTCAGCCGATCAGGAGCCCCGCGGTGGCGCTGTACACGCCTCGAGACAGTGAGGGCGGGGTCACCGCGAGGACAACGCGAGGACGCGGAGTAGCCAAAACACGGCCCGAACTTGGCGTGGAGGACGAGGACGCCGTCAGCGCGCGCCAACGCGGCGAGTGCCTCCATTTGCCCGTGATGTATGGCACCCTGAAGGCCCGCAGGCCCGAAGGCATAGGCCTGAAGGAAGGGCCTGAAGGAAGGAACTGGGCCTGAAGGAAGGGCTTGAAGGAAGGGCCTCTGAAGGAAGGGCCTCTGAAGGAAGGGCCTGAAGGAAGGAACTGGGCCTGAAGGAAGGGCTTGAAGGAAGGGCCTCTGAAGGAAGGGCCTCTGAAGGAAGGGCCTGAAGGAAGGAACTGGGCCTGAAGGAAGGGCTTGAAGGAAGGGCCTCTGAAGGAAGGGCCTCTGAAGGAAGGGCCTCTGAAGGAAGGGCCTCTGAAGGAAGGGCCTCTGAAGGAAGGGCTGTCCTGTAGTTCGGCCCTTCGGCGCGTCAGTCCCCTTCATTCGCCCCCTTTCGCGCGCTTTCGCGGCTGTCGCGTCGTCAGGACCGACTTTTGCCAAACTTGGCGCCCGTAATTTACCCGTCTTGCTTATCGCTGCCGTGATTTGATTTTGTCGGCGAGTTTGGTCGCGTCGTCGGCGGGGCCGCCGCCGCTCCAGCCACCACGGCTAGCAGGTGCGCCTGCCTACGCCTATCTCCGCGCCGCATCGTCGCATCGACGGGAGCGCACCCTTTTCTACCGCATGTTGTTTCACAGAGGAAGGAGGACTTCCGCCCACGACCCCGAAATTTCCATCATGGAACCTGTGACAGGTAGGCGAGGCGCAGAGATCGGCGTTTATTGGGACGGTTGTCAGGGAAGGGGAACATAAACCAACTCTACACTACGAACCTGTCTTCGTAGAGCACACTAAGAAATGGATGCTTGTAAGTCTTGTAAGTAGTTTCGTCTAGCGAAGTATTCACACTTACGCACTTGCGAATTGCATGCCTACTGTTGTTTACATTGTCTTCATATACGACAAAAAATATCTCACAGAATTCAGAAGTGCATGGCAATGCAAGCGTTTAAGTTTAAATGTCCAGTTCCGGTCCGGTGCAGGTTTTCGACCCAGTAAAAGGAAGACTGCGGTGACGTCACTCGCCTGTCCTGGAATTTTCTCCAGCTGGAATACGGAAACGGACGCTCGGCACTTCCTGAACCTCAAATAGACCCGCCGAAGCTGAATCAAGAAGCCAGGCAGCGCCTTCGCGGCAGTTAATCCTGGAAGACGCGCCTGTCAATGAGTCTTGGAAATAACGCCCGCCTTCCCGGTGGCTTCGCGGGGGCCTCGGTGTGCCTGACGGGGGTCTCGGAGCGTCCTGTGCCGTGCCCTGGCTTGGCGCTTTGACCTAATCAATGTATTCCGCCACTGCTGCGGCCGTAACGCCCCGTGTTTATGAAGACCGTGTGAGTGAGCGACCGCCTGGAAAGTGATTCTCGTAAAGCGTCCCGGATGTGCCACCTTATTTGCGCCCCGACATGATGATGGCGGTCGTGCGTGAAATTTCGCTTTCAACTCGGACGCTTTGTTTCTTTTTTTCAGGACGCCGTCTTCGGTTTTCAGGATGCTGCCCCTCGAACCCACTCCCCACCAAGCCCCATCTGAATCTATCCATCTATCCTACCATCCATCCATATCCATCCAGCTCGCCCGAAAGGGACTTCATGTTCGGTTTAGTCAAGTTTCATCCTGGCCGTATCATTTGTATGGAATTTGAACTTTCCCACAACCATTGTCTCTCCCTTATGATACAACTACAACATATTCCTCAAAGACCGCTCGGGTAAGTGCTCTATGTCTAGGATTCTTTTATGATATTTTTTTGCCCTTTTTGGCGGGAAACTTGCATCCGCGGGGAAGGGGGACGCAGCCTAGCCCCAGCCACATTCATCGCGGGGAATGAAATAAAAATTTATCGGCCGTTTGGAGGCGGGCTGCCATGGGCTGCCACTGCCTGCCATTTGGCTGCAAGCGAGAGGCCGCCATCACAAGTCAGCTCCGCTCAAAGACCTGCTGAGGACCGTAATGCAAAGATACGGGCTGCGCTGCTGGGGAAGATGACTTTTTTTCCGAAACTAGCTGAAAATAAGGCATGGCCTGGCCAGTGCGCCCTTGATGGTACCTCTTCAACCACCCTAAAGATGTGACAGTGAGGGTAAGTAAACTGGGAAAACCAAAGCTTGAAGGCCGCACGCCCTTCTTGAAGTCTTGACGCGTTGAGGCATTTCCCCCTATGCATTTAGACTGGATAGAAGGATAGCATAATCTGTTGAACGTTTCGAGAAAAACCACTCTGTGCAGAGACTGCGCTTTATGGAACACGTTGTGTTTACGCCATATAGTTTCACCAGTGCCTGAAAAAGTGAGCGACTGGCTTAGGGTCGGCCCCCGTGCTTCGGGGCCTTACCTGCATTGTGCATGCCGCTCCTCTCTTGACGCACTCTAATGCAGCGTAGGCTTAATGGAACTGTCCCGGCCGTGTCATCACAACCCTCACAAGCAGCAACCCCCGTCGTGCCCTCGGTCCGAGACGTCTGCAGCAGACTGATTCCAGAGGATCGTTCCGTCGCTCGGTCTCTCTTGCACCCTTACGGAACGGCTTAGGAGTGGGACAGCGACAGAGCGACGAGGTCAACCTTCGCAATCTGGTGACTGACGAAGCGCCGTCCCACGGACGGGCTGTCTATTGACGATGCCTTTTTCATGCATGGCCTGTAGGTCTGCCTCTTGACCTTCCCCACAACTGCCCTAAGCATGAGGGTCCGTACGACCCGTCCACGTTGCAGTTCCCCTATCAGTCCCCTTCTGCGCACATTGATGCCAGTGTTTAATATGTAAAAGGTCATCATTGCAATGCAATTCGATACAATTTCTGTACCACTCTGCGAACTGTACAGTGCGTTCAAAGTTGACTCTTAATACCGCACAACTGCCAAGCCTACTGCAAAAAAATTTTCAAAAAGCACACTAATGCTCACCTACGTGATTGTGTGGGGCAGGCTGTCCGCAAATAATTCCGTCTCTATGTCAAGTAAACAATAATAAGCGTCAATAATTAACCTTTTCAGTCTCCCAGTCAAGACTATGCCGCTGCCAACGAGAAAAGAAATGGCTCGAATCGGGTGGTTGGTCGGCGAAGCGAAGGACAAGCCAGCGCCATGCTGCCAGCCCCAGCCAACAGCACTGGCCAGACGCGCGAGGAATCTCGTCAAATAATGTTCTATATTTAATTTGATCACTCTGCGCGGCTTTCCTTGGCAGCGGCAGAAACAATGACGAATCGGGGACACGTGTTCTGCCATCAGCCGAACACGTTTCACGCCCTCATTACCGCCTCTTCGTCTCGCCATTTTCACGACTCTTCTTTTTTTTGCCCGTCTCTCTCATTGAGCTTCGAGGAGCTAAATATACGGATGTGACAAATGCCCGATTTGCGCGGCCGTTGGCGGCAGGCGGCCTGTGATGTTGTTACGCTAGGGCTAACTAACTTGCACTGCGAGTCCCGCCTGGTCATTCCGCGGCGCGCTGCTGCCGTGCGATGACGTAGTAACGACTGGCTTTGCACTTGACGCCGCTGCCACAACGAGGTAACTACCATCAGTTTCCTGCTCACTTACACTGTTGTTCGCATTGTCTGCCTCACTAGCCGTCCGGCGATTGACGCGTTCGCTTTCGCAAGAAGCAGGCTGAGTCCGAAGCGTCCTTGTCTCTCTCGCGCTCGCGGGGCGTCCCGTTGGGGTGGGACGGAGACAGGATGACTCTTCGGATCAGGTGGAAAGGTTTATTCACTTGCCTAATTGCCCGGGCAGGTCGTGGGAGGTCAATATTTGTCCTTCGGGAGGTTCATCTGTTTGGGGATGGGATCTTGGACCCGTTTGCGACGCTTGTCCCACGCTGCTCTTTTGTCGGCGGTAATCTTGAGGCGTGCCAATGACCACACGCGAAGATCCGCCGGGTAAATGTGGTCCGGGACGGACTAATTCTTTCATGAAGTAGCCGATAAAAACGTCCAATCACTTTGGACGTAACTTAACCTGCGAAAAAAAAAAATCGAACTCACATTCAAAAAACTGCGTTGCGACGCAAGACAGGCTTGAGCGGTTCAACCCTTTGAAAGTGGCCTGCTCAGTCGTGTGGGATTAACCAGTGTATAATAGGGCTCCGTTTCAACGGCTTGGCCGACTTGCAAAATGTTGTGCCAACAGGGATCGTCTTTTCAGTTTGACAACTCACACGCGTCGGACGCGGCCCCGTCGCGAGGAAGGGAAATTTGGCGAGGATGCGCGTCAGTTGGCACCTCTGCGTCGACATGTCCCGGCCATTGAAGTAGCCCGCGCATTCAGTGTGCTAGTATCCAAACACGGCTGTCATGTCAGACGAAAGGCGAGGGTGACCCCTCGGCATAAAAAAGAGGAAACTATCTTATGCGGATTTGTCTTACAGTCGTCGGGCAAGACGAGTGGGGAGCTGTTTGGAAACGAGATTGGAATCAAAGTAACAACTGTTACAATAAGATGGGATGGATTTGGGGGGGGGGCGGAAGATGGCCAGAGGGAATGAATGCAAGTGTGGCGCGCGGTGGGCTCTTCCTGCTGGGTCAGACCGGACAAGCCATCTACCATTTTTATGCACTGTTTTACGCAGTTGTAAAATGGCCTACTGTGTCGTCTAGTGCCTGCATATTTTTCGGCGATGCCACGCTCTAATGAGTTTCCGACGACGGGGGGATGGGACCCCTTTGTGTCGTCGTCACGTGCCTTACCTGCCATTACCTCATCGCACTGTCACTTGAGGGAACGAGTTGCGATTATTTCCCTTTTGAATCCCGCTGCTGCAGATTGCCCTTTGCGAGACTCATCCTCTTGGAAGCGGCCCGGCCGGCCCATTTGAATAGCCTCTTCCACCCGTGAGATTACCGCTCTGGCCCTTGCGTTAGCGGACCCCGAGCAGCGGGGGCCATTTGGAAGTAGGACTGTGGTAAACATGTCTGTGCAGCCTTACTTTCATCTTTAGCGAAGTCTTCTATCAGTAATTTACAATCGTAAGAAACAATTCCTAGAATTTTTCTTACACTTGTACTTTACGGCCAGAGGTGTGTGACGAGTTGCAACAGTTTGGATCAAACCTCTCGAGTCCACTGATTTTTATCCGCGGAGATCTCTGTGTAAATCATCTCGGTTACACTGCAAGGGACCTCATATCATTATTCAAAGCTGCGAGCGGACAGGGTGCGGTGCTGATGCAATCTGACGTACGAGAGAGGAGGAGCGTTGTCAGTCATTTGGAGTGCGTGTCACCCATTGCTTTAATTTTTATTCCGAGGCCGTGCTATTTGGCCACCATTACACATGCAGGGCATGCTTACCCCGACCGCGTCAGGCCGTTATCGCCATCACAGCCAACCAAAACATCATTACGATCCGCACGCCTTGGTGCCCTATCCGGCCAATGTGACATGACTCGCCAAGGTTTGACGCACCTAATAATGGACAATGTGACAGCAGTGTGGTGGCCAGCATCCCGTTTCGGAGAGGCCGGCCAGCCTGGCGGATGGCTCACCTATCTAAAGTTACCTCGGTGCGTCCTTCGCGCCTCCTGGCCTGGATTCCTGCTCCGTGCGTTGCATGAGATTTGTGTGACGGGCGAGCGGGACCGCGAGGCGACAGCAAATCAGGATGATTTAGCACTGGCAGATGCTGCTGGGGAAAGTATAGAGTAATTAAGCTGGTTGGACTGGCAGCCCTTGCGTAGGGATCGTCCACCTTTCGTTAAGTGAATTCACAATTTACTGGTCACTTCCCAACAAACACGAAAAAAACCGCACTGGAAGGCATGATGCCGTTTGGAAATGAGTCGGCAAGCGGTGGAGTGATCTCTTCGAGGTATCTGCGTTCGCGGCTCGACAAATTGGCCGGCAAAAAAGTAAGTCTCGCTTTCGCTGCTTTCCATATCGGCTTGTTGCATCCCCGACGTAACGCGCTGAGCGCGGCGAGCGCGGCGAGCGAAAGCAGCCTGAAATTGGATCCGCGCACACATCCCGATGCGACCATGGATCACGTCTGGCGTGTCCGAACGACACATTTCTGAGATAAACTGGGTCCGCTGCAGGCTGCGGCGGGCTGCGCCCTCCTCGGCCTGCCTCGGCCAACTTTGGCGGCAACGCCGGGCAGCGCCGGGCAACGCCCAGCAGACTGATGCGGAGAGTCGTTTTCGTCGCTCTCTCGCACCTCAAGGGGACGACCCACGAGTGCGAGAGCGACGAAAACGACTCTCGGTCTGCAGTATGAGGCATGCCCGCACCGCTACCGATTGCTTTCCATTAATTCAACATTCGCGCCACGCTTTACTTGGCGGGGAAATTGAATGATGTCTCCATGGCAACGGCCGCCTCCTGGCCAGGGGGTCGGCAGCTCGGCGCGGAACGGCGGGTTTCGCGAAAAATTAATTGGCGTTGTGGAGATGTCGATTCGATCGCACCGCGTTCTCTGATTCGTGCGGTACACAGGACACCAACTTTGCGATTTTTATTCACAAACTGCTTAAAAAATGTACACATCACGGTACAAACGGTACCTGGATTTCCCAGGAAGCCTATAGTAGAGACATAGGCAATTTCCAGGGAGCTCCTGGGAAAACCAGGAACCGTTTTTACCTTGTGACTTGTGCAATATACATGGGTGATCACTACGCAATTCCGACGAAAAGTTCGTTGGGCAGTTTTGACCAGAAACTCTCCAAAAACTGGACAGTTGCCTCCTGCTTCAGATCCCGAAGCCTGGGCCATTTGTCAACGAGGAAATCGGACAAGCTGGATGCGATTCGTTATTCAAAACCACTAACCCTCTTGTTTTATTATTTCTGTTTCAGGTAAGTTACACCGCTTGCGGCCCAGCGAGTGTTTCGCAGCGTCATTAGGTATGCGGCAGCTTTTTCTCCCGGAATTATGACGACGGTTGTGCAGAGAGAGAGAGAGAGAGAGAGAGAGAGGGGGGGGGGGGTTGTCGTGCCGCCAAAGAGGTACGATGCGCTGGGCCTGTCCTGTCTCTTCGAACGGATCCGAGTGAATGCCTCTCAAGTGGCGCGCGGTGGAGTCGCGAAGCTTTTGTCGTCCGCCTTGCTCGACTCGCTGACGGCGAGGGCTTCGCGTCGACGGCGGCCACCTGGGCCAGGCCTGGGCCTCGGGGCTCTTGGAGGCGGCCACCGCCTTGTCAACGAATTACTGACAGCTGCCGAACGTAAATTGATCAACTTACGGCGCGCGCCCCGCCGCGGTGTCGTGAGCACCACGGTGCATATTAAGGCCCAAGGGATAGCTTTTCGGAGATTTTATTATTATTGGTGCGTCCTGTGGACGACGAAAAATAAAATGATAATTCATGTTACTTTGTGTGTCGCTGAGCGCAATGAGTGCGGAAATTTTGTAATTTTTTCGTGTGCTGGAAACTACGGGGGCCAAAGCGCGTGTGCGCGCGGGCTGCGATGCCGTTTGGAAAACGTTGGTGTTTTTAAGAGCCCTTTATCAAGTTGATTTGTGGCGCGCGGCCCAAAAGCTTGACGGGCACCCACCTCAAGACTCCCTCAAGGCCAGTCGCGGGGTGCTGTACTCGGATCGAATTCTCGCGGCGCCCCGGCTCGGCTCGGCTCCCTGCGCGGGGCCGGACGGACGGTCTGTGGCCCTGCCGCCACCGCTCCGCTCAGACGCTGTCACTCCACGTCACTTCTCGTCACGTCCCGTCTCGCGCTCGTCGCTTGTCACTGTCACGCTGGAAGACGTCTGGAAGGCGGTGGGGCACTGTGTGGGCCCGGCCGCCCCGCTACGCAGTCTTGGAACGCCGCGGCTTATTTCGGGGCGCGGAAAAACTGCGCCGAAACCCAGTGGGCCAGAAGACCGGCGGAGGCGGCCGAAACTCTAGACGCGTTTTGAGCTCCAGAGTCGCTAAATGGGACTCGAACCGAACGTGCGACCCCACCGCAATAGGGGTTGCCTACCGAGCCGGGGGGCGTCTCTCTTTAGCCTTGAGGGTGTCCTCCAGACGGGCCTACCTTGAACTTTCGACCCGACGGCCTGATGGCCTCACGGTCCACCCCCACAGTGTGGCACACACACACACACACGCACACACAGACGCGCGTCCCCGAGGTGCTCCTCCACTGTGTGTCCGCAACCCTTCCGATGCATCACTTCCTTGACGCGGCCCGCCCCATATATCAGCGCCTTGTCTTGCCGTCCTTGTCTCTCTCATTACCGGCGTCCGAGGCGCGTCAAACGCGGCGGTGCGGCCGGGATTCGAACCCGCGACGCGGGGCGTGACGGCCCGCAGCGACTGGGGTGTCTGCTCGCTTGGCAAACGCAGGGCGCGCCCGCAGACTGAGAGTCGTCGACCTGTCTCTCTCGCACTCATGGGGCGTTCCCTGTGGGTGCGAGAGAGACAGAGCGGCTAAAACAGGCGGGCCGCTCCAACTTTTTTATGAGCTCGCTGTCTCTCTCTAAATATCTCGGCGGTTTCGCGACTTGCTGCGGGTGGCGCTTCCGTCTCGAGTGATTGACGTTCCGGCGGCGCCGCCCGAAAAGCCACGCCACTGCGAAGTCCGCGGCCCTGCCAGCCACGCCACTGCCAAACGGCCAGGCGGCGCAGTCGTGCTCGTAATGGGTGTGTGCCTGGAGCACAGTGGGCCACAGGACCCGTGCAAGCGGCCCAAACTCTAGACGCGTTTTGAGCTCCAGAGTCGCTACACAGGACTCGACCTGAACGTGTGACCCCACCAATGGATTCCTCGTTCGGAGAGCAATCCATTGGTGGGGTCACACGTTCGGTTCGAGTCCCGTTTAGCGACTCTGGAGCTCAAAACGCGTCTAGAGTTTAGGCCGCCTCCACCGGTCTTCTGGCCCACTGTGTGGAGCCGCCCCTGCCGACTGATTCCGAGAGGCGGCGCCCTGTCTCCCCCGCACTGACGGCGCGTCCCGTGTGGGTGCGAGAGAGGCAGAGCGAGGCCCTCGGAATGAGTCTGCTGGCTGCTCTCCGTGCGTGGCCGTCGTCTTTCTTTCCGACTCGGCTTGCTCCGCTTGCTCGGCCCGGCCGGCCGTTTTCCCTAGATTTATTACGGAGCTAATGCGGAAGGCAGTGGCGCCCTGCAGGCCGTGGCGCCCCCTAGCGCCTACCGCCCGCAACACCCTGCCCGGCCCGGGCAACACCCCTCTCTCTTTGCGTCACGTAACGCGACGGTCAGCGGCGCCATTCGTCTCTGTCGCACCGAAGGGTGCCCGCGGAACGGGCGGCCGCACCGGACCGGACTGACTGAACGGGCGGACACGCTGACTGACTGACAGAGAGACAGACTGACGGACTGGCAGACTGACAGACTGACAGACTGACAGCCAGACAGACAGACAGACTGACAGCCAGACAGACAGACAGACTGACAGCCAGACAGACAGACAGATTAGACAGACCGATAAGTAGACCGATAGGTAGACACACATGAACAGACGTGCCTGGAACCGAACGTGTGACCCCACCAATGGATTGCTCTCCGAACGAGGAGTCCATTGGTGGGGGTCACACGTTAGGTTCGAGTCCCGTTTAGCGACTCTGGAGCTCAAAACGCGTCTAGAATTTAGACCGCCTCCACCGGTCTCCTGGCCCACTGTGTCGCGGTGCGGTGGTGATGCCTTTCCGAAATCCCTCCGGTCACAATGCTCCCCTAATTTGTCTTCTTCCGCACGCGCCGATGGCAACCGACGGTGGGTCAGGGATGTTTACCGTTTACCTGCGCGTAGCCCCACACTCCCCTCTTTCTATCCGACGGCGTCTATCCCCCAAGCCTTTGGCGTCAGGCTTGTCCTTCTATCCAGCGCCAAACCTCGTTGCGTCTATCCTCTATCCTCGCCGGGAGAAGTGACGAGACAACTGGCGGACATAAGTCGCGGAGTGAGACGCCACTGCAAGTGTGTGCCCCCCCCCAAAATCGCACCCCGGGCCGCCCCTTGGTCCGTGCGGGGCTGGGCATGGCTGGGCCGGCCCGTGCATCTGCCACCAGCAGCTGGCTCGGTTGCCGTGTGCGCTGATTGAAAAGACCGTGATGGATATCTGCCATTACAACTGACATTTTTAAAGACCTTCCCATAATTTATTGTGTCCTTTCTGTAACACACTCTCCGCCCATTTTTCTCCCCATCCCCTTTCCCTTCGTACGTGTCTTTTCGGCCCGTTTCTGCGACGCGTCGCTACGTCGGACCGCCGCGCGGTTTCGGTGGTCTCGCAGCCTTCCTCGCTCTACAGTGCTGTACCGTGACTTGTGAAGACGCGTTGGCCTCTACGTTTGGCCGCGGTGTCTGTCCTGGGTTCGAATCCCGGCATTAAGAGCTTTGTACTTTTGCGTGTCCAAACCTCACTTCCCGATAAACAACCCTTCCTTCTATGTGCCTCTCCCCCTCCATCCCTTTCTCTCTCTCTGTCCACCTCCCTCCCCCTCCCCCTCCCCCTCCCTCCCCCTCCCTCCCCTCTCTCCCCCTCTCTCCCCCTCTCTGCCCCTCTCTCCCCCTCCCTGTGCGTCGCGTTGTACCGTAAATCAAAAGCACCCATTTTTTCCGGCGAATTTGGCGCGCCGCGATGGATGGCTCCGCGGACGTGAAGGGCCGAGTTTGACGGAACATAACTGGACATAAATTACTCGACATCCGTTACAGAAGGGCCATAAAGCCATTTACTCCATTACCTCCAACTATCGGGGTGCGCCAGCGCGGCCCGCGGTCTTACGTGTCCAAATTTCCACGTAACGGATTTCGGTGACACTAGGGGGGGGGTAAACAGGGCTAAAGCCAAATCTATAATTTTCCATACTTGTTGGGCGAGACAACATTGTCATTGGACAAGTGTGGTGACATTCTCGTAACAGAAATCAGCCTTGAAATCGTCATTCGAGGCAACCAAAATTGTCACTAGAGCCGTACTAGTGGGGTGGCAAAAACGGGTCACGTTGAACGGCGGTCTGCCTACAGAAGGACCACAAAGACGGATGGGGGCGTGAGTGAGTGAAGCAGGGGGTTAGGCCCTGCGCCGCCCTGCGCTCACTCGTTAGAATGATAATTACGGATTAATTTGTCGTGATGGACGACGCTGCCTTGGCCCCGTGCTGGACAGCCGCTCCATCCCTGGACAACGTCCAGGACAACGTCCTGGGAGCGGCGCAGAGCAAGCGGACAGACCGTCTGTGTTCTACCCCCTTTTCCTTGTTTCAAAACGCCACTCTCTCCCCCTTCCCCCCCTCCCACCCCTCCCACCCCTCCCCTCTCCCCCTGGTCCGGATAACTTTTCCCGCACCCTGACCGCAGCGACATCGCCGCGTCGAAGCGATCCCGACGTCGCCATGGCGACGACCCACATCGCGAAGAGCGTCGTATTAATCTCAATAATGGATAATATTAACCGGGAGGGGCGTCTTAACGTGGAGTAGCGAGGCCATCCTTGATTGTTGCATTATTCCAGTGCAGGAGGCCGGCGCTGCACTGGAACACCGGCCGTGACGAGGTCGTGTGCTCGTACCTTTACTGGGTAGGGTCAGTTAGTTTGGGGTAATTATGGGACACAGGGTAAAAAATGGGACAGCTGTTTCTTGGTCAAGGTTTGATATCTTAGAACTCATACCATTCCAAATGTGATGCTTTTATTCTGAAAATAACATTTGGTTTGGCATGAGTTGTAAAATGTCACATCTTTACCAAGAAACACCTGTCCCATTTTTACCCCGCGTCCCACGGAATACTTAAAGCTTTTGAAAACTCTTTTCAAAATGCCTGCAATTTTAAACAGAATTTTGTGGAATTTTGAGAAGTGCGGACGTGGGAACGTGGCAAAAAACCTCGTTTTCGCCAAAATTTTGCTCCCAAAAAAATCGGGGTCCTCCTGGATTCGAACCCGGGCCGGCTGGGCTAAGGCGGCCTTCGCCAAAGGGCTCCGCCCAGCGCCGCCACTCGGCGTGACGGTTGACGCATGGCCGGGGCGCCGAAAGACGCGCTCTATTTTTGTGTAGGCATCGAAGGGGCGAGTGGTCCGCGCCACTCGGCACAGCCAGGGGCGGACAAATGATAAGCAGTAGACCGATTCCGAGAGTCGTTTTCGTCGCTCTGTCTCTCTCGTACCCACGGGGCGTCCCGTACATGTGCGAGAGAGGCAGAGCGACGAAAACGGCTCTCAACCTGCTAGTCTTTCTCGGACCGCGTCCGGTAGTGTCCACCACGACGACGACGGTCTCGCGCTCGCCGCGGCCGCGGTGGCGCCCGCCAGGCACCTGGACAGAGACGGATGCCGGCACGGCCGCGGCATGGCGCCCCCACTCACTGATACAGACAAATACGCGTAGCCGTGCAGCCAGTCCACTGCAGACTGAGAGTCGCTTTCGTCGCTCGTTCTCTCTCCCCCCTGTACTGGGCGCCCCATGAGAGCGAGGGAGGCACAGCGAGGAAAACGACTCTCGGAATCAGTCTGCTGCAGCAGCAAGCACACCATTGAAAATAAAGGTGACAGCCGCTCAATCAGCTCGCGGGCCGCGTCGCGGGGCGTCGCGGGGCGTGGCGGGGCGTGGCGGGGCGTGGCGGGGCGTGGCGGGGCGTGGCGGGGCGTGGCGGGGCGTGGCGGGGCGTCGCGGAAGGGGGTCATCGGGGACCTCAGCCACCCCCACCGCAAGACAAATGCCGGCCATTCGTTGGCCCGGGACGGCCCGGGGTGTGTTGTGCATGTAGGTCTTGGGGGTGGACGTCGTGGCGGCGTCGCCAAGGCGTCGCGACGCCCGGCCGCGGCGTCCCGCTGCAAAGGTGCATCCGTCACATCCGTCAGCACGGACTGCCGCCTTGAGGGACGCCGTCACGTAGCGCCGCGTAGCGCCGCGTAGCGCAGTGGATACGCCGCTCGATAGTGGATAAGAAGGGAGTGAGGGAGTGGTTCGCCGCTCGGTGAAGCAAAAAATATTCTCCGGACGAGCAATCCATTGGTGGGGTTACGAGTTCGGTTCGAGTCCCATTTAGCGACTCTGGAGCCCAAAACGCGTCTTGTTTTGGACGCCTCCACCGGTCTTGTGGCCCACTGTGCCCCCCTCCCCCCCCTCTTCCCTCCTTCCATGCCTTAAGCCCCTGGAGCGGTCGGTAAACGTTGGTCAAGCCGCCCACAAGGTGAGCACCGACTGCTGAAACCCGTGCGGATACAGGGCCCTTCGGTTCCAGCGAGGGTATTTGCAGTGGGCGCCCTGTCAAGGCCGAGGAAAGATGAATGCGCGATCCCTGCAGGACACTCGGGGCGAAGGGCAGGCTCTGTCTCTCTCGCACCTTTCCGGGGCGGCCCATGAGTGCGAGAGAGACAGAGCGACGAGGGGCAGTGAGACGGTGCACCGCACGGGGAGCGGACCGCAGCGGCGCGGCCTGCCTTGCAGTGCCTTGCAGTGCCCTGCACAAACACGCCATCAATCCCAATTGAACTGCTGCCCCTTCCTTGTCAATACAGGGACACACGGGTTTGATGTGGTTTTCGCCCCAAGCAAGCAACGACGCAGCGATGCAGGATGGGTGGGGTTATGCTGTGCAAACGCCGGGCGGGGAAGCGCCTTGCAGGCGAAATCGTCATACTGCCTTCAATTTGAATAAAATGCGATAATTTTCACAAACTCTCTCTCATCGCTGCAAAACAAAAAAGGTTAGTTAGATCGACTAAAATTGGGTTGATTTTTCTTGGTAGGAACTATTTTTTACAAAGAGGAGTGCCCAAGAATTCTTCTCCTAATTTTGCCCAAAGTTCCAATCTAAAAAAAACCTCTTTCAGCTGGCAATTGTAGTTTGTAAAGTTTGACTGTGTCTCCTCAATACTGATCGTCAGATTGTCCTCTTTGATTCTGCGTCTTTCTTTCTCAGGCAGAGGCACAGGTCGGCGCAGCGAAAGGTCGAAGTTCGTCATAAACAATTAGCATGTGTGGCTCCCATTGTGTGGGGCTGCCCCCTTCCTATTGTTGTCGCTCGACTTGCAATAACATGCACCACCCTCCGATTATTTCGATTGGAGTAACCGTGTGCATTATTGAAACGAGGTTAGGATGCCTCAAGCGTATTGTTCTCGGAGGCGATCCGTTTCGGACTGACACGGGTGTTGGATTTCTCATAGTGGCCGCTTTTCCTGCTCGGAAAAACGCACATTAGGGCGGTGCACTTCGTTTGCAGCCCTGGGCGGGAAATTTCGCTGGAATTTCCTGGACGTACGGTGTACTAATTAGTAACCTTCGTCGCGTACCTTATGGCCGGGGCCCCGCCATATCGGCCATGGATCTCCCTTAACACGGCACAAATAACAATAACTACGCCAATACGGAAACAAAAACAAGAAAAACAGTAAAGCAAGGCCTTCCAAACGGACAATTGCCGTGAACAATAGGGGGCCCCCGGCCGGACCGACTTCTCACGAGTATGCAAACTAGCTGGGCCGGCCCTCCGGCTCTTGGGCGCCCTCTGGGCTCCCTCTGAAAACGAGAAAAAGGGATAGGCCACAGGTCTTGGGGACGCAGCCTCCGGACACCAGGTGCTCTAAATGGGTCAGGATCGAATGAGGTGAGGTGGTGACTCGGTGCGCTGCCGAGCGACTCGGATGTCTCTCTCGCACCTATGCGGCACGCCCCGTGAGTGCGAGAGAGACAGAGCGACAGGCATCGGCAGGTGTGTCGTCGTGCCGACCTTCGGCAGGGCCTTAGCCTCGCGGAACGCGGAAGATTGCCTTACCGAGTTCTGTCCTTGTGTCCTGCGCCGCACTGCTTGGAGTGCTTGCAGTGCGCCGCGGAACACGCCTCACTAAGATCCGACTGTAAGAAAAGTCATGCGTTTCATAGGTTAATATAGTTCAGTCAGACTGTACTAAAAAAGTCCCTGCTTTTCACAAAGACCCTCTGCACTGAGAAAACCTTACAAACCATTGCAAACCATTTCAGGCCTTACAAAGCAAAGCAGTTTGTTATAACAAAGTACACAAGCTTACAAAGAAAATACTTCGTAATTTTACGAAATATTTCTTCGTAACAAAGTAAATTAGTTTATACTTATGTATGCTCAAAATACTTCGTAAGGTTTTAAGGGTGTGTTATCAAAAACTTTCTGTCTCCAACACTGCACGTACTACCCTCACCTCCCAGACCGCGCTACCCTCTTAACCTTACTATACCCCTAAACCGTGCTGATTGGGGTACGACTTACGTTAAAGGGTCCCTTTAATGTAAAGTTGATCCAAGTGCAAGTTAAATACAATGGTGTCCTCCAAAAGTCAAACGGCCTGCCTGGAACCACCCTGGTTTCCAGGCAGCGATGAGTCACCCGCCTTTTGTTATCGGGAATGCAAGAAGTGCTGGTAATTATTTGAGCTAAACACATCTATCTCGCTCTCTTTGTCTAATGCCTGCGTTCATTCCGGCGTCGCAGCTTCCAGGATTTCCAGGAACGGCAGGCGAACGGCAGGCGGCGTGGCCGCGGCCTGCAGAGTCTCGCTCTGTCTCTCTCGCACCTAGACGGGGCTCCCCATGAGTGCGAGAGAGACAGAGAGACGGGCCTTGCGCTATGCCTTCCAGGTAAACTGAGCGGCGCGCATACAGAAGGGCGCCCCAATCGTAGCACATACATAAGGCAGTGACTCAGTGCAACAATGACGTAACGGAAGCGCGCCGGAAAGTCAAACACACACACATTGAGCGAAGGGAGCCTCATACATTGATTCCTTACGCAGCAACTCTTTTCCAATCTCGGCCCTCCAATTTCGCGTCTGGCTAGCTCGTCCTCGAGCTCGTCGCGCAATCCGGATGGGGAGTGTTGAGGAGGCTCGCCGCCCTCTCCTGTCTCTGCCGGGCCTGTAATCCAATCTCTGTCTGCTCCGGATCATCATTGCTTTGTTTCGGATTTTACTTTGGGCCAACCTTGCATGTGCATGTGTGCGAGAGAGACTTCGTGTGTGCCTGTTTATACGCGCGTGCTTGCTTGTGTGTGTATGTGTGTGTGTGGGCGCGGGGTGGCGAGCTTCCGAAGATCTCATATGCGACGCCAGGAAAGATACTGCGGTAGCATATGGCGGCGAGTGAGGCAGAAGCCTCAACCAATATCAACAGTGAACGGTCGTAACGTATCGACAGTGGATGTACAATAATATTTCGACAGAAGGCAAACTTTGCCCCGGACGCAGCCCCCTTACTGCAAAGCCGGTGATAAGTTTACTTGCCACAAATTTGGCAAGCCGTTTTGAATGCCAAAAATTGGCAAGCTTGGCCTGAAAATACTCCCCAGCTTGCCAAACTTGGGCAAGCTTTTGAAGATTTCCGACCAAAGCTTGCCAAATTTTGGCATTCAAAACGGCTTGCCAAATTTGTGGCAAGTAAACTTACCCCTGGCTTTGCAGTGAGCTGACTTTGGCCTAGGTGCTTTTATGTTTTATCGAGAAGTTGAGGCTGGAATTTGTTGGCGATGCAAACGGCGGGGCTCGATATCTCGATCTCGATCTCGGAAGGCTGTGCGCGACTGTACACTCGTTTTGTTTTGCATGGCGGCAGTCAGCTTTTGTTTTCCTCTTATTGCCTGATGTCTTGACAATGAGTTAAATAGATCTCGGCGTGTAAGGTGATATACCTGTGACTTGACTTCCCCGGAGATTTGGCCTGCGATAGGCGGGGCCGGGCTGGCCCACCCGTCTGTGTGTCTCTGCCGAACTAACAGACTCATGCGAGGGTATTCAATCCGATGCGCAACAGAAATGACGAGACACGGTATAACAATTCCGAGTGGCTGTCTTTGAAGCCGCGCAGCGGCAAAAGGGAGCAGTCGAGAGTCGTTTCCCCCGCTCTGTCTCTCTCGCACTCATGGGGCGTTCTTGTGGGTGCGAGAGAGAAAGAGCGACGAAAACGACTCAGTCTGCGGCATCCTCTTTGCTCGCACCGCGGCAGCGCGGCACCCCGCAAGAGGCGTTCCCGTGGAAGAACATTCGGTTAAGGAGATCGCCTCGGGCGAAGCGCGGAGCCGCGCACCGCCTCGCCTCCGTTTCGGCCAGAATCCAAATACTGTTTTGATAAAGACGATGCCAGGCTCGGCCCGCGGGCACCGGGAGTCGTCCTCGTCGCTCTGTCTCTCTCGCACCCACAGGAACGCCCCATGCGTGCGAGAGAGACGGAGCGATGAAAACGTCTCTCGGAATCAGTGCAGACGGGGGGCAGCGGCACAATTGATATGCCTGCCGATCCGAAGTGCCCGGGGCGAGCCTGGCATGGCGTGCAGCACTCTGGCACACTGCAGTTGTTGCAGGTTGGAGTCCAGGCCTGTGGTTTTCGGATCGGAACTCGCAACAGCGACACGTGGGCAACTTTTCAATTCTTTCTCGCGTCGTTGTTTGATGGTTGCACCTCGATGACGCAATGCTCAGTTGTCGCCTGTGGACACTAACTTAAAACACACAATGTCTCTGTCTGTCTGTCTGTCTCCCTCTCTCCCTCTCTCCCTCTCTCTCTCTCTCTCTCCCTCTCTCTCTCTCCCTCCCTCTCTCTCTCTCTCTCTCTCTCTCTCTCTCTCTCTCACACACACACACACACACACACCCAGAATGGCATATCTGTGTCGCCTAGTGCTTGCTGCGCACGCGGAATGACTGACATTGTAATTAATTTGAATCACGGCTAGCGGTCATAATTAAATCCCACTCCGGCCTACTCCGCCCACTACGATCCGTCAAGGTGTCCGTCTGTCCGGCTGACGCGACGCGACGGGCGCGTGACTCGTCCGGCGTAACTGGCGGTCCGCGGCGCGCGAGTTGAGGCGGTGTTGTCGCGAGGCGAGGCCGGGCGTGGCCAGGCGTGGCGCCCGCGGACAGTCCTCCCGAAAAGCGCGTATCCGCGGCGCAGCGGCGGCGAACTTGCGGCGGTGTGGGTGGACGCGTCGAAGTAGGCACCGACATGACCAGCGGCGCCAAGCGGCGGACTGATGCACAGTGGGTCAGAAGACCGGTGGAGGCGGCCAAAACTCTAAATGCGTTTTGAGCTCCAGAGTCGCTAATCAGGCCACGAACAGAGCGTGTGACCCCACTAATGGATTCCTCGTTCGGAGAGCAATCCATTGGTGGGGTCACACGTTCGATTCGAGGCCTCTTTAGCGACTCTGGAGCTCAAAACGCGTCTAGAGTTTTGGCCGCCTCCACCGGTCTTCTGGCCCACTGTGTGATGCCGAGAGTCGCTCTGTCTCCGTCGCACCTGTGCGGGAGAGACAGAGCGACGGAGACGAGTCTCGGACTCGGTCTGCAGGTTCGGGCAAAGCCCGGCAACGCCTCGAAACAGCCAGAGGTCTTCATTCATCCAGCCCTGTTGCGCAGCGCCGATGCCAAAGCGGGATGGAGATCGTGGCTCTGTCGGAACTGTATGTCTTGGAAACGAGAAGAGAAACCGAACACACTGAACGTTATGTATAATTTTGTACGAGACATCGCACCATTTTTCTGGGTGCAAAATAGTTTGTAAGGATTTTTCAGTGCCCGATAGAACACCTGACGTACGAATCCCCCTTCCTCTTCCTCCCGTCTTCCCCATGGCCCGTTTTTACTTCGTTTTGCTCCGTTTTGCTCCATTTTCGCCGGCTTTCTGATGAACGGCCGTCGGTGTGATGGATTCGGGCGAGCGACTGGCTGCGATTAATTCGCGCAGACGGACGCGACACTAACGTCCGGCCTCACTCTTTCCCCGATGTGTGAGTAATTCAGCCATTTGTAACGCGGAACCGCGGGACCGGGCCTCGACGTCCTGGGAGAGAACGGCGAGGGGGGAAACAACTTCCCACATTCATTGCACAAAATTTGAACACATTCAGCACATTGGCAAAAACGCCTGTAAGTAGGCAACATGTGTGACAAATACAGCAGAAATCTTGCACATTCCAACACATTCCCACATTGCACTGCCAATCCAAGTGTGAGACAGTCTCACACTTGTAGGTGTGGGACATTTTGTCTCACGCTTACATGTGTGAGCCACGTTTGTCTCACGCTTGCAAGTGTGAGACATCGATGTCTCACACTTGCAAGTGTGAGACAAAGCTTGTCCCACACTTGCTGCCTATGCTAGCTCTGTGGTTCAATGCCACGGGTCCCACGTCTGCAAGAGTATGGCAAATCGTGTCTCACACTTGCAAGTGTGAGACATCGATGTCTCACACTTACAAGCGTAAGACAAACGTGGCTCACACATGTAAGCGTAAGACAAAATGTCCCACACCTGCAAGTGTGAGACTGTCTCACACTTGGATTGGCAGTGTGGTTGTACACAGAATCTTACCGTGGGTCACCCCTCGGAGAACGGCCGCGTCACAATCAAAAATGTTAAAAATTTTGGCCTAGCAGGAAGTTTTACCTCAAACTTGCAAACCGGCAAAATCATCAGACTTTTGTCACATATACACACTTGACTTTAATTTTATTTTTTGTTGTGGATGCTACGATGCAATGCAACAGAAAAAGAAGCGTGCACGACCGCAACAGTGCAAATTGGCTATCAGTTCTGGTAATGAGGTTGGCCGGAGCAGGTGGGGAAAGATGGGGGGAGAGAGAGAGAGAGAGAGAGAGAGAGAGAGAGAGAGAGAGAGAGAGAGAGAGAGAGAGAGGGGAGCGGGGTGTTCAAGCTTTGTACCGAGTGACATTGCATGGAAAAGTTTCTTGTCTCTTTCTGTCACCTACCGTCTTTTACCAAAATTTGACACACACTGAAAACCGATGAAAACCTCAGTCCGTCTTTGTCACACAAATCGTGCCCTTGTCCCGTTAATTTTTTTCCAGTGTCGGTGCACGGACGGCGGGGGTACGGCTGCGTTTGGTGGCCTTTTCATTAGTCGTTGTCCAGTCGTTGCGCGGGCCGCGCGGGCTCCATGAAGCTCCAGGACTCCGGACAACTGGAAGTGGACTTCCACCTGACGAATTATTTATGCGTTCGCAACGTCACAACCACGTCACGGCAGAATTATTGCTCTCGTCGGTTTGTTTCCCTCTCGTCATGTCCGCGGTGTCGCGCACACCCCGTGTGTGTGTGTGTGTGTGTGTGTGTGTGTGTGTGTGTGTGTGAACATCACGCCATTTACATACTCCGCTGTGCTTCTTTTTTTCACGGCCTTTCCCCTATGACCGACCATTACCACGAGTTACCCGGCGCTCCGACACACATATAGTAGTTAGCCAGTAGTGCCACCCTAGTGTGTTAAATTTCGCGAATTAGGTACTTTATACGGACATTTAAGAATTTTTTGTCTTTTTTTAACAGGGCGTTGACGTTGCGTGAAAGTGCGAATTAAGCCGTAGGCTGAGAGTGTACGCCGCGCTCCCACGCACGGCGCGGCGGTCTTCACCTGTCTGCATCCGGAGCACCGGCCACGTGCCCGGACCCCCCCCCCCCCTCTCCCTCCCTCCTTCTTTCTCTCTCTCTCTCTCTCTCTTCTCTCTCCTCCTCCTCTCTCTCTCTCTCTCTCTCTCTCTCTCTCTCTCTCTCTCTCTCTCTCTCTCTCTCTCTCTCTCTCTGCTCACACACACATCCACGCACTGCATGAGGCTCCAAGACTGACTTTGCGCAAGGACTGGGTACATCATGAAGCGGAGAAATGCACTTGCTAAATTAAAAGGGCGCCGGCGATCCTATACGACGCGCTTCACAGTTTTCCCCGGTTTTCCCATTGTGAAGAAGCTGTCGAAATCGAGAAGAGCCAGAGGAAGGAACCTTGGCGAAAACGTCGTTGCAATTTGGGCGAAACTTTTGTGGCCTGTGTGTTGGCACGTGCTGGACCCGCCTCCCCCCTCCCCACGGAATGCCCCTCCTGTCCTGTCCTGCCTGTCACCCGCCCGTCACCCGGGACGGCCGGGACGGCCGGGACGTCTCCATTCTCGTCTCGTATTCGCTCCTCTTTCTTTTCTTTTGCGGCACAATTCCCGAAGTTCGCGCGTCGCTGTGTTTCCTCTTTTTTTTTCCTTATATCGTTTTATTGTGGCGTTTGTTGTCGCTCTTCGTCAGGGCGCTTTTGTCTTTATCTTTTTGCGCTGTCACTCCGGTGTCACTCTCGCGACGCCACGTCTGAGGCGCTCGGTCCAGCGCCAGTATAGTTATTAGAAGCCCTTGCTAGCTCTCTCTCTTCTCTCTCTCTCTCCTTTCTCTCTATGTCACACACACGCGCGCGCACACACACACACATACACACACACACTGGCCCATTACCCTTCTACCGTATTTGTTTGGCCTCTGTCTAATTTTCGGAATCAGCCGCAGCTTTGACTCCAAACACACACTCTGAAAATTTATAGTCACTGTATGAAAAAAAAAAACGTGCATGACATTTTCATCACTTTCAAAATGCTGACCATCTCATCACAAATTGATGACATTTTCATCAAAGTGCCTTTACTTATTGCATGGGCGTGACAACGATGTCATCTATCTTTTTGATGACATTGTTGTTAGGAAAATAGCTGACACCTCACAGTGTCCTGTATTCCGCTGTATTATGTTGAGTTGCATGTGTAAATGTAATTGCTAATTAGCCTTGAAATTGTCATCAATTGAGGACTCAAATTTGCTCAGTGCATGAGCCCAAAAAAGTGATCGCCAAAGACAGAGAGTGAGTGCGTTCGTAGTATTGCTTGTCGTGTTGTGCAGTGAATAAACGCGCTTTATTCCATAAAAAGCCGGGCGACTGCCTCTTTTTGTTGTGACGTCACCGAGTCACCGAGGCGGCGGGGTGGCCGTGCCGCGCCGCAGTCCGGCGTCCCGGACTTGATCCAGAGCTGTCCCGGAATGACCGGGCTGCGCCGGGCTGATGGATGGCTGACTGCGCGTGATGGATCAGCCCCAGAGTGCCACCACGGCGCGACCGCGACACAACCGGCCACGTTTTGGAAAAGGAGTGAGTGGCCAATAAGGTGGGTCCGAGTGTACTTCTTCCACGTCGGACTTGTTTCTCCTGGATTTATTTTCTTCTCGTTGACGGAAAAAAAAAAGTAAAAATAAAGAAAAGGTGTGATTGTTTTCATTTATTCCTGCTCGTCGGGCCCCGGAATACGTCGCACGAGGGAATTCCAAATGCAGTGTGTCTGTGTCTGCACCCGAAGAGATCGTTTCTTCGAGTAAGAAAATTTGACTAGCAGCTGAAAATGAATTTATTCGAAAGTCACACGTCAAAATTGGCGTGGCCTAGACGAGCCTTATTCGTCTGCTGCACTGTGAAAATTTGAGTCGCCACTTGATGACAATTTCAGTGCCATTTTACAACGATGTCATCAAAGCAATGATGACATTGTTGTCACGCCGATGCAATAAGCATAGGAGCTTTGATGAAAATGTCACCAATTTGTGATGAGATTGTCATCATTTGAAAGTGATGAAAATATCATCCACGTTTTTGTCATAATGTGACAACAGATTTCCGCACTCAGTGAGTGCAGATTCTCCATATTCTGGCGAAAATGTTCCATATTATGGTGGTGCACGTAACGTGCTGTTGAGAATTCACTGTACCTTATAGATATTTTGACGAATTGCGTTGGTAGTATTATGGAGAAAATTTCCACCATAGTATGTTGGTGCAGCCTTTCACCGTAAGATATTTACAGTGCACAGTGTGGTCCAATGTTCTTGCAGTCAGTCTGCTACGGCCGGCGCATTGGCTGACGTCACGGGACTGACTAGATTCGCGTTCAAAACCCCGGCTGACTCAGCGCGTCCGCGTCGCTCTGGCTTGTTTTCCCGGCGATGTAAATAAGGAAGGAAGACTCTGGCCGATAATGCGACAATCTGTGCGGCCCGTGGATCACGTCAGGGATTGAACAATCAATCAAGAACGTGTCGAGCCGCGGCGGGGATCAGTCAGTGTCAGTCACCCTGTCGAAAACAGTGGATTTATTTCTGGTCTTTTGGACAGAGAGAGAGAGAGAGAGAGAGAGAGAGAGAGAGAGAGAGAGAGAGAGAGAGAGAGAGGGAGAGAGAACAAACAGCGCCGGAGACGACGTGACTTTTTCACTCTCCGTCAAAACAGGGCGGGGTCAGAATATCCGCGACCGAGATGAGAGCCATATATTTCTTTCATGTCCACGCCACTAATTCGGCAGAATTCCGCCCTTCAAGAACGCGGGCCGTAAGAGTGAGAGAGACGGCAGCGTGTCCTTCCGATCCACCAGTCACATTTTCGCACCGTGTGTTCCTCCCCACTTCACAAATCAATCACTCTATTTGCGAATCCGCATATCCCTCGACCCCACTCCCAGAACCCTTCCCGGCATGTCCATCAGCGAACCAATTTTGGCATCATTATCGAATTGTGCCCTTTTATCGAGCTGCTTACTCCCTTTCTCCCTTCCCCGCTCTGCTCCTGATTGCTTGTCATTTTCATGAGCCTCCGCCTCCACCGTCACTGTCTGTGCGTCTGGAGTGCCGCGTCTGAGGTCGGGACGCATCTCCCCGGCAAAGCTCTGCTTTTCGCTGCTGTCGCACCACTAATTGTGACACCTGCGCGAGTCGAGACTTCGCGGGTCATTCCGAATGGACAGGGCAGGGGGCTGTGCCGTGCTGTCGCTCTGCTGCGATGTTTCACCAAGGAAACGCCTTCTACGAAATGACATATTTTGCACTGACATTGCGGTGAGGCAAATACTCCTTCTATCCAACCCAAAATGTTTTGCTTCAATATGTTATATGTGAATGTTCGGCCCCTAACCTTGGCCATGACGCGAGTATGAGAATGTTGGGCCCCTAACCTTGGCCATGACGCTGAGATTGTTGGGTCCCTAACCCCGGCCAACACGAGTATGAGAATGTTGGATCCCTAACCCTGGACAACACACAGCCCGCAGCGACGCTCCCCTCACTGCCCGCGCGGCCGCCGCCTCGGGTCTTCCCCGTTTCTTGCCTGTCTGCTGCTCCCCCCTTTTCCTCCTCCTTTTTCTCCATTCATCCAGTGTGTGTTATCGTGGCGGGACCGAACTGCGAGCGCCTTGCGCTTGCACCATTCATAGCGACGTCTGTGGAACGGGTGCGTAGAGCCTTCGTATACCTCCTTCAGCTCACCTCACGTGCATACCTCTTTTGTGTACCTCACTTGTATACCTTTCTAGTAAATTCCCCATCCGTCAACCTCATTCGTGTACCTCACTTGTGTGTGGACAAGTGAGACTTGTATGTGTGTGTGTGGATGCCACGGAGCAACTTTTGATAGTTGTTATGCCTTTGCGTACGGTATTAGAAGTTGAATATGGGGTGTCCAGCCCAGTTCTTCCCCGACCCACCCTCTCTTGTACACCCCACTCGTTGCCACACGGTGGACTGTATCGCACTGTCATGCCATCCCACCGTTCCTTCGCGCCGTTTTTATCCATCCTTATCCAGGGCGGCTTGTCGAAGCCGTCGCGCCGCAGACACATTATTACCGCGGTTGACCTTTGGGATCGCTCTGTCTCTCTCGCACCCTTCGGGCTTCCCCGCGAGTGCGAGAGAGACAGATGGCGTCCGTGCGGTGTCGCGGTCGCGCGTACGTGGGAGGCGCTATAGCGTTGTCTCTGTCGCACCGCGGCGGCGTAGCGGCGTCTCTCTCGCACCCAGCCACAGGTGCGGCCGCCGCTGATGCTGATAGACCGGTCCGCGTCATGTGTGTGTAATTTTTCTGTCACGAGTCGCGAAATGCCACCGAGACGGTTTGAGAAAAAAAGAGTGATTTGCGTCGTCTTCTCCTCGGAGTCACGATTCCTGTTCCAATCCGGCCGAGGCGTTGACAACCTGATGAAATACCGCGCGCGGAGTGGCGCCTTCCTCTCAAAGTCACGGCCCTCTGCGTCATTTTGAGACAGCGACGAACAAGGTTTTCACTCCCGAAAACGTGTGATAATCTCTCTGAAAATTCTATTCCCGGGATGGAGAGAATTCCAATCATGGCTCACGATCATGGACATGAGTCCTTTAAGGGATCTACCTTTTTAAGCGGCAGGAAACTGTGGACGCGCCTGGCGGGTCGGCGTCCCGGCGGCAGGGCAGCGCCACGGGACGGCCTACCCGCAAGGCGGCCCATTACCATTACCACTACGGGCCAGGCCACAACTGATCGTGTATTACATTTTCGGGCCGCGAGCTGGCAGTGGGCAGCGGGTTCCGGCTCGGTTCTAGTCGTCTTTCGGGCTGGGCTCAGCTGGCTCAGCCCGCGACTCGCCCGCCACTGGATCTGCTTGACACCATTTTGTTCGCAGGTAGGTGAGTCGCCGCCCCGCCCCCGCAGTGCGGCGCACACGGTGAGTCCGGGACGCGCCGCGCCTCTCCGTCACGTCCAAGTTCGGTCCACGCGTCGACACGGCGGCGCGGCTCGGCCAGCCCAGCCCAAGCGGGCCAAGGCCTTGATAAGCTGCCCGACAGTCCAATGAAGACGGATGTGAATGTGATGTGTGGCAGCCAAGAGCCAAGCCGAGCCTTGGCCAAGCCTTGGCGAAGCGGCGAAGCGGCGAAGCCCGCCGCGTGACCGACCGGCCGGCCGGCCTGCCGCGCCTGTCGCATGCCGTCGCCGTCCCGACGGTCGTCATGGTCTTGACAGTCTTGTCGTTCTGGACGGTCTTGACGGTGGTCTAGATGGTGTAGGCGGTCTAGATGGTCGTTACAGTCTTGACGGTCTTGACGACGGTCTTGACAGTGGTGTAGGTGGTCTTGACAGTGGTCTAGGTAGTCTTGACAGTGGCCTAGGTGGTCTTGACGATCTTGACAGTCTTGACGATCTTGTCGGTCTTGACGGTCCTGACGGTCTCGACGGTCGCGAGGAGCGAGACTGGCCGGAGGATGTGGTCCGCCAAGCACGACACTTTGCGCGCTCCAAACTTGGCGCGGATCGCCGCGAACGGCCGAGATAAATGGAGGAGGAATAATCGGATGAGAGAGAGAGAGAGAGAGAGAGAGAGAGAGAGAGAGAGAGAGCGTGACGGGAAGCTCGGCCGGTGGGCGACCTGGACTTTGGCACGGGCGGCCCGCTGGCCCGGCTGTGCTCGGCTCGTCTGCCCATCAATCCGACTGGTGACGCAGTGACGCGCCCCGCTGTCGCCGACTCCTCCAGACTCACCGTTTTTTCCAGAAATGAGTCACTGGGCGGACAGGCACTCGGACCTCGCACTCGCAGGCCGGGGCTCGGACCTCGCACTCGCACGACCCCCGCGGCGTGATTGCAACCGAACGGCAAATAATATCCATAAAGCCCAGAGTGCGTCGGACGGGAGGCGGACGGGACGGGCAAAAAGCGGTCTATCGCCATCACACAGCCATTGCCCCGGCGTGCACCGGGCGCCGCGCCTCGCCTGCCGCGCCGCGCCCCGCCCCGCCCCGCCCCGCCCCGCCCCGCCCCGCCCCGCCCCGCCCCGCCCCGCCCCGCCGCGCCCCGCCGCGCCCCGCCCCGCCCCGCCCCGCCCCGCCCCGCCCCGCCCCGCCCCGCCCCGCCCCGCCCCGCCCGCCCCGCCCCGCCCCGCCCCGCCCCGCCCCGCCCCGCCCCGCCAGAAGTGACCTCGGCAAACCAAGGAGGAAATAAAGACGATGGAGGGCCGGCTGCCAATCCCTGCTAAACGACGCGGCACGGCCATTTTGCCTGTTCGTCACGTCAGTTGCTGTTGCCGTGGCCCAGGCCGGCCCAGGCCGCGGCCTCTCGTCGCTCCCTCTCTCTCGCACTCGCGGGGCGTCCGGCGTGGGTGCGAGAGAGACGAGGCGACGGATCAGTCCTGCAGGCCGTGGCCGCGGCAGCCAGCCTACGTATCGCGAAATACTTAGGGGGTGGGGGCACCGCAGCGCCAGCACCGCCACTGATTCCGAGAGTCGTTCTCTTCGCTCCGTCTCTCTCGCACCCACAGGGAACGCCCCACGAGAGCGAGAGAGACAGAGCGGCGACTCAGACTGCAGCACCGCCACGTCAGGCGAGTCTGTTTCTCTTCCATAAAGTGGAATGATCGCAGACATCAGTTTGACGGGGTGGGTGGGGCCAGCCAGCGCGCGCAGCCACGGGGCAAACAATACGATGGAGAGTGGAAAGACACATAACCGTAACAGTTTATACAGTTTCGCCGCCCTTTCCAACGTATCGAATCAGCGAGGGTTGCTCGCGGGGCTCGGGCCGCCAGGGGCGTGTCAGGGGGCCGCCAGGGGGAGGAAGGGTGGGTCTAGAGACAGTGTACTGCGACCTGGCCGAAGCGCGCCGAAGGGCCGAGGCCTTTGCCATTCCGGGAAGCGTTTCTTCTCCACGGCCCGTTTTTTAAGTCTCCCCCTTTTTTATATGGCGGGTAAATTGTTGGACTTTTTACGGGGATAGGGCAATTGGCACTTTTTAGCTGGATAACTACTTTAATTATTCATTTTTAAACCGACTTATGCAAAGGGAACGAACTCAATGTTTTAAAGCGAAATAAACTCAATTTTCCCGCAAATTTCTAAAATGAATTGCACGACAAATTTCTAACATTTTAGCTGCATTTCCGTTTTTTCTTCAAAATTAACAGTTTTTCACTCGTACTGCGCACTTTCTTGTCTTACTAGGTTAAACCGGTGGCCTGCCTCGTCTCGACCGCAGTGCGTGGGTGCATGTATGGACAACCCTTTTCTCCGGTATTGGATTTCCCTCCCCCTCCCCTCCCTCCCCCTCCCCCTCCCCTCCCCCTCCCCTCCCCCTCCCCTCCCCCTCTGGCCGCGCTGCCGCTGTCCGAGCGAGCGGCCCCTGCGGCCCGGGCCTGCCGGCCTGCCGGTCCCTCGGGCCACTCCGAGGCGCTTGTCCATCTCGGCTGATGTGGACGCCGACGAAAGGGCCCGGGGGCGGACACGGCCCGGGGGCGGGGCGGGGTGGCGCGGCGCGGGGGCGCATGCAGCTACACAGCCCCGGGGAGACCAGTTACCCTTGCTTTATGGGCGCTTTCCTGTAATTGAGCTCTTGTCTGGAGCTGCCTCGCTGCGCCAGTGTGTGTGTGTGTGTGTGTGTGTGTGTGTGTGTGTGTGTGTGTGTGTGTGTGTGTGTGTGTGTGTGTGTGGTAGTTCCCCAGCTGTGCCTTCGCTTCCAAGGCAGTGTAGTGAAGCACCCCTCGCTCGGCGGTTGCTTTCCTCGCAACACCACTACCACTACTCCTCCCCAATCTCAGTGGTGGGCGCTTCGTGCTTCCGGTGGCGCCGCGCCACCGGAAAACGCCGGAAAATGCCGGAAAAAGCGGATGATAGTGCGTCGGGCACTTAGCGGGTCCCGGAGCGCGCTGCACAGTGGGCCAGAAGACCGGTAGAGGCGGTCAAAACTCTAGAGGGGTTTTGAGCTCCAGAGTCGCTAAACAGGCTTCAAACCAAACGTGTTAGCCCACCGATGGATTCCTTGTTCGGAGAGCAATCCATTGGTGGGGTCACACGTTCGGTTCGAGCCCCATCTAGCGGCTCTGGAGCTCAAAACGCGTCAAGAGTTTTGGCCGCCTCCACCGGTCTGCTGGCCCACTGTGCGCTGCCGTGCCTCGCCGTGCGTGCGTAGCCGCGCTTCCAGATAAACGGACCCGCCGACCGACGGCGCGATTTTTCGGCCGCTGTGTTCAAGTTTCGTTTTCAGGCCGGCCGGACGGGCCGGTGGCGTTTCATGGCGTTCCACGGCGCCAGGTGAGGACTTTAAATAAGGCAGCGCGCCTCCCATGGCCGCGCGGTATCAAAGTAGTCGGGGTCGGAAGCGCGCGCGGCCACTGGGAAAAAGTGTCTGGCTGGGCGGACAGCTGCGGCCCGTGCCGTCCGGCAGACGGCTTCCGAGAGAAGCTTTCGTCGCTCTGCCTCTCTCGCACTCGCGGAGCGTGTAGGTGCGAGAGAGGCAGAGCGACGGAGCGGACTCTCAGTCCGCTGGCTATCAGCTTGAAAGCGGTCGTCCGCGCTCCGCGGCCCGACTAGCGTCCGGGCCACTGGAATGAGAGTCGCTTTCGTCGCTCCGTCTCTCTCGCACCTACACGGGTCGCGCCGCGAGTGCGAGAGAGACGGAGCGACGGAATCGGTCCGCAGCCACTCCAGCGCAAAAACGAGCCCCGATGCCCTCGTTGGAATTTGTTTGCTCGCTCTGCTAATGAGTGCAATATCGGATGCCGAGCGCTAATACGGTCTTTCCGCTGCGCGGCCCGACGTCGCGGAACGACACGGGAAAAGAAGGGAGCGGACGGCTTCGGCGGGTGTTGAACCCGGCTGCCTCGGGTCGTGATCCACCCCTCCAGCGCGCGCGGCTATGCGACGGAGATGGCATGCAGATGGGCGAGTTAGTGCGCGCGTTCAGGCAGTGCCTCTGACGGAACCGACCACCCCTGACAAACTGAGGGCCAGGTCAATTTGGGGGTAACTCGGGGGTAACTCGGGGGTAACTCGGGGGTAACTCAAGGGGAAGTCGGGGGGAAGTCGGGGGGAAGTCGGGGGGAACTCGGGGGGAAGTCGGGGGGAACTCGGGGGGAACTCGGGGGCAAGTCGGGGGGAACTTGATCGACTCGCCCAAACACTAGAAATACGCTCCAAACTAGCACCGTTGCCTTTGTCTCGTTGCCCCGATTCTAAAAGTGCCCCTACTTGCCCCTCTAGCTCAGCGGTTCCCTACCTTGGGGTCGCGACCCCAAATGGGGTCGCGAAAAAATTTTGAGGGGTCGCGGCGAGGTGGCTGGGGTCGCCTGGGGTCGCGGTGGTTTCCCGGCTGGCCCACACGCCGAGCACTGGCTGCTTAAATGCCGCAAAGTTGATCAAAACGGTCACAATGTGTGTAAAAGATCGTGTTTTGGGTCGACTTTAAGCATCCACTGCTTCTGATCCGAGGCGGTAAATCGCCCTCCCTCAACGGGCAATTGGTCTTTGGACCTTCCTTTTGCATGCCTTTGTTACGGAGTGCAAATATCTGCCTCAGTTTGGAAGCAGTACTGCCGCAAAGTTGGTCTAAACAGTCACAAATGTCTGTGAAAAATCGTGTTTTGGGCCGACTTTAAGCATCCACTGCGTCTGATCCGAGGCGGTAAATCGTCCTCCGTCAACGGGCAATTGGTCTTTGGACCTTCCTTTAGCATGCCTTTGTTACGGAGTGCGATTATTTGCCTTAGTTTGGGAGCAGTTTTGCCACAAAGTTGATCAAAACACGATTTTTCAGACATTTGTGACCGTTTTGATCAACTTTGCGGCAAAACTGCTCCCAAACTAAGGCAAATAATCGCACTCCGTAACAAAGGCATGCTAAAGGAAGGTCTAAAGACCAATTGACCGTTGACGGAGGACGATTTACCGCCTCGGATCAGACGCAGTGGATGCTTAAAGTCGGCTCAAAACACGATTTTTCACAGACATTTGTGACTGTTTAGACCAACTTTGCGGCAGTACTGCTTCCAAACTGAGGCAGATAATTGCACTCCGTAACAAAGGCATGCAAAAGGAAGGTCCAAAGACCAATTGCCCGTTGAGGGAGGGCGATTTACCGCCTCGGATCAGAAGCAGTGGATGCTTAAAGTCGACCCAAAACACGATCTTTTACACACATTTGTGACCGTTTTGATCAACTTTGCGGCATTTAAGCAGCCAGTGCTCGGCGTGTGGGCCAGCCGGGAAACCACCGCGACCCCAGGCGACCCCAGCCACCTCGCCGCGACCCCTCAAAATTTTTTCGCGACCCCATTTGGGGTCGCGACCCCAAGGTTGGGAACCGCTGAGCTAGAGGGGCAAGTAGGGGCACTTTTAGAATCGGGGCAACGAGACAAAGGCAACGGTGCTAGTTTGGAGCGTATTTCTAGTGTTTGGGCGAGTCGATCAAGTTCCCCCCGACTTGCCCCCGAGTTACCCCTGAGTTCCCCCCGACTTGCCCCCGAGTTCCCCCCGAGTTCCCCCCGACTTGCCCCTGAGTTCCCCCCGACTTGCCCCTGAGTTCCCCCCGACTTCCCCCCGAGTTCCCCCCGAGTTCCCCCCGAGTTCCCCCCGACTTCCCCTTGAGTTACCCCCGAGTTACCCCCGAGTTACCCCTGAGTTACCCCCGAGTTACCCCCGAGTTGACCTGGCCCTCAGTCTGTCAGGGGCACCGCACAGTGGGGTGGAGGTGGCCAAAACGCTAGACGCGTTTTGGGCTACAGAGTCGCTAAACGGGCCTCTAACCGAGCGTGTGACCCCACCAATGGATTCCTTGTTCGGAGAGCAATCCATCGGTGGGGTCTTACGTTCTCTTCCAGTCCCATTTCGCAATTCTGGAGCTCAAAACGCGTCCGGGTTTCTGACCGCCTCCACCGGTCTTCTGGCCCACTGTGCGCCGGGCGCAGATCCAGGGGGAGGCCCCCTCCCTCAGCGAGGAAGACGCCTGAAAGGTAGGCAAAGGTCCTCCTGCACGTAGGCAACTTTTAAGCCTCCCCCTCCTGAACCCATCCCTGGATCTGCCCCTTGCCAACCACCCCAGCGTTAATGCACGATCGGTCTGTTCCGAGAAAACGGACTCCACAACTCAAGTTGTTCCCTTCGATAGGGTCGAACCTCGAGTGCGCGCCGGCCGCGCCGCTCGGGTCGGGGTTGACCCACTCGGTGCATCCGCATATGGTGTCCCGGCGTCCCGGCGATGGTAGTAGCGGAATGGTCCCGAGTCGGGCCGAGCGAGGCGGGCCGAGCGCGGCTGCATGGGAATGGTGCATGCATGCCAAGTGCACAAGCATTGACCCTTGCGTCCCCGCCACGCCGCGCCGCGCCACGCCCACCTTGGCCGCGACGCCGTGCCGCAAAGAACGCCCGGGAACTCCCTCGGAAGAAAGCAGCCTCTCTCTCTCTCTCTCTCTCTCTCTCTCTCTCTCTCTCTCTCTCTCTCTCTCTCTCTCTCCCCTCTCTCCCCCCCTCTCTCTCTCTCCCTCTCTCTCTCCCTCTCTCACACACACCAGCGATCATTTTCGGAAAGGTTGCGCTGCAGGCATCAGACGCCACCTGGCCCGGCCCAGCGCACACAGTGCCATCTCGGCTCCCCCATGGCGGCCGCACAACGCAAAACAAAATACTATAGTAGTGAGCGGCGGCGAATTAAACAAAACGAGTTTGAAGGGCGCCGCCTGTCCCGCCGAAGTGCGCTTCGCTCCGCGCTCCGCCCATGCTTGGCCGCTGGGCCGTTTCACAGTGGAGGGGGCCGCAGCACCGCGCCGCACCGCGCCACATGACGAGGTGCACTTGTTTGTGGTTTTCGCGTCCCCTCCGTGATTCCATGTAGAGCAGTTGACATTTGCAAGCTGGCATTTTGTGTGCTGCTCTCTCCCCCACTGCTTTTGCAGTGGGGCTCCATTTGTCAAAAGGAGCGGCGAAAAGTCTGCCGGCCGTGACGAGCTGTGTGCGGTAGACCCGATGACAGTCCCCGCTTTGTTTGGCCGCTCAAACTGCGTCGATATGTGCCGGGAACGCGCTTGTTTTAGCACTGTGCAGTGGGCCAGAGGACCGGCGGAGGCGGTCAAAATCCCGAACGCGTGTTGAGCTCCAGAGTCGCTAAACAGGACTCGATCCGAACGTGTGACCCCATCAATAAATTGCTCTCCGAACGAGGAATCCGTCGGTGGGGTCACACGTTTGGGTCGAATCCTTCTGAGCCACTCTGGAGCTCAAAACGCGTCTAGAGTTTTGGCCGCCTGCGCCGGTCCTCTGGCCCACTGTGCCGCGAGTGAAGTGGGTAGGTTTTGGCGCCTCGGAGTCACTGTCCCGTCGGCTCCCCCTTCCCTGCCGGCGCGGATAGGTTGTCGGCTCGCCGGCCGCTTCGAATCTCGCTCGCACTTTATCGACTGTGAAGTGCAGCCACAGGCCGTAGCTGCGGCCGCGGTGCTGCACGATACGCCGATCCGCCGCGGGCCGACGGCACAGTGTGGCGGTGCGTCTCCGCCCACCACGCGCGGTACACGCACGTCCAACAGCTCCGGGCCGGAGTCAGTCGCATCCAAACAACGCCCCGCAGTGGGCCGGAAGGCCGGCGCCGGCGGCAGAAACTCTGCAGTCGCTAAATGGGACTCGAACCGCGAACGTGTGACCCCACCAATGGATTGCTCTCCGAACGAGGAATCCATTAGGGGGTCACACGCTCGCTTCGAGTACTGTTTAGCGACCCTGGAGCTCAAAACGCGTCTAGAGTTTAGGCCGCCTGCGCAGTTCCTCTGGCCCACTGTGCGCCCGCGCCACCGCTATCGAAACACCTACTTACCGACAGACGCGTCCCCGTCCCCCTCTCGTCGTACTCACGCAGTCAAGTACGCCATCGGGTTGTTCATTGAACCGCGCCGTGTAACTGCTTGTTTTAGCGGTGTACTGCGCCCGACAAGCCGCCCGCCCGCTCTTCGAACTACTTTATGAGGGTGGATCAAAACCACCAGCGCGCCTCATTGGAAATGCAGCCGTCGTTGTAACGCCTCAACAGAGACCCCCCTCCCCTTCCCCGCAGTGCATCAGGTCACCGAGCACACGCGGCAGGTAGGTGACGCTGTCATAGCAGGCGGCTCTTTAACGCAACGAGCGATAAGTTAGGCGCACAGTGGGCCGGAAGACCGGCGCAGGCGGCAAAACTCTAGAAGCGCTTTGAGCTCCAGAGTCGCTAAACAGGACTTGAACCGAACGTGTGACCCCACCAATGGATTCCTCGCTCGGAGAGCAATCGATTGGTGGGGCCACATGATCGGTTCGAGTCCCATTTAGCCACTACAGCACCCCCCGGCGGATGTGTGAATGCGTGCGTGTGCTCTCCTGATGCTCGCTCGCCCAGTTCCAGGTAGAGTCATGGGAAGAGGGGGAAAGGGGGGGGGGGGACGAGAAAGGGAAAAGGGGGGGGGGGGGAGGGAGAGAGGAGGCCGTTTTTGTCAGGGCAGCAGTGCGCGTGCAAAGTGTTATACGCAGAGTGCGCTAGAGATGTTTATGGCAAGACTGGCCCGCTCCTCCCCGTCGCACTCCCTTGAGGGCAACGGAGACGTACTTATGCACGAGAGAGACGGAACTCTTAATGGATTAAAACACTTACCGTTTGTTGGATTTGTGTGAGGGGGTGTTACTGTCAGGCCGGGCCGGGCGCGAGCAGCCAGGCCAAGCCGAGCCAGCCAGCCCCCGGAGCGGAGAGGGGGCGGTACTGTCTTGGCGAGCGGGCTGATTAGGTAAGGAGAGGCCAGGGAAGGAAGGAAGGACGAGCGTCGATGGTTTGCGTGAGGTTCAGTCAGTCAGCTCATGCAAAAACATCTGCAATCAACTCGGAACTTCAGAAACACTTTAAAATTCTCTCGCTTTTGGCACTTTGTCTATGTCTTCGGCTGTCTTAAAAAAAAAAGAAAGAAGCGGGAAGGGCACGGCAGAAGCCAAAGCGTCTTTTATTTTTGGACGGAACTTAGTATGTGGGTGCCTTGCGAACCCTGTCAATCACGCCTCGTCGTGTTTAGGCGCCTGTCCTGCATTATAATCTCCCGTTTAGCCACTCCGCTTCTAAACTCACATCCCTTCTTTCTTACACCGTCCTTATCACGTCTCCCTCTTTCCAACTTTCTTCCTCACCTCCACTCTACCTCCCTTTTCCCTTCCGTTCCCTTTTGATTCGATCGACGGGCACTTCCTTGCCTTGCCGCCCTCGTTCGCCATAATCACCCACAGTTTGAGTAAATAAGAGAGGAGAGCGCGAAATACGTGGTTCGAATCCGAATCCGCTTATTTTTTTTCCTCTCCTCGGCGTGGTGTGGGCGGCCGTGTGGCGCCGTTTGTTGTCCGTCTGGTGGACGCGCAGGCCGTCATCTTGATCGGGAACAAAAGATGGAAAACTGGTAAATCTTAAGCGTAACTGCAGGCTTGAGCTTGAGCAGTCTTGAGCCAAGCATGGGCCAACGCTTGAAGACGTTGACGTAAGAAATGAAGGATGTACTACAAAGTAACCCCAGCATTTAGATAGGCATTTAAATACTTCGCCCCAGTTTAACTTGTGCGTTATCATCTTCAAACGGCCTCAGAAAGTCGAAATCTCGCTAAAATTAATTGTCTGACCCCCAACCCCTTTTTTCCGCGCACAAATTCAGCGGGCGCTGCTCGTTTGCAAAAAGGAACTGGATTTGGCAGACGATGGGATCTGTGGAGCGGAGAGTTTCGGTCGGAGCGGAGAAACCAACACACACGTGTCCGTCAATACATCAACTGTGACGTGGTGGAGCACACATGTTGATGGGAGAGTTGCCCTTCTGCCGGCGGACTCTTGTCTGGATTCGGGAACGAGGTCATGCTCACTGGCATATTGTGTGGGTAAAAATTCCACTAGCCAAAAGAAAAAGGCACAAAAACTGCGCCTTTAGGGCTCAACAGCCTGTAATCCTCTTTGAGGACTTAAAAAGTTAACGTACTTGGAATGGTGTTTCAATTTTGCCTAAAAGTCCCAGTATACCAATTTCGGCCTTTAGGGAAACCGATTTACACCGGCCCAGGCCGTGAATCGGTTAAGGGCAACCTTTTTATGCCTTTGTTCTACCAGTGCCATCTTCATTGTTTAAATAATATCGTTTACTTACAAGATCACGAGTGAAAGAGAGCTCGAGGTAGTGGGCCCTAGACGCGCTGTCGGCCCGGCCAGGTGCGGGTCTGGCCCACAACGAAATTAACTGACGATTATCAGCCGACGAAACGTGTCGCAGGATGACATAAAACACAATGACATAAGGCCGACGCGTCGGCCATGGAGGCCCCACCAATAAAACGAGAGATTGATACAAACACGTCATGAGACGACGCTGCGCCGCGCCACGCCGCGCCACGCCGCGCACGGAATGCGGACGGACGCCATGGCGGACGCGCGGACGCCATCACGAGTCGGGAGCGGCCCATTTTTATGGATTTTCGTTTTCAAGAGTGCAGCATGCGTCGAGGAACCCTTCTTCTCCGTCCGTCTCGTGGAGCTGGCGCTGATTTTATTTTTTTCGGAGTGCTGAAAAAGCAAAGGCGAGAAATCAAGCCACCTTGGCGGTTCGAA